>NW_017728909.1:41887325-41905398 GCF_001723895.1 Crocodylus porosus
GTATTCTTTCCTGCCATGGCAGAGGGTCGGACTAGATGATCTGCTCAGGTCGCTTTTTAGAACAAAAATGTGGGTATTTACTTAATATGATATATTTTTAAGCCCTTTGTAAATATGCATACAGATCACAATGAACAATCAGTGCTCTGCAACATTCTGAAAGTTACTTTTCTTACTTTCTCTCTACCGGGGTAGGCTGGATCCAGCCTGCCAAGGGATTCTATCCAGCCCGTGGCAGGTCCCTTGGCCCCACCTTGCTCAGGCATAGTGGGGCAGCCCAGCCTGTGGTGTGCGTGCAGCCAGTCTGCCACCCCTGAGCATGCGGCAGGGTGGAGGCAGCACAGCAAATGGATTTGGCTTCCTGGCAGCCTCTGCAGCAGTGGCTCATTCTGCCCAGCTGCTGCTGCCAGTGTCTCTGTTGCTGTTGCTGGCTCCAGTGCTCCTGCTGGGGCACCCCAGTCTGTCTGTCCTGCACCCATAGCTGGTGTCACCAAATGGAGTGGGCAGGCAGGCAGGGTTCAAGCAGGATGCAGTCAGTCTGGTATATGAGATAAGGCCATGGGCAGGTGGGGAGCAGCATCTGGGAGCGGGACTGGTAGGCAGGGGCTGGGGCTGGGATCATGGGGTGGTAGCAGTGTGGGCCAGGCCTGGAGCAGGGCTGTGATCTGTTCCCTGCATGTCCCTGCCCCCAGAACTGGCACCCATCATGGGCATGTGCAGGGAGTGGATCACAGCTTTGCCCCAGGCCCCATCCCCACACTGTCACTGCCCAACAACCCTGGCCCCATCTACCTGTCCTGCTCCCAAATGCCATTTACCACCCCCGCCACCTGCAGCCCCATCCCATCCATCTGGCTGAGCATGCCCTGCCTGCAGGGGGTCCTGGGCTGGTCTTCATGGAGATTCTGCCCAACCACCTCATCTGTCCAGTGCCCCTGGCAGTAGGTGTGGATGTGCCCAGGTCCAGATAGGTTCAATTCCCCTTCCCCAACTCCTGCTGTGCTAGGCCAGGTCAACAACCTCCTCCCCCTCCACCCCCACCCTCACCCCCTCCAGCCCACAACAACTCATGAGAACTCCTTAAGTGACACTTCAGCCCAAATAATTGCCCACGCTTGCTCTATACCCTTTAGGCATTGACCCTCAGGCACATTTGCCAAGTTCAAGTACAGAATGGGGCAGGATCTGGGAAGGATATCTCTTGTTCATTGTATTAGGCTCTGACTAAGCCTGCATAATTTTCCTCTAATGTGGAATATTTCACCCGCAGCTCAGTGAAAATTCTGTAGAGGTAGTGTGCTAAGGGAGACCTAATTTACATAGCTCCCCAGTTATCCAAACAGTGAATGAAGATCTTGCTAATTCGGCCCCTCTCAGGGAATGGCTAGAAGACAAATCTCTTAATCCAAAGACAAGGCACATTAGAAATTCTCCAGAAGAACATTTAGGGAGTTTCCTATCCTTATCTGAGTAGCACATGTAGAGAATAATATAACCCTATGCTGGGGACATAGACTGGTTTATCATCATGGGATTATTGTGATTTATTTTTGCACAAGATGTTCTTTTGCTTCTACTGCCAATAAAAAATGAGCCTGTCTGTCTACCAGCTCTATAATGTTCATCCCAGTGACATCAAACTGTCCATTCCTTCACTCAGAAAAACCCAAAAAATTCTGAAATGTTTTTAATTCTAAAATTCAATGTTGAATTACTGTTTTTAATTCTTGCTGTGCTTTAAGGCACCCTTAGACAAATGTTCTTTTTTTGTTTTTAGGCACTTCAGGTGTTAGCTTTTCAGCTACTCAAAAAATAGCTTTTAACTATTTACTTGTTGCCATTAGTACTTCATGATGTATACAGCTTGGTTCTATATATTTTCCATGCATGAGAAGTGTATACAATCACTTCACAAAAATAAGCTTGCCATTGGTTTCTGTTGTATTTTACAAAGTTGTGGCCAGTCTTCTACAAAAAGAAAGTCATTGTCTGCTTTTCTGCCACTTTTTTAAATTTTAAACATAAACACTAAATGAGTGAAAGAGAAAGATTATGGCATGGCATTTTAGATATTTTTTACTGTTCCACTTTGCCTTTCAACCTGATTCTATGCTAGTTATTGCTGTGGATGCTGTGGATGTGTGTGCCTTTTTCAACCTGTTAAATTTTCTGCCCATCACTTTTTTTGGTCTGTTTGTTCCTGCTAGGACATGCTCATTGACCCTTATGGCTCTCTTCTTTAAACACAGAGGGACTGCTGAATTTCAGTTGCAGTTTCTTAAAAATATTTCTGATATGCATCCAAAATTTTTATAGTATAATGTCCCATGCATTAAAGGATTATAATCAAAACCCCTTTGGGCTGACACACATGGATGTAATAATTACTGCAAACTGAAATGTGTAACAAACTATTTAATCAATTGACACTGACATTTTCTATTTCTGAATGTCTTTTCCTAATTATCTCTTAATTTAAAATAAAAAAATAACAAAATCCCTTGAAGTTGTTTCCCCTTTTGCTCTTAGAAAGTCAGAATTGTATGTGCTTCTTCCAATTGGTACTTTCTACATGATTCAAATCAGACAGTGCTATAACTACAAGATAAGCCTTGCTTTGATGGGAAGGAATAAAGAATCTAAAGAGTACTATGGTATAAAGTAAATATAGAAACTCACAAAGAGAGGTGTTAAACAAGCATGTGTTCATTCCAGATTCAGTCTCTATTTTTTTCTTTGTCTTTCCCTAAGGAGCTTGACACTCACATAAAATATGTGAACCAAACATAAAAAAGCAGATGCCCTGCAGGCTTGTTTTCACCCTTGCCAATTGGGCAAATCTACAAGTATTTCCAAGCAAGTGTGGAAGGCCTTGTGCTAAAGCGTCTCTCTAGCAAACAGCTTTCTGCAGCTCTGTGTTCTGCTAGTGACAGAGGAAATGCCAGGGCAATTCTTAAATAAATGTGTCAGCTCCTATAGCTCGTGATATTACTTACTGTGGCCTTAAGGAGACGGCAATGTGTTTTTTTCAGGTTTTTTAAGGAGCTACATAAGGCAGCATGTACTTGAAGTTTTAAAACTAGGAAGAAACTATCTTCATGGACCTCTTCAAGTTTGTACATACTGCATGACCCCTCTGAACCTAGGTAAGAGAAGTTGTTTTTTAACACTTCAGAGAAAGAGAAGACTAATTAATCAACTTGAGTATATTACATGGGAATAATTTCAGCTTCCTTTTCCCAACATCAGTCTTGTGACCCTCACATGACAATTACTGAGGAAACGTATGGATTAGACCTGGGACCACAAACTACATTTAATTCTATATAGCCAAGGTTTTATGCCACACTGATTTTTTTTCCTACATTTGAAAAAAATTTCCACTGCATACTGAATTAGTCATGATTTATTGCCCAATTCTGCATCCCTTGGGGTCATGAGAGTTTTGCAATTGATTTAATATAAGAAGAATCAGGTCCTTAATTTCAGCCGCTGTAAAATTCCATCAGGCAGAAAGAGTTTTACAGTATAGGAATTATGCATCCAAATGCATATTTGTTTCTCAAAACAATTATAATCAATTAAGGATTTTTTGTTTACCAGAAAATAATATAGTCAAGTTCACCTCCTCTGAACCAGGAATTCACCTTGCATTTAAAAAATTACCAATAGGAAGGAAATTGGGGGCACAGGATGGAGGGAAGATGACTTGGTTATGTGCACTAAACTCCTTAAAAAACACAGGTTAAATTGCTAATGCACATACTTCTCCCTCTCATCTCTCCTATATAGCCATCATCTCATTTTATTTTCCTGAATGCTTTGCTTTAATTTCCTGTAAATTAATAGCTGGAGGGAAAACTCATAATGACTTCTTTCTTATAATAATTCTTTCCTTGGAAGTCACACACATGATCTTTCTTTCTTGTGCTTTGAATTAACAATATAGGAAAAGTATGCATTGCTTTTCGAAAGAGCAACAACTGTTACAACAAAAAGATTGCTGTAGTGCACCAGTCATAGGCACTTGCCCGAGAATTAGATTACTCTAACTTTACTTACACTGTGTAATGTCTTATTCCTCGAGTTGTTATGCTGTAGTCAATTAAACCATTTACAGAGCAAAGAGCTAGTCAGCATGAATAAGGGCATGAGCATCTGTCCCTAAATGATTCCTTCTTGCTTTGTGCAACACAAAGCAATTGTAATTAGAATATCAATCTGCTTGTTTTTTAATCAGTTGGATGTTACTTGCAGTGTATAAAGCTCTTCAGTGACTCTCCAGATTCCTCAAAGCCTTCCTGGAAATTCTGGCTGTTGCTGCTTCTCAGCAGTGGCCCAGATATGTCTATGGAGTATGCTCCCTATCAAACTGGCACAAAGTTTTAAAAAAACTTAACAGGTTGGATGCTGAGAGCCTCATTCACAATGAGAAGCTATGACTCAGATGAATTCAATGAGTCTATTCCAATTATGCTGTGCTCACTTTAGTAAGGGTTACAGAATCTAGCTCGAATACTTGCATGGGGAAAAAATCCGTAAAACCCTTTGATTTCCTTTTTGTTTGCAGTACCCAGAACTAAAGCCTGTTAGCCGAGAGTCAGTTTACTGCATTTGTTCTATTTCCCTTACAGTGCCCAAGGCTGAGTAAAGCATGCGTGTCGGGGGGGAGAGGGGCAGAGGGAGAGGAATGAACTGCTAGCGTGTGAGGCCTCTGCAGTTATGAAGGGACAGATAGGTTCTTGTACATGTGATGTTGCCTATGAAAGCTCTTACCCCTCTGAACCAGGTAATCTGTAAGGTATCATCCTGCCTTGTCTTCTGCCTGATTTCAGACTAACACGGCTAACCATCTCTATAAATCTCTACCTGAAGAACCAAACCTGATGGCTGGGGACACAGAGCCTTTCTATATGCACTACAGCACTGGCGAGCAGAGGTAGTCATGCATTATTTAAAGACTGAATATTAAGGAAATATTTAACAATTGTTTTTCATGTACAGAACCCCTAAAATGAAAATGAGGTAACATCAAGTTTGAATTTTGTTTAGGGATGGATGTTAGGGTTGATATACTAGTATAAATCAGGAATCCTTCTATAGAAAACAATGGTGTTACTTTTGCATAGACCAGTGACAAGTTGCATCACAATGAAAATTTTACTATACCTGCGGTCACAACTTTGTCCCAGCAACTATGGTGTTGTTGATGGAAAGGAAGATAGATTAAGCTTTGTAAAACTTACTGTATGCATTTTCCCAATAAGTGCTGTGTAAAATGTTTCAAGAGGTAGACAAGACAAGGTACTATATACCAAAAAAAATATGTGGCCACCTAGATATCACAGCCTGAACCTAATGAATGTTTTGTTAGGTTTAAAAATAATTTTGTGAGAAATGTGCCAGTGGTTGTGAATATTATAACAGCCATACCTTTTTCACTATTAAAATGTTCTATTAAAAATATCTATGCTGAACTTGTGCCACAGAGTTGAGTACTGTTTTACTCAAGTGCCAAATATATACGTAATTCTGAAGGTTGCTTCAACAGGAGCAGGGTCTAGGACAGTGCCATTGAGAAAAATAAACACAGATCATTGACAAGCCTAACTTTTTTTTGTTAAATGAAACACGAGAGTTCATTGTTTCCAACCTATGAGCAGGAAAAACGCTGCATGTGTTAGATAATCACAGGATGGCTATTCACTGTCAATGAGATAAAGCCATGCAAAATACAAATATAATCCTACGGTTGCACCAGGGAAGGTGATTATATAAAATTCTGTTATATAAGGAACTAGTGACTGCAGCTAGTCCTGCATACAGTTCCTGTCATGCATGCTCAAGAAAAGTGAACTCAAGAGAGAATCGGTCCTAGGAAGTCCTACCAACTTGATCATGGAAGTGGAAACCTGTTTTACCAGAGAAGAATAACTGAGTTTGGTTCTTTTAGCTCAGCAAGGTGAAAGCTGAGAGGGGATATGATTTCTCTATATAAATGTATCTATGGGTAAGCAACAGAGAAGGAGGAGAATGATTTAGGCTTGAGGAAAATTTTGGCACAATAATAATGAGGTATAAACTGGATACAAATAAATTCAGTCTAGAAATTGGGGAAAGATCTACCTGAAACTATCTGAGATTCACAAACTAGTCTTTTCTGCACATTGAGGAGGCCAATCCAATAATCCTCTTGGAGCACACCAGACACACACTGAGTTCTGCACAAAGCACAGGGGCCACAGCCACTTTCACTGAGTATTTTGTCAGTGATGATGGTGATGCTCTGGGGGTTCTAGGCTACTTTCTATCACTGGTCCCTGGATTTTCTGTTCCTTATTGCAAAGGGAGGCTGTTTCAACAGGAAATTGGAAAGTAGCCTTACCTCAGCCTTGTGGTTAGGCCCTAACTGTTATTGCACTCTCCTGAGTGTTGGGAGATGTGAGTTAGAACTCTTTAGGTGCACCCAAATGAGCACACATGTGCAGTATGTGGCACTGCAAACTGCATGCTAGGGCTGTGCAAAATTTGGCCCGCTGTTTCATTTTGATGCTGTTTCAACTCGTTTTGAGCTCAAAACAGTGAAATCAAGACAACACAAAGGGCTTTGAAACAGCCTTGAAATGAAACAAGGGCAGTTGAAACATTTTGAAAGTTTCGAAACATTTCGAGTTTCAAAGCTCAAGCTGAGCTTGCCTGCAGGGAAACAGAAAGTAAGGAGAGGGAGGGGGAAGAGGGGGGAAAGTGGGGAAGGGCTGCTCTCATATTGACTTTGTAGCTGGCCAGTGACTGTGATCCTTTCCTGAGGTCCCTTCCAATCCCAGTGCTCTGGGGGAGGGATGGAAAAACAGCATAAAAGGCAGCATTGTTTGAACTGGCCTGCTTTCTGCCTTGGGGTCTGACAGCTATCTTCCAGCAGCTCAGGAGCATTAGATAACAAAGGCTACTACTAGCATTGATTTGAATGATTTCCTACTTGCTAGCCTAGCAGGTGGGATTCCACAATACCTTTTGCTTCTTTTAGACCCTTTTATTTTATTACTATATTCATTGATTTATGCTTTTCAATTTTATAATTATATTGGATATTATACTATAGAATTTATATAGGAAGGGAGATACATTTATACCTTGTGGCATATACTATACCTTATAAAGTTTATATAGAAACACTGATACATTTATATATTTGTAAAAAACAAGACACGATGAAACAGACCATGAAGCCTGGCAAGCCTTCGGGGAGGGGTGGAAGAGGGGGTAGAGGGAGAGGTGAAAATTCCCCCACTCCCAAACTGAGATGCAGCCTCCTTCCTACAACTAGCAGGGATGTGGCTTCCACAAGCAGCAAGGTGAGGAGAGCAGTGCCAGTGCCACGGCCTGTGCCCGAGTCTGCATCCCCTCTAAGAACACCAGCCATAACCCACTCCCCACCACCACCACCACAAAAACAAGCACCAGCACCAGCATGATGGTCTCTTCCACCCCCATTTCACTTTCCATGTTGAGCCTTCCAGTGCCAGAGGAAGAGCTGGATCTTGATCTGAGTGCCCTAGCAAGGGAAATTCTGGGGAAGGAGTGAGAATCAGCTGAGTTTGTGCTCCGCACCCCTCAAGTTTCCCCTAGATCCAGGTCTCCTTCCCCAGAAGGCACTTCAGAGGAGGCTGAGATAGAGGGTGTGGAGGCAAGTGGCTCAGCTGACTGTTAGCGGTACCCCTGCCTGCTGAGGAGGGGGAAATTGCAACATCCACACATGCACATGCACCCCAGAAGTGAGTGGGTAGTGTGGTCTGGGATCATTTTGAGCTGGCAGATGATCCCATATACACTATCTGCCTGCACTGCTGAGAAAAAACCAGCTGGGGCAAAGGAAAAAAACACTTGAGCACCATGGGGATGCTGATTTATCTCCACAGGGACCACCCCCTTTCTCTTGCTCCTCCTCAACCTAGCACCAGTGGGAGTGTGCCCAAAAAGAAGTCCTTCTCTCACTCCAATGCCCCTTGTCCCCCCAAAGCAGAGGCAAGACATCCTGGAACAGTGGGGGAATGGTGGACAGAAAGCAGGGCACATTGCAAGGGGAATGAGATCACACAGAGCACTGGGGAGATGCTTGCTGTTGGTGGCCAGCCCTTCTCCTTAACTGTGTATCCAGGGTTCAGGTGGCTCATGGTGCTCATGGCCCCATTCTACCAAGTGCCTGTATGCACCACCTTCAGCAGCACAGTGGTATCCTCCCTGTATGAGGTATGCAGGGAATACTTAAGGGAGTTGCTGCACAAGGCAGGTCTACAGGTGGCCTTACACTTCACCTCAAAAATCTGATGCTGCCAGGGTGAAGATCACGCCTGTTTCTCCCTCACAGGGCACTGGTATGGCTAGTCAGGCCATCGGTGGGCTATCCTTCAAGCCAAGGTGATGGATGAGTCCCACACAGCAACAGAAATCATGGGAGCCATAAGCTGCTTTGTACAGGGGTGGCTCATTGGGCAGGGCAAGCTCATCTGCCGGTCCATGGTCACTGACAATGGAGCCAATATGGTCAAGGTGGTCTGTGATGCCAACTTTGTTGGCATCCACTGTGTGGGATACAAGTTACACCTCATTGTCAGGGACTCCTTGGAGGGGGACAGGGCTGCTGGTGATAGCACCAGCACCACTGGAAAGCTCATTTCCAAATTCAGGAAGATGGCAGGCTACTTCCACTGGAGCATCAAGCGTGGCAAGAAGCTGAGGGACAAAAAAACAGAGCTGAACATCCCTCAGCACAAAATCATGAAGGATGTGGAGACTCAGTGCAACTCCACATAATTGATGCTCGAGAGGCTGGTGGAGCAACAGAAGGCCATCCATGAGATGTCCTTGCTCAGGGAGATTTGGATCAGCAGCCCCCTTAACGGAGCTGAGTGGGGTACCATTTCTCAGACCTTGGTGGTCCTCAAGCCCTTTCTCAAAACCACTGAGACCTTTAGTGCTGGTGATGCCCTCCTTAGCCAGGTGATCCCTGTAGTGAGGGAACTTCAGAGCCAAATGGAGAGCTTCCAGGGGATCAATGTTCCTGGCTGGGGCAAGCTGCTGTCACCAGACATTCAGGCACTGGTGAGGCATCAGGAAACAGCTTGATCCCTTGGGGTCCAATATGGTCTATGTGCTGGCTGCCATGTGTGACCTGAGGGTGAAGGGCAGCATATGCGGCAGCCAAAGCCTGAATCAGTGGACAGAGGTGCTGGTTAAGAGGGTCAGGATGGCAGAACGGTGGAGGTGGGAGGACATGGAAGAGGAGGACACGTTGTTCCATGCTAGCACGCCATCCACCAGCCAATCTCCTCCTCTACCACAGGCACTGCCAAAGTAGGCCAAGGGCATGGCTTCTATGGTGGGGTCCAGAGGCACCAGACCCACCATCAGGCAAGTAGCACTCAGGCCTTGGTGGCTGTCTATCTTGCCAAGGATGTAAAGTCACTGCTGTGTGACCCCTTGGGCAAACCACAGCCAGGTGCGGCCAGATCTGGCCAAGGGTTGCCCTGAAACACCTGTCCTGTCCACTGACCAGTGTTCTGAGTGAGAGGGTGTTCAGCATTACCAGTGGTGTAGTGACACACCACTGCACCTGCTTGGATCCTTGTGTGGTGGAGCAGCTGGTGTTCCTGAAGGTGAACTTCCCACTGCTGGGGTTCCACAAGCTCCAGGTGCAGGCAGAGTGAATGCCACCCTCCTCACTCTGTCTGCACCTATTTCCTTTTTTTCATTTTTTAAAAGCCATTTACTGCTCTCAGAGCTGGAGGGGGCACTCACATCACCAGCCAGCAGGGGAAAAACATGTCCCTGCTGAGCTTTTGTGCTAGAATGAACTTGGAGGTATGGGCTGGGGCTATGGGGAAGGAGAAGCCCCAGGTCCTGGGCATGACCACTAAAACTACACTCTACCAGGGTCATGGAGGCCTGGACTGAGGATCCTCCTGGTGAAAGGTAGGTAGGAGGCACCATAACCTCCAGCTACCACACACATGCACACAGTCCTAGCTGGGAAAAGCCCAGACCTGTCACGTCTTTGACAGGCCTGAGGCTTGCTGGTTGCAGTGGAGTTGTGAGGCTCCAGATGAGCTCAGCTTAGCTGCCTGGGATGCCAGCTTTCAGGCTGAAAAACTGTTTGTCAAGCTAAGGAAGCACCTGCAGTTGGTGCATGTGCTGTTCCTGGATGGGAGGAATAGCAAAGAAGCCAGAGGCTGGCATGCAATGCAGACAAGAAAGCCAATCGTGAAATTGGAAATAGAGGCATCAGGGCATAAGGGACAGGCTGGTAGGGAGGGGTGGAATGGGCATGTAGCAGCACAGGTAAAAGTGGAGAGGTACCTGGGGAGTCTGATGTCTGGCAGGTTGTAGTGAGGCCCCCAGGATCCTAGGTAAGGCTGCTGTTCCAGTCCAAGTGCTGGCCCCAGCCTCTCCTACCTCACATGCAGAGGCATGTGCAGGGCAAAAAGCAGTGGCACAAATCTATGCTACTGCTTTCTTCCCTGTGTAGCAAGCTTACCTTTTGGAGCTTGGGTTGAGTCCCAGGCTTGAGATTCTGCTATTTTGATTGGTGGAACCCATCCACGAATCAGGAGGCAGCAAGAGAAGTGACGTCATGCCCCTTTCCTGAGGGGAGAGGGAAAGGAGCTCCCCCCCCTCCCCCCCCCAACTGATTGTAAACTGCAACACTGTCAGGTCCAGAAGACTTCAGGGGCGGAGCCTTGGAGAGTATGAAAGGGGATGGGTGCCCAGCACAAGGGAGACACATCCAGGACAGAGCAGAGAGAAGAGCGGGGCTTAGAAGAACTGAGGAAAGCTGCTCAGCAGGGTGAGGCAGTAGCCTGAAAGAGCCCCTGAAGACTTCCTTTGGCAGGGAGCTGCAGACGGCTCCAGTAGCTAGGCTCTCGGTGCACAGCACAGCGCACAGCATCTGGACCCTGGGAGCTGTGTGAGGTGGCTCAGGTCTGCAATCTTTGGCATGCAGCCAGAGACATGGTGCAAAGGCCAGTGCATGGAGCAGGATCTTTGGAGCTGCTTGGGCGGCTCAGGTCCCCAACCTCTGCACGAGGCTGGGAGCTTGGTGCAAGAGGTGCTGCATGGAGGGTGAGACACCCTGGGAGCCACTACAGCTGCTGGCATGGTGCAGACGATAATGCACAGAGGGTCTGGGAGCAGACCGAGCCCTGGTGCTGCACAAGGCTGTCTGGGCCTCCAACCCCTAGCACAAGGCGAAGCGCCTGGTACACACAGCGGTGCATGTGGCCTTAAGCCAGGCCAGCAGCAGCAGAGTTGGGTGGCAGGAAAACCCGGTGAGGAGCAGAGCTCAACCTGGAGGCAACCCTCTGGGACTGCAGAGTAGTAAGTTACCCTGGAGAAAGGGTCCCCATGGGGGAGGGACCGCAGGGTTGCAAAGGAGCAGCATGTGGGCTGCTCCTGGGTGATAGAAGTCTTTGGAGTGTCCCTCTTCTTTTCTTTCCCCCCACCTCCTTTCCTGTAATGGTACTTTGGGTGTGGGGCCCTGCCCTGGAGCACACCCAGGTAGCCTAAGGATTGCTTGTTATATTTGTAGACTGTGCCTTACAGTTTATGTGAATGAGTTGAAGTAATAGTTTGTATATTAATAGAGTTCTAAGGTTGCCCAATCAATATCCTTTGTTCTGGATTGTTCACCTGTATTTTTGAATAATAATTGTGTGTGTGTGTGTGTGTGTGCGCGCGCGTGTGTGTATGGTACAGGGTTTATTGTTTTGTAAATTTGTACATATATATCATCTGTTTCCTTACCCTTTAATGGTTTTGTTGTAATAATAAATTTGTATATAGTTAAGTAATTGATTGACTGGGCCTGGCTCTATAGGGGATGGAGGCGGCCACTGGGCTGCTGTGTCCCTCCACAGCACACTACCCTGCCAATAATTCCCTCAATTGGAGAAGCGAGTACAAACCCATGTACACTCAGGCTACAACTGCAACAACTGCACACCCCTGCCTGGTGGCCTTTGAGGCACATTCCTACTTTCTGTGCAAGTGTCTTAACACCTAGGCTATTATTTGACAGTTAGACACCACCTCTCCAAATCCTTTAGCTATGTCTTAAAAGAAAAGTGAGTCAGCTGTAAGTTTCCAAAAGACAACTTTGTCTCCTAAATCAAAAAGCAGTTCCAGGTTCTTACAATGGTGCCTAATTCAGGGCTGCAGATATGTGCCTAAATCCAGGAGTGTGGCAGGATTTGAGATGGATCCAAGAAACCACTCCTCAGGCTTTCCTGTAGACTAGTTTTGGCTTCACCCCTAGCCAGTGGGCTGGCCATTGTAAATCCCATTCACTATATCAAGAACTTGAACAGCTAGGTACCTAAAAGTTAGATGAGGCAGTAGGCCTGGGAAACATTGAGCAAGTCCCATTTGGGATATGGGCCTTCCCAAAGAAAGTAACTAAGAAGGCTTTCCTGTACTTGACAAAACTAAAACTTCAGCTTTCAAGAGAGCAATGTATTGCTTTTTCTTTTCCCCCAAAGGAGTTCAAAACAGTTTGTGACAGCAGGAGCTATTCTTCAGCACCAAAATTTGATGTGGATGAGAAATGAATTTTAAGGAACCTCTTAAGCCATTTTGTACTGTGCATAAGTATCAGTGTTCAAAGTTGTTCTCTATTACAGCATATTTGGCTTTCTACAAGACAAACTTGGATGTTTCCCACTTAATTCATTTACAGTCTATGACCTTGATGTAGACAGTGCCTTTCTCTGGTTAACCCTACGAGGGAGGATGTATGTTCTAAGTGATGTATCTTCTGAACATTTTTTTTACTTGGGCTTGAGTCCGAGAAAATATGAAAATGAGGATTCAAAGGTGGATCTTATCTGGATATAAAATTCTCTGTCCTGTAGCAGGGACATTGCTTCTTCCGTCAAGAGAAGAAGATAGTAAAAGATACATCCAATGCTACTACTGAACACTTACCATTTATTTATTTTGCTTTGCCATCCTCTAGTGTTAGTTACTAAACAAACCATAACACAGTTGGGAACTAGGTGAGGCAGTTTGAATGATTATATTGCTCTTCATCCTTTGGAATTTCACACTGAGTATCTGGAATTAGATATTTTCTAAGTATAAATCATAGCTAGCAGTAAGACTCCCCATAAGTTTCAAGGTTAGAGAAATTTAAGACTTATGACACTTTTCAAACTTGAATGCCTAAAATTAGATACCTCAATCTGTGATAAGGCAACTAAGTAAAAAGATTTTAAGATGTGCTGAGCAGCCAAAGTTCCCCAGTTTGAAAGTTTTGGTTATAGCTTGTTTTCTGTCAAGCACGTTAACAGCATGCTGTGGAAAGCAGGGAAGATTTTTTTTTTTTTGTGCAAGGTGCCTCATTTTACCCACTTGATGCATTCCTGGCTGGCTGCATGGATTTAAATTAAGAAAAGTACTTGAGTGGAGCGAGCAGGAAATGAAACACTGATGAAATAAGTTTCCTCCAGCGAGAATACCAAGAGTGTTTAGGGGAAATGATGAATGAACTAGCTTTTGGGGGGAAAGGTTTATTTTCCCAAGGCCAGAAACTGATCAAAATAGCACTAATCTGCTAAAAACCTTGGAAAAGTAACAGACAGATGGCATCATTTTCACAGGGAAAGGAACTTATATATGCAGAACATGCAGTAGATCTGTGGGGCAGGAGCAATGGCTCTGTAGTGACTAGACTTGCATAGGCCTTGAGAGAGGTGATGAATGGAGCATAGTTTCAGGTATGTGGGCCTGTTTCCATTGCTTGCTTTTACCTGTGTGCAAATGGTCAACGTGCCGGTTTGGAAGGAATCATCCACCATCCAGAAAAGTAGCGTCTTGTAGGTGCCAATCGCTACCACCACAGAATTCAGTCTAAGAGGGGTAGACTTAAGAGGTTTTACCTGAAACAGTGAAACTTGCTACCCTGGAGGGTATACTCTGAGGGAGTAAGTCTCTTGCCCTTTAAGTATAGCAGAATAGTGAGAATAAATGGTGCGATAGTCTGAATCAGCATGAACCACAGTTTCACGCTGAAAAACAGTGCAGCTCCAGGAGAGATTTAAGAAGAGATCACAGGTGCAACTTGCTCCTTAGCTGTCATATAAAGAGCTTTTAGAGAGTTTCTTTTAATCACTTTATACAGTCCCAGTTCCATGCTTGCACAGCACAGCACATACTTGCAATGCTATATGCCATTGTGTAATATCCCTGTAGTGGCTACAGCAATCCTTTTCAACCTAAAAAGGTTTATATGTGGTGATGTCTCAGTGATCACAAGGGTTGGAAGGATGTCTCACATGGGTGTGGAGTTGGTACTTGCAATGTTCCAATAAATGCTTTGATTTTTGTAAATATTATAACTAGCAGCACTGAATTTGGCATAGAAGAAATTAGCTGGCCATGGAGGTAGGCCTGGAATCTTGGGCTATCTGGCACACTGAACTCCTCCTCTCTGAGACAGATGGTCTGGTGAGAAAGCGGCACAGTGACTATCAGTTTGTTTGGATGGCGATTCCAAAGCATTTCAGCAGTAGTTTACCCTATGGATTATAGGTCTTGCAGATAATTAAGCAAACACTTATGATAACTATGAGGAAGAACTGGCTCTTCTAGTATTTCAGTACCTGCAACAACAGGACAAGCATTTCTGTATAATGACCTATGCTCATTAAAGAGGCCATTTTATAGGGCATTCATGCACCACTCTGACTGGGAGATGGCTCAAGTGAAGCATAACGTATTGTGCCAAATCTGGATCAGGCAGTGCAGATGGGCCTCTGCCCAACAGTAGCATAACTAAAAGCGGGGCAGATGGGACACTAACACCAGGGCCTGACTTGGTAGGGGGTGCAGAAATAGTAGCTGTCATGCTCCTGGTCTGGCTGCCACTACCACCAAGACCCCAGTTGCATTTGCTGCCTTGTGTGCCAGCTTAAAACTATGCTGGGAGGGGGGATTTTATAACCTGCAGGTGAAGGAAGATAATTTACTGGATAAAGCTGCAGATCAGATCATATCCAGAGTAAATAAGCTGAAATTAGGGTTTCTTTTAAGGAATCCACTGTTCATTCCCAGCCTCAGGTTGAGTCCTTCATACCTGATGTGGCATTGAAAAAAAATAATTACCAGTGAAGTGGCTTTAAAAAATGGAGAAGGTGCAAGTACAAGGTATTTGAAGATGTTCCATGAATGACAGAAGGGTGTTTTCTGAATGGGTCTCAATCTGCATGACACTTACCATGATATGGAATCAAAGGCTGCATCCAGACAAGCGTGGCTGTGTGGCATGTGGTGCCCCAGACACGTATGCGGCACTGCATACCACACATTCAATTGTTTTCCACACTGCAAGGGAGCAGCACAGAGGGGTTTTTTGGCAAAAAAAAAACATGGAAAAAAGAAGCAGAGCAGCACTGTGGTAGCAGCGTGCACCACTCAAAAGCTGAGCCAGGCCACCCGGAGCAGCACTGCAGCTGACAGTCAGCTGCTCCACGCAGCAGAATCACTGCTGCTGCAGCCCCGGGAAGCCCCATCTTCCCCTTCCGAACTTGCTGTGTGCCAGAGTGTGCGTGGCACAGGTGTTCCCTGGGGACAACTAGCGGTAGTGCAAGGTGTGCACTCCTTCTTGTCCCCAGGCAACCAAAAGCCCACACCACATGTGCATGCAGCAAAAAATGGTCCAAGCACAGGAAACCATACCAAGAAAAGTATAAATTGCTGATGCAGCAGGCCCATGTGACGAGCCACCTAGATACCTGTTACCATGTATCTGTGATTTTTTTCCAGTGTTAGGCTCTGAATTTGCAATAACTCAGATTCCTGGAAAATGCTTACTGCTCTAGAGGCAGAAAATTTGTACTGCTAGATTTAAATTGGTGACTGTTAATCACCAGCCAGTGTCTGCAGACAATAGGAGCAATTCAGCTCCCATTGAACTTGCTGCCTCTGAATTTTAAATTGCCTTCATTGTGATGACCAAGATTTTTAGTGCTGTTGTATCAGGAATGGATTTCATCTGAGGGTATCAAAGTTTCAGTGACCCTGCTGGTGTTTGAAACTAAAAATATCTGGTGATGATAATTGTTCTGTAAATCTTTTTCAAGATAGACCAGTGGTGAATTTTGAATAACAGTAATTAATGTTATGGAAGCTAAAGCTGGTTAAAAATCAAACCATCTAGACATTTTCCAATAAGCCCAGTGTCTCTGTCTTTTACAGGGCAGACTGAGTTTTACTGAGTAGTCCAGTCAGTTAAACAACTACAGGTTGCATGAGGGAATCTAAAAGGCAAAGAGTATTTAAAGCAGCTAAATGAATGCTGGTCTATGCTCCAGGAATAATGAAGAGCTTGCAAGATAAGTATTGGATTGGCCTGAAACCTTGGAGTGGTCCTGTGAAGCCATTTTCATACTGGACTTCCTCAGTTTGTCCAATAACAGTGAAAGATCTTGTGCTTGAGGATGGTCTGACTGCAGCACCTCAGGCATCCCCAACGGTACATTTTTTGCATGGATGGTGTAGGATGGTTACCTACTTCCTCTACTCACTCCCAGTAGGTATACTAGATAAAATGACTGAATGTTAGTACCTTTATTTCCCTATCTGGATACCTTCATATTAAAATGGTACCTGAGGATCAAAAAACAAAACACCCCCCCCCCCCCGCTTTTGTGACACCCTCAAGATTGTCTCACTTCTGCAGTATGCCTTTCAAAATCCCAAAAGGTATTAGGCATCCCTCGTAGTGTAGCCCCCGGGGTAACAATTTCATTGTCATTACTATTTCAGGCAAAAAAAACCCTTAGAAACTTAGTAAATAGTCCTCACCTATCAAAAAAAGAAATTCCTAACTGGAAATTCCTACTTCAGAAAGAGAACTCCTTTAGGGTAAACACTTTAATTGACTAAGCTCTGGGAGTTCATAGAGATGAAACTAAAGCTCTTGTAATAGTGATCAAGAAGTCTGCTGATAGTTTCTGACAGGTAAGGGAATTACTGATGTTGCCTACCCTGAGAGTAGTGGAGAAGTAGAGAGACTAAACCCCACTGTTTGTTCCATGCTGAATGACTTAGCCAATGAAACAATCAATGTTGTGGTACAAAGACTTTTTGTCATCTTGGCATGTAGTACTTAGCTATCTGTTGCTCTCATGGGGCATGTCCACACATGCAAGCACACGCACTTGCAGCAGCTCAAATAGAAGTGGTGCAAATTTGAGCCAGGGCTTTTTGCCTCAGCACATGTGCCAGGACATGCACTTTCATGTAGGGCAAATTGTGCCACTTTGGGCAAAATAACCCTGCCTGGCTCCTCCTGAATCTGCAGCCAGGAAGAGCTAGAGCCCAGAGCCAGCACCTGTTCTGGCCCCAGCAGATAAAAAGCTGCCATGTCCTGGCCCCATCAGTATAAAAAGCTGCCCTGGCAAATAGCTCAGGGTTACTCACTCAGGCCAGCTGGACTGCTGAAACAGCCCTGAGAGTTCCCTTCATCCGTCACCCATTGCAGCAGTCTGGCAGCGGGGGCTGCTGCCTGGCTGTGACCTGCTGCCCCCTGCCAGACCCAGGTGGGGACTGCACAGCCAGCTGCCAGTGGGCTGTGGCTGCAGAGTTGGCCTTTGTGCAGCGCTACTGCCATGCGTACCCCCTGCCTGGCCATCTGGGAAGCTATTGCATGCTCCCAGTGTCGTGGCCTGCTTTGAATTGTCAAAGCATGCCCTTCTTGCCCTAATTGGCCAGGAGGTCAGCCATCTCCAGCTGGGTCCAAGGTGCTAGCTCTGAGCAGGCTCCTCTGCCTAGGTCCTGCCACTTGCCTCCCTAACAGGAATTCTGGTGTTCCCTATTTGAAAACTGAAAAATCTCTGATAAAAAATCATCAGGGCACCACACAGCTCCATGTGCTTTTGGACAGCTGGGGGCATTGCAGCTGTCACCCAGGCCCTGTGCTGCGTGGAGGGGCCCCAGTGACCTCCACAGCAGCTGCTACTGCCAGTGAGTGTGGGGTTTGTTTGTTTTTTAATTGCCGGGGTGCTGGGGCCCGGTGGGGGAG
>NW_017728909.1:41905498-41945734 GCF_001723895.1 Crocodylus porosus
GGGGCTGGGTGGAGTAGCCATCAGGGGAAGCTGCGGGGGCAGGTGGGGGATGGGGCCAAGTGCAGCAGCCATCAGAGGGGCTTGGGGGGGCAGGCAGGGGATGGGGCCAGGCGGGGCAGCAATCTGGAAGGCTGGGAGAGCAGGTGGGACCAGTGGGAGTCCTCCCATGGTCCTCTCCTCCCTCTTCCAGCCCCACCCTCCACATACTAGCAGGACCCCGGGTACAGCTCCCTGTGCCTGGCACAGTGCCTGCCCTGCACGGGCAAGCAGCATGCTTCAGCACTGAGGCAAGGGCCAGTCTCATACCCTGCCCCACTTTTCTCCCCTGCAGTTTTTTTTTTTACCTCAGATATCAAGGAGTCTAATTTGGCCCTGCACTGCAAATCTGAAGCACGGGGAATGTTTTTTCATTCCCACACGTGCTTTTTACATTTCAAAGGGCTCTGGGATGCTGCAAGATGTACGTGTGCTCATGTGGACGCGCCCATGAGATTTACTTTTTTGACTGCAAGATTGTAAGAACCGATGGTACTCCTCCGCGCTACTCACCTTGCTCCAACTCATAATTTTGCAAGTAAGTAGTGCATCAGAGTCTTACAGTGATGACCTGAGGACAGCATTCCAGAGGAGGAAGAAATGAGCTGGAAATAAACGTGCCAAGTACAAAATCCCAGGGAAAAGGAGCGCCCAGCAAGGAAAGAGGGAAGGGATGGCTACAAAGCTGACAAAAGTGATCAGAAAAAGAAAAATTCTAAACTTAACTCGCTTTTTTTGTTTTACAATAACTAAAGCTCAGCAGCCTATCTGTGTTAATACAAAAACAAGAGCTTGTCCCTTCGCAGTGAAGCTAGGGCTCATGCCAAGATAACTGGAAAAAGGAGGACCAAACACAGAAAAGACTCAAGAACCATTCCAGAGGCTTGAACAAGAGAAATTAGAAATATCCTTGCAAGTTCCTCCTGTGAAGTAAAGTCGACAGTATGTTTTCAGAACATGCTGAAGTTTTTAGGACATTCTGCCTGCACTAGACAGCTTAGTATAAGAACCTATACTGACTAATAATCAAGATAAAAAAACAAGCAACAACCCCATGCCTAATTAATATCAGACTTGAACAGTGGACCACTATGGAAACCTTAGCTATGGAATGTATCTTGGATTCCTGTGAGTTACAAGAATAGTATGTGTTTTTTAGAGAAGTTTTGCAGAGTGGGGATTATTTAAATTAAATTGGGAAAGTTGTAATGCTCATTAGAGATAACTCTTCCCCACTAAGTATTTGTGTTAGTATTATTTTGTTGTCTCTGGGCAAAAGGGCTAGAAGAAAGTCAAGTCCTGTCTCTATGATTCTGAAGTTACTTATTATTTCAATAAATTCTTTGATTTATTTAGGTGTTTACAGTACCTACAGTTAAATTCATTTTGGAAGTGAAGGGTATGAAAAAATTACATGTTCTAAGACTGCCTGCCAGTTTCCAGCAATAAGGTTTATATTTAACACTGTATAGCTTAAGTGAGAATTCAAAATCAAATGAAAAATTGCCTAATTTTTTAATGCAATAATGGATATAGATATATAAATATAATTGTGTGTTCGGAAGAAACTGTATCAGACTGTTCTTAAGTAACTGAATTTATTCTGGTAGCATGAGAGTTGTAGCTCCTGTGAAACATATTTGCTACCTATACCTCATCACTTTTCCTTCTTGAAGATTGAGCCAAGTTCTGTGGCTTCTCTTTAAATTGTGTTTTCAAGCAAGTACCATGTTAATCTTGTGTGCTGCTTTATCTGTTTTCCTATGTATAGCTCCCTCTACGTTCCAATCGGAAGGACAACAGTCATGCTGCCTGCAGGAGCTGGAGCATTTATAGACATGCTCCGGGAAACGGTGGCAAGGGGCGCGGACTTTAATTAGCAAGCCATGCTTATTAAAGGTGCCTGAGTATCATGTGTATCAGCATCCTGCACTGAAAAAAATAGTGGTGCAGTGCTCTGAACTAAAGTTTGTTCAACCAACTTTAGTTCAGAGTGCCCTGCCACCATTTTTTCACTGTGGGGATGCTGATACACATGATGCTGGAGGCTGCTAGAGTGCGTTAATTTCTGGGCTCCAGCAGACTTTGTTAATTGAGTCTGCTCTGATGCACTGGATTTACAGTATATCAGAGCAGCCTCCTTCCATGCATGTAAGTGCCCTTGGTTTATAACTCCAGTCACAAGCCCAGTACTATAAGGCTATGATGCTTTACAAGTAAATTTGAAATTGCTTCACTTTCTGCAGGTGCTAAGAACTAGAAAGCTTAAAAGACTAGCTTGTAGCTTGAGTATTACATTTGCTAACTGAATGGCACCACAGGTTTTATTATTCTTTCTTAGTAGACTGTGCTATTGGGTTCTCTTTCTATAACTTTTAAGTGAACATACACAGCATAACCCTTAAAACTCTCACACAGTTAAAGTAATCAACCCCAAATTTTGCTAGTATTCCCAGGGACCCTGAAATGAGGCCTTGTCCCAAATTTGAAGAAGTTGGCCCTGAATTGGTCAACCCCACCCGACAACTTTCTTTTGGTGCCGGGCAGTATCCTGCAATGTCTGCTGGAAAAAAATGCAGCATGATGCTGCCTGGCATTATATGAATAGAATCATAATATTTCTAGCCGAGGAGAGAGTGGCTGCCTCCTGAGCCAAAAGACATAAAGCTGTATTATATGTAATGTCCTTATGTTTTTAATGTATAAAAATATAATATATAACATGGCTATGTTTTATATATATTTTTATACAGCTATATATTTTGTGCATGTGCATGTAGCTGCATATATAAAATATACTGCTAAGATAATTAACTGCATCTGTTAACCAGCTGCTTAGCCTGGCTGCAGTACTACCCTGGAGTCTGACAGTTTTGAAGTGTTCAGGACTTTTTCCCTAATATTGGTCCCCCCAAGTTGGTTGTCTTATACACTGTCAGTGGCAGAACTGCTACAGAATGGGAAAAGAAAACTTACACAAAACTGCAAAATTTAATTCCCCCTTCTTCCTAGGCTCAGTTCCTTAATTTTCTTTGAGGGGTATCTTTTATTTCAATAATTTTCACTTAAACACCCTTTTTATCAACAATTGTGTTTAACTGAAGAAAGGCTTTTTAAATAAACATTGTCAATGAAAAATGTTCAGCTGTCCTAGTCAGGAACTAGTTGAAGATACAGATTAAAACCACCTGAATTATAGCACTGTTACTTAGACGGCTGTGCACAATTTAGAAAATCGCAGTTTTGTTTTCACCCTAAATCATCCCAGAAAAATTTGAAATAGCAAAATTTTCACAAAAGTGAAATATTTCCAAAACATTCCCTTTGGAAATATCAGTGTTCTTGTTTTGAAACCTTAAAAACATATTTCTACATTCCAAAAACAGATAGATATTTCACTCAACTGTTTAGAAATTCTTAATTTCAATTTATTTCAATATTAACCAGCCCATTTCTGTTTGGATATATTGCTTCCTATGAGTTGCATGTAGTTCAGGATCCTGGTGTCCAAGGTTCCCCTAGGTGGCAGGCTCCCTGGCTGTATTATATCTCCTATGCTTTCATGACTGCCATAATATCGTACACAGCTTGATAAAAGAGAAGACTTCCTTGCATCAGAAAGAGAGCAGTCTGGGGGGAGCTGAATCCATAGGAGACCATAAATGAGTGCTATTGCTCCCTTGAGGCAATATATAATAATAGAAAATATATACTCACTTGAAATGCTCCATGTCAGTTCATCAAAGCAAAAACATCTTTGATTCAGGTACAGTTAGCTCAAATTAAATATTTAGCTTTGATTTGTTCCAACATAAAGATTTTAAAGATTAACAAAACAGAATTTTCCCATGGAAATTTTTGAATTTTGCAAAAATGGAATTTTCTATCAGGAAACCATTCGAATAATCAGTTCTATTAATTACTTATGTTAATTGGTTTTCACAATTGCTTTAGTTATTGAAATAATTAACCTTCAATTACTCATGTGACTGTGATGAAGAATTCCAGAAAGTCACTCTAGTCCAGCACCACACAAACAAGCTTCTCTCTGAAGTTTCTTTCTGATTTCAGCATAGAGCTTCTGTCCAGAACCTTACCTATAGTCTACCTCTGCAGATTTAAAGAAATTACCATTCTTATCCTGCAGTGCTCAGCAATGTTTTTGGGAAGAGTGCCAAAACCATCTTCATCCTCAACTTGTAAGATTTTGGCGTGCCAGGGGCAGATGGTGGGGAAGTTGTGAGGGGCCCGATCCTTGTTGTGGTAGCTCAAACGCAGCCCCAGCCCCTTCCCTGCCATCCACCCAGAGCCATGTGTGCACGTGTCACCAGCAACAAACTGAGCCAGGGCTCTGTGGACCCCTGTGTAACTGCTTCCAGCCTTCCTCCTGCCTGTTGCGAGCAGTCTGGGCTTCATGGCCTGTGGCAGGAACCTGCCCAGAGCCCAGACCAGCTGTGGCAGGTGGCCAGAAGGCTGCAAGTGCCTGCACCAGGGTCCATGGAGCTTTGGCCTGACTCATTGCTGACAGTGAGTGCATGCATGGCTTGGGGTGAATATCAGGGGAGCTACAAGGGGCTTAAACCATCTTGTGGCAGCACAGGCCTGGTTCCTCCCCTGCCATCTGCCCCAAGGTGTGCATGCCCCCGCCACCAGCAAAAAGCTGGGCCAGGGCTTTACAGATCCTGGTGCAGCCACTTGCAGCCTTCTGGCCACCTGCCACAGCCAGCCCATGCTCATGGCAAGTACCTGCTACCCACCATGGAGCCCAGGTTGCTCACAGAAGGCAGCAGGGAGGCTGCAAGCAGCTGCAGTGGGATCCATGAAGCACCATCCTGGCTCACTGCTGTCAGCGAGTGCACATGCACCTCCATGTGAATGGCAAGGTAGGGGCCAGGGCTGTGTGGCGGGGCCAGGGCTGTGTGGCCAAAACAAGAATTGGGCCCCTCAGCTCCCCTGGTATCTGTCCTGATGTGCATGTGCCAAGTAAAATGCCTTTGCGTGCCATGCTCTGGCATTCATGCTGAGGGTTGCTGACCCCTGGGTTAAACCCATTTCATTTCTGTAGAGTTAAATATTCTTAAGAAGCATAAATGTCACAGCTATTCATTTTGTTTAAAAAAATGAAGCTTTTAGCTTGAATACCTCAGCTGACTGCAGATGCATTAGTTGATTGCAAATGTTAGAGGACTACATAGGGGAAAATTTCCTGAATATGTTCGAGGTATAAGCCAATGAAGAGAAGCTGGCAGTGATTAGTATGGAAGTGACAAAGCATAAAGTACTGTGGTAAACTGCACAGGCAAAGGTAAACTTTCCAACCAATCACCCAAATAGATTATACTGATGTCTCCAGAACCTTTTGTAGTTCCAGTGAAAACCCTATTGGCATGTGCCAGTTCAGTATTCGTATGTGTAAATGGCTAACTTATGCATCTGACTAGTACTTGCAACAATTGTTAGTATAAATGCAGTGCATAATTACATGTACTTTAATGTATATATGTTTTTTCAAATCAGACCCTTATATTTTCACATACACACAGGCCTGAGTTAAATACTTTTTTTTTTACTTGAAATTAAGTGACTGATGGGAAACAGGTACATACAGTGTGGAAATAATGATACTTGACTAAAAGATAACCTGGTCCCTCGAAACTTCTGAATGTTAACTAGCATACTAAGCGGTGTGCTTTTTATAGTTTTTCAAGGTAATTGCATAAGAAATTATTCTTTTTACACAAGCCCCTAGTTCTAGGTATAGCTTTTTACAAGCTATACCTAGAATCCAGAATCAGAAAGGAACTTAAGTTTACTGGTCCAACAGTCTTTTCAAAGCTAATAAATCTAAAATGTAGAAAATATTGGTGCATCACTTACATGCTTCAGGGATACAGGTTTAGCCATGTTCGTCTACAGGCAAAAGTATTCAGGACTCTTGGTAGAGGTGATATCTTTTATAGTTGCAAAAAAATATATTTCTTTATTTGCAAGCTTTCGGGTGCATGCCCTTCCTCAGGGGAAGGAGACTGCTCAGAGTTTAACATTTCTCCCAGGTAGAAATGAAACTTTATATTGCATAGGAGAACAGAAAGGTGTTATAGGGTCCCCTGGGTGGAAAAGTTCATTTTATGGAAATTAGGCTCAAATAAAAGTTGGAGCAGTCTGTTTACCTGTTCACTTACATGCTATGATTTTAGAAGTTGCACACTTAGAGGTTCTCAGCATTTACGTTTGTTCTAATTGATTGCATGTTGAATATTTCTTCACATTAAAGTGGTAAGATGAGAATTGACAGGTTCATTCACTGCTTTTACCAACAAGTTCCAGAGATTAAAAGCCTGTCAAAAAGATATAATTGGAGATTTAAGGGATTGCTTATCGGAGTCATTCAAAAACAACAGTTAATGGATAGATAACTTTCCATGACAGCTCTCCTGCAAGATGAAAGAATTTGATACACACACACATACCAATAAGATATAGTAATGCAGAAGCTAACAGATATATTTGGAAGAAAATTTGGATAGATTATATATTTCTCATTATTTTACTATATGCTATGATTTTCATATGGAAGCCAAATTACTGTTGACTATAGTTACTTGACTACCTACTCACAACTTGCAAGGTTAAGCTGCTTAGAAAAATTATGTCTAGAAATCAGAGACTGATATAAAAATAGATTACAGGAATAGAAAAAGTGTTCAGATATGCAAAGGGTCTAATTTATGGTAATGAAAACAAGGGAAATCAAAGAGAAATTTTAACTCCTACATCTATGTTGCATTTTGTAGCATCTATGTTTTTAAGAAGATTGAGCCTAGGTAGGAAATATTGCCCATTGTTTAGAGATTAATTCAAAAGCCAGAAACAGGACTGGCATGGCTGGTGAACTCAGACTGGAGGGGCAGGGGTGGAGCATCCCATGGGAGCAGAAATGGGGTGGTTTGCAGCCAGCCAGCAGCAGGGTGGAGTTTGCAGCCGGCCAGGAGTGGGCGGGCAGGGTCTTGCAGGGACACTCCAGCCGGTAGTGAGGAGGCTGCAAACCCACCTGCACCTAGCTGGCTTCAAACCCTCCATTCCCAGTGCCAGCCAGCTGCAAACTCTCCCTGGTTGGGAGAAGCGGGAATTGAGGCCCCCATAGGGAGAGAGTTGGGTAGGGCTGTGGCTGGGGCTGAGGCTGCTGCTGCCCAGGCAGGTGGTTTTGGGGCCCAGGGCGAGACTAAGCAACCACAGGGCCCCAGTGGGGAGCAGGATGGTGCTGTGGGCTGCTTGTCTGGGCGGATGAGGGGGGTGGAGCCAGCTTCCCACTGCTGCATGCATTCCTGGGGTGGGGGGGCAGAAGGACCTGTGCTCCCCAGATATGTGTGCAGGGCAGGGGCGGGGCCGAGTATGGGCTGCCTGCCACTGCCCTCCACTGGGGACCCCACAGCCCCAGCAGGTAGGATGCTGCTGGCAGTGCCTATGGGTGGTTGCCACTCGCCACCCTTCCCCCTTGCCACCAGCATGGCCTGCAGCATCTGCAGGTGGTCCCCAATTGCTGCTGGCCACCACTAACGCTGCCGGCAGCATCTGCGGTGGTCAGCGACCGCCAGTCAGTGCTTGCCACCACCCCCGCTCTGCCGACAGCGCCGCAGCTGCCTGCGGGGGCTCACCGCTTACCACCACCAACAGCACTGCCACCACCTGCAGGAGCTCACCATGCCCCCCGGCCTCCAGGGGCACACGGCATTCAGGATAGTGAATATACCAGTGTTTCTTGTTTCTACAGCCAAACATGTTCTAGAACTCCCTCTGTCCCTTCCCTTCCCTTCCCCCTTCCCGCCACCAACCTTTCCTGAGCACAAGTTTCTATAATCTGAAAAGAAAAAAGACTTAGAGATTCTGAAGGTCACTAGGGCCTTTGCTATTGTCTGTCTGTTATGGATGGCAGTATAAAACCCTAAAAGAAAGATTTATAAAACAGTAGTACTGCCACTACTTTTGGCTAACAGGTGCTGTTTGATCCTGGGTCATGTTGGTCATCTAAGCAAAGGCCAACCAACCACCAGCAGCAGCTGAGATAAGATTCTTAAGTAGCAAGAAGCATCACTGCTTATATGTAAATACAGTCTGTACTATTTATCATAAGGAGGATAAGTTCAAGTTTTTTGGAATAAAATATATTCATAAGACTTAATTATGATAAAGTTCAACAGAGAAATGAGTAATGAAAACAAAAATTATGTGCAGGAGAGTTAGGATTTGGGTATTGTTCTGTATTGTGGGGGTTGGGAGAAACGGAGGGGAGGAAAGAGGACAACTTAATAACATCTATTGTGAGCAACGACTAAGCATATTAAGCCTTGAGACTAGTATAACCAAGGAACAGATGAATTCTATAAACCCAGCAAGTGTGAGCACCTTGCATCCTGGAAAAATCTGTAGTAAAAGTTCATTGATATAAGTTGCACCATTGTAAGAGTCGTCTGTTCTCTTCTGTTCCAAGGTAACTGTTTCTCAAGTAAAACCGACTACCATGTGTTCTCACATCACTTCATGATGGGTCATTGAAATAGCACCTTCTGCAAGCAGTTATTCCTAGAGATCTGCTTGTCTGTTCACTTAGGTTCCCAATGTAACTCATATAATGCATACAGAGCCAGTGTAAATGACACCAGTAAAAATGTGTTGTTTCCAGATCCAGTGTCTTGTACTGTGTTTATCTGGCTTTTGGGATTTAAATGGTTGTTTTAATTTTTCTCTTGCCTACAAAGAAGCATTATCTCTAAATCATGTTTTCTTTCTGGCATTTGTAGAATTAGTGTTTGGTTTCTCCAAACACCGTGGTCTGTTTTACAAGATAGTTACAGTATTATACACGTGGTTCTCCCCAGGGTCACTGAGGATTCCAAATGTCTCTGTTCTCATATTTTCCTTATTGTATATGTTATACAAGTAGTAAAATGTTTGTTCCCTTTTATTCTTGGATTTTGGCCAAATAAAGTATTTGATAGAGATGGGAGGGTTGTATAATCCTGGGAATCTTGTGTAATAAATGTGCATGTGTTGACCAGACAGGAGAGTGATGTTGTATGTAGATATTTCAGTGTGCATAGGTATATCTGAGAGGATACATTTGCCTCAGAAGCTAAAGTCCAAACAGTGGAGGTTAGTTAGGCAAGCTTTGCAGGCTGGACTGGCATGAAACTATTCATAATACTCAATTAAAATTGCAGGCTTTATCCTTCATTGTCTTGTTTCAGCATGTACTCCACTAGAATGATTCTTGCTTATCTGATATTATTATCAGGTACTAATTATTAGAGTAACAATCCAGGGAAAACCAAGCAGAGTTAAGAGCCAACAAATAAACCAAACAAATTTAAGCAACCTCACAGTACATACATACATTTTCCTTTGCAGAACTTAGCTTTTGGCTCTAGCTAAATTTAGGGTGATGATGTTTATGTATTTGTTTATGTATTTTTCAGAAATTAGCAATACAGAGGTGTGAAGGGAAAACCTTCAAAGCTAATTTTTAATGCAGAAGAAAGTTGTTAATCTGTTCTGCTCTATACCAGAATGTCGTGCTAAGAGTAAGGAGCAGTTATTAAAGAGGTGCTACTTGTCCAATTGGTCCCATAATCCAGGAAATTCAGTCAAAACTTTACACAGTAGAAATAAATGCTCCATAACATTACAGTTTGCAATAAGGGTTTATTCCATTTCTCTTAAACAGATCTCGAGATGCACCTGACCAGCAACCATACATCTTAAACAAACTTCTCAGCCCTGGTTTCATCTGAATAAAACCAATACATTAGTGTGGGCTGCTTTGTATCCCTCTATCAGGGCAAACTTGCACAAATATCAGGTGCGTAGAGCATAGCTCACCTCCCCATGCAGCAGAAACAACAAGTCAACATCCTGCAAAATAAAATTTCAAGAATCTGCCTTAATTCTAGCAGCCTAGTTCTGTAGCTACATTTAAGCTGAATTTCTGTATACTTCCTCAGTTTACCGAACTGTTCACATTAAATAATCCTGTCATAAATTATTTCTGTAGGAAGGGTCAGCACTTTCTTAGTTTATTTCAGCCACTACTTTCACAAGTGCTTGTACAATGGCATACTACCAGAGAAAAGTATGTTATCAAGGGTCTTTATATACTGTCATAAGCATACATGGTACTTTGCTATCACTGGAATGCTGTCAGTCTGCCACAAAGGCAAGAACTCTTGACTGTAAAAGCTGCATCTACATGGGAGAACAAGTACAATACAATCTTCCTAGTTCCAGCACAGAGCAAATAGATTGAGTGGCTAATGATAATTACAGTTGGAATTCTTTGTGGAACAGATGGATTTTCATGAGTGGTTTTTAGCAGAATATCAAGATCCATTATTGAGTATGCTGTTCCAAGCTTGGGGGAGGCATGAAAGATGTTAAGATTTCACAAAATCCAGAGCTGATTGAAGCAAAGGGAAAGGCACTGATTAGCTTCAATGGACTTTAGTAGAGGCCCAAAGTAGACAGCAGGGAGAATCCTAAATGAAGCAGAAGGTGACAAGGGCACAAATGAAGACAGGGTGGAATTATAGGTTATAATGTGAATGGACAATGCTTTAACTAAATGTCTAGTATTTAATAAGAGATTCTCCTTATTTTCTGTCAGATGACTCATAATTTGAATCTTTTTGTGTACGTGGAAAAATATTCCCTTTGTATGGATCCTGAAGACCAGCAAAGAATAGTTTGAATGAACTCCCCCAGCTCCACCTTCCCTCCCCACAGCCCCCAAAGGATAGAAAAAGATGGCCATATTTTTGTGTTGGGTAATCTCTTCTTTTTGGTGTGTAAACTAACTGCATGAAAATTTGAGTCAGTACACAAAATCAGGTGTTTTTTTCTCTAGCCCCACAAAACAGTCTGTTGTATGGGTTTAAAGAAAAACAGGTTACATAAGAACTGGATTTACAACTCTGCAATACAGTTAAGTTCCTTGAGAGTTTAGGAGCCATTATTGGGTTTTATGACTTAGGTGGCACCTTTCAGGTGTTCTGCTTTAGATTTTATCTGATAGTACCTCTCTACTGGGAGACAATAGTTATGGAGGATCCTGCCTTTGATAATCTTAGATGACTTCCAGGACAGTTTTTGCACAAAGATTGAGGAAATAACCAAATAAGCACCACTGATTAGTTGATTATCTGCAACCGAATCTTTATTTAAAATGCTCTATTTTACTTTTCAGAATGCTTCCCTCATATGCTGCATCCCATTTTGCTTAGTAAATTAGAAGTGTTTCAAGATACTACTGAAGTGCTTTTTCTCAGCAAGCTAAATGCATTTGCTGATGATTGAGAAGGCCTATTTTAACCTCAGATAGGCAATGACCAGTACTGTCAGGTCAGACTGGGCGGAAAAGAATGAAAGCCTCCTCATATTCAATCAGCCCCCAATTACTATCAGCAAGAGAGCAGATCAGAAATGAGCTGCTTTTCACCTGGAACTCTCTGCATATGAGTCTGGAAGCCTCGAATCTAATAAATAGCCCCTGATATTTAGTTCCTTTGAAACAGTTTATCTGTTTGATCCGTCTGCTGCTTGTTATAATCACAGATTTCTTTAAATGAGAAAAGCACCAAAAAATTCAAGTCAATGAAAAATCTCTGTTTATATTTTCAAGCAATAATCATAGTATTCTTTTACTGTTGTCTGAGGATTTGCCAGGCTTATTTCCCTTGGGAAACCAGAGTTTAGTTTATGATGAGCTCATCATATTGTGAAAGCTAAACCTACCTAGAGACTGCCAGAGCTATGAAACTTGGCACACGTTTCTTCTGCCTCAGTTGTGATTTGAATCTCTTCTGCTGGATGTTTTTTTTGTTGTTGTTGTTGTTTTGTGTGTGTGTTTGTTTGTTTTTTTTACTATTTAGGTAAAGTTAAACCTTTTAAAATCAGGTCTTGCATTCAAAAATATGACTAACTGTATTCTAACCATGTCGTTAATGCCATAAACAATATTATTCCAAATAAATCCTTACCTATATCATCTCTCTTTCCTTTCCTTTCCCATGTACTTGTGACAAGGTATTTGGCAGAATTCACTGATTTGTTGGAATCTTACAAGGCTGTGCCATGAGCACTTTTTGCTATGGTTTTGAACTTGCAATCTCTGGGCTGTCAACTACGTGCCTTAGCACCCATGCAATCTCAGCCCCCACATCATCTCTTTAACACTACTGAAAAAAAGTTAGACAAACACTTGGCTGGGATAGATTAATCAGGAATGATCCTCTCTTGAGCAGGAGCCTGATCTAGGAGATGTAGGGAGGTCCCTTCCAGCTCTACTTTCTTTTACTCCTATATCCCTCATATTGGATCAGTTCTGTAATTATATTGTCTAGGATAGGGTGTATTGTATTAAATACTCTATTCTGAGCAAGTGACTAGAAAATATCTGATGGAAGACAACTGCATCAATAGAGTTGGTGAGGTGGCTTTAATGGTCTAATGCTAGAAGCTGTGAAATGAAGTAATATCAGTGACAAAGATTTTTTCATGTTACTTCCACTGAGTAGTAATAAACATCAGTCTTCCAAATGTTAATGGAAAATTGTTTCTGGGGATGGACTACAGCTGACTGCAACTATAAGCAAATAAGGAGGTTGCTGTCATAGAAGATGATTGCAGAGGTACTGTGCTAGTGTGAAATCAGACAGAAGGTAAGGAAGGGGTTGTCAACATTTTAGAGTAGGGGTTGTCAACTGGGGCTACACATACCCATGGGGATACTTGGAACAGTACTAGGGGGTACGCGTGGGTGGGCAGGGACAGAGCACCACCGCCTCCCAGGAGCAGGGCTGGGGCAGGGTGAGGGCAGTGGCATCCCTCTGGGGGGCAGGGAAGTTCGCATGCAGCAGCCACTGCTGCCATGCACCAGCCCAGTGAGCTCAGTGAATATGAAGTGTCATAGCTCCCTTGAACTTAATGGAGCTATGACAATTAATACCTGCTAAGGATCTGTCTCTTAATATTTATTGAAAGGAAGATGATACATCAAAGAAGCTTGATACAGCCTCAATTAAGGATTTTTTTCCCACTCCATTGAGTACATATCTTTTCAGTTTCCTTAAGGAAAATTGGTGAATTATGAACAAGACTAAAGGGTGCCAATAAGGAACAGTTCCCAGTAAGAGAGACAGTGAGAGCAGGACCACTGAGCTATTACTCCTGGGTAAGGCAGAATGCTTACAGGCACACCCTTGGGTGCTGTGGTTACTGCATTATCATTTTACCATTTTACATTGCAAGAACAGCTACAGGCCCCTCTCTCTCTCCATTGTTCTTTCCAGAGTTCCCAGATCTGAAAACTGGAAATATATGTTGGACTATCAACATGGTTGTATTTAACAAAAATAATCGTGCATGGTAAACGTTTAAGAATGCAGATGGTTCTCCATCTGAGATACATAATTACGTTGCTATAAATAGCAAATATTATGATCATTTCTGGCACTTTCACCTCATAGAACTTTAATAAATCAGTCAGACTCCACTCTGGAATCACTGTCCTTTGCTGCTCTTCACTTGCCTCTAGGAGCACAGTCATGTGTGTAACATGCCCCTGGGTGAGTCCACATGCATGAGGGGCAGCACAAAGACAATTTAAGGTCATCTGAAGATGAAAATTGCTTGAATATGAATTTTTTTCAAATGCAAGCACTTTTCAGCTCTTCCTAATTTTTCATACATTTTGACCACTTTTACATTTATTTCTTGTCCATCGTACAAGGTTTCAATTCATACTTCCAATATGATCACTATACATTGGACAACTCTTGCTTAATTGCTTGTGGTTGCAGCATGCTGCTCCCTGCTGGCTAGCCAGCGCATTGAGGAACAGAACTCTCTCTTCTTCCTGCATATTCATCCCTATCTTGTTGGTGTATGGTACGTCCACAGGGGAGATAGGGAAGTGGGGCTGGAAAGATCCTCCCAAGGCCATTTAGTCCAGCCCCCTGCTCGAGGCAGGATTATCCCTGAGTAAAATTTCCAAAGATGGAGATTCAGCAATTTTTCTAGGAGGCCTGTTCCAAAGCCTGATCATCTTCCTAGTCAGAAAGTTCCTCCTCATCTCCAACCTAGATTTCTTCTGCTGCACCTTGAGGCCATTACTTCTACCCCTGCCCTGTACAGCCACAAAGGAAAATCATTCTCTATCCTCTCTATGATTACCCTTCAGGTATTTGAAGACTGTTATAGAATCCCACTGCCCGCCTCCCCCCACCCCACCCTGTCTTCTCTTCTCCAGACTAAATAACCCTGGTTCTTGCAGCCTTTTCTCATAAGTAGGGATCTCTGGAATTCATACCAGAAGTGTGCACATAGCAGCTTCTTTAATCTTGGATGTTTTCCCCTATGTGCTCCCCCCCCCTCCCCGATTGACAGAGGGGCCCCATCACATGCTGTTTGCCACCTGCACCTGATGGCTGGGAGGCAAAAAAAATTCAGTTTTAAATATGCCATGGTTTTCACCTCCTGGCTATCAGGTGCAGGGTGGCATGGGGGGGACTCCAAGGTTAAAGAAGCTGCTGCACTGCTTACTTCCAGCATGAATTAACAGATACTTACTCATAAGTCATATTTGCCAGCCCCCTAAACATTTTCTCACTCTTTGCTGGATTCTTTCCAATCTGTCCACACTCTTGAAGTGTGGAGCCCAGAAATAGACACAGTACTCCAGCTAAGGCCTCACCAGTGCCAAATAGATGGGAAGAGCCACTTCTTTTGAAGGGGACAGATATGGGAGAAGAAATCCATGTGCTTATTTACTCCTTTTCTGTGCCTCTCTGTGGAGCAGAATAAGGTCCACTGTGAATCTGGTTATGAATGATTTACTATAATGGCAAGGTGTTGAGGGCTGGGAAGGCTAAGTTTTGTTTTTTATTTTCTTACTAAGAATGAAGTCACCAGTGATGATGCCTGCTTAATACTCTGCTGTCACAAGATGAGTCATTTGGTACTAAATGTTGAGTTTTGGATTGCTACGTTTCTCTCCTAAGTTATATATTAGTCTTTTGATCCATGACTGGTAATTTAGCATCAGGCTTGCTGGCTTCACTGCCTTATTTTGTGGTTTCTTTCTGTGCTAACTGGTTTCTTGCTTTTGAATTCTCCATGCATTTTGGTACAATTTTCCCAAGGCCTGAGAACAGTAGAGAGCAAATTCAATGAAAGTAAGGAGCTAGTTTGCTAAAAGAGCTTTCCAGATTTTTGCAGCTGCAGTCAAATGAAAACTGACATGCCTACAGTACAGTAACATTTTGTTGCTCATTTTTCAAAGAGGAGAGGGATGAACAAACAGTAAGTTAGACATGATGCCTGTGGTATTATTGATCAAAGGAAACTGTTTGCTAAAGTATAAAACAGGCTTAAAATATAACAGTTCCTTGCTTAAGGAGATCACACTTTACCTCCCTGTGTCAGTTTGGCCAGCTGTACCCCAGAGGAGTTACACTGATGAAGAATGTCTTGCATTCAAAAGCTTGTCTATATATCCTCACTGTGCAGTTGGTCCAGTAAAAAGATACCATCCAAAGAAAGCCTTTCCCTTTGCATAATTCCTGGGCCATCACAGCCACTTCACCCTAACACTTCCAGAGAATTTACACACGAGAGATCAGTGCTCATGCCACTGTTTGCACACTGCTGGGAGTTCTTTAGAAGACTTTCAGAAATCCTAAGCACCTTTTAACCTGTACTGATTTTGGTAAAATTTAGCATTCAGCACTTCTGGAGTCAAAACTTCGAATTCTGTTAAGAACTATACAGCAACCCGATCAATGTAGGCTGTAAAATCCACCCATCTTTCTAGGCATTCTTACCATATTCCATTCACAACCAACGTATCTGTGGTTTAGGCTGAGTGAATCAGCTGCCAACAGCCTCCACATACTAAAAGGTGAGTTGTGAATACTCTGTGGCTACCACGATTTATTTTGCTACTCTGCCAGATTTCTAAACAAGGTAGCAATGGATCAGTGGTGAATCCATCTCCCGCTGGCGTTTCAGTATCAACAGTTCTTCACATTAATACCCCCAGGACCAAAAAGGAAAAATTCAAGTTTGCCATATGAGCAGGGGCATTGTTTTAAAATACAAAAATGCAAATGTGATTTTTGAGCTAAATCTAGTTCCTGACAGATAGGCGTTCATGTTACAAAACCAACCTCATGCTTAGCATTAATTGGCAAGTTTGTCAAAAGGCTCACCAGAGAGGCCAGGGATAGAAAAAGTCTGGAAGGTAAAATACTCTCTTGGGGCTGGAAATGCTTTTCATATTAGGAATGTAACATTTAATAATTTAATATTCAGAAGTGTCTACATTAGAATAAATATTAAGAAGTAAAACTATTAATTAAATTATTTTATTTTAAATAAACCAAATGAGGATGCCTGGTGATCTGTTTCTTTTGGGATGGATTTTGGCAGTTAATTGCTGTCCCATAAAGGGGGTTGTGTAGAGCCCCCAGCCTAATGGAAGCATTAGAGGAAGATGTACCTGCTGCACAATACCGTAGAAAGATTCAGCATATATTCCTTTCCACAATCAGATAGCTCTTTTTATCGGCACAGAAGAAAGCAGCAACAAATCTGGACTTTAAAGGAGCTCTGTCACACAGAAATTGCTTATAAATTTTGCATAAAACTGTGCCACAGTGCAGATGACCATTTCCAAATTAATTATTTCTCTTGTACACCAAGTGGGAAACTGGCAGGAGGCACTTATTGTTAGTTGGAAGTTGTGGTAGCATACAAGCAGAAATTAATAAGCCTCAAAAGGTTTGGAAGTATGTCTGGTTGCATATAAAAGTATGAAATTTATCACAACTCATTCAAACTCCTTGTGTTGCAGAAGCAGATAGAAAGTCTCATGAGTACACCCACTCCCCCATTTTTTCTCTTCAAACTATTCCCCTTGCCCTCTCATTTTCAGCTTTGATGCCTCTTCCATGAGTCACCTTCACATGAGAACAGCCCTTTTCGTCCTCCATTTCCTCTTTCAAAACATACTCTTCATTAAGTCCCATGTAAGTCCCATGTAGCCATACTTCAGTTGAAGTCCTGTACAAATCCTGTCTGATCATTTCATACAAATTATTTTTGCATCCAGTCAGACACTTAAACACGTTTGCTTCTGCCCAGATCTTTTCTGAATGGTCCTGAAAGTTTAAAGCAAGTATTCCAGACTCTTATGTAGCTGGACATGTCACAGTCATTTAATGATAAGCAGATAGATCTTATCACAGATGTTTACAGTTGCAACCTGTATTTCTTAGTCCCATTTAAGACTTGTTTCTATCCAGTCCTGCTTTGTTCCTGCTAGTACAATTACAGTTCATCAGTGCTTGGCTAGATACATGCTACCAATAAGTTATAGCTGTTTAACTAGAGGTAGTTCAACAAATAAAACATTCCTACACATTCACAGGGAAAAAATCATTTTAGAAATTTACTTTCAACAAAACATTGAGGTTTTTTAAAAAGAAATACAATAAACAGAGCTAAGAACCCAGCCTCCTCATTTAGCAGCCTAAGATATTGCTTTAAATTAAATGAGATACTTTTAACCCTACAAGAGCCTAGGTTCTGCATACCACACTGGCAGATGGGGCTATGCATATATATGGGACAATTCTGCTTTCTTTACACATACAAATTTCCCATTAATTTCAGTTGGTATTTCATGCACCAACTATGTGAATTATCGGGCAGTGAGGTGCTCATAGCTGCTCTTGCAGGGATATATAATTCAGTATTTTCTGAGTGTTTTGCAAGAGCTACTGCTTGCCTGGCCTCTCAGTCAAGGGAGAGCATGAACTTAAGAAATGTGTAAAGGCTACATGGATGAAGTTTATTTTCATTGGAAAGGAAACCACTGAAGAGAAAAAAAACAAGTGAAAAGCTGGCCAAAATGTTACCAGAGAAGATGAAATATGAGGTGACATCTTCTGTTTGTGTACACCCCGACACTGTTTTCATTTTAATTTGCCTCTCAGCATTCTGTTTATACAGCACTTTGCAAGGAAAAAAATATGGATACAAGGACCTGAGTGCAAAAATTCATCCAGTTTCTGGATCATATAAGCCTGTAGAAAGACAGTGAAGGCAATATTATGTTTAAACTTCTGCAGCCAATGCAAAAATATGATAGATTTTTGGCTAAATCAAGTCTCAAAGGCTAATGCTGGAGGGACACAAGCAATATGCTTGGATTGAATTGCTCATTAACAACTTTGGTTTGCTGCAAACAAATGAGTATGTAACCCAGGCAGTACTCCAAGAGGTACCCCCTCTCCAATTGAAGGGATCAAAGCAGGTGCACAAGCGCTGTGGGAGGTGTAGGGACTCTCTTCCCCTATAGAGCAGAGCCAGACCACCAATGGGGACTTAACCGTATACCTTTTAATACTAGGAACATAACAGGCATAAATCAGAGGGTATAGTGGACACTACAACGCCCCAAGGGGGAAGGATTCAACAAAGGTTAGACACTTAAAGTCATTGACAAAACAAGGTTAACAAAATATAAAACTCAAAGAGCAGAACAAACAGTACGAGTTGGTGAAATATACAAAGGGCACAATGCAAAATGTCAAATGACAAGGAAACAGAGGGCCTTGGTACCTGGAGGGGGAGAAAACACAATGGCCCCTTTCCACTGCAAGAAGATTTGCTTTTTGTTATCTCACTCACCCCAAGTCACCTCAGCTGGGACTTAAATCCAGATCTCCCAAGTGGTAGGCAGGAACACTGCCACACAGCCACTACTGGTGGCACTGCTCCAGCCTGCTAGGGGTCTTGACCTTCCTGGAGCCTGGCCTCATGTTGAGCTACCTGACCTCTGATTGGAGGAGCTGGAAACAGAGCTGGGAACCTCTCAGGTCCCTGCTCAGATCCTCCCTGGAGCTGGGGAGCCTCTCCTGCTGGCTGCAGCCTCTCCCGGGGGATCCTGGAGCCCAGTGGGGAGCCTCTCCTGCTGGCCGCATGCTGCGCTGCTGAGGGTCCCACTGCTGCCTGCAGGCCCTGCTCTTTCAGGCTTTCTAGGGCATTGCTTCTGCCCTGCTGGCTCAGCTCTGTGAAGCCCCTTCCTTGCTGTCCCTCACTGGTCTCTCCCCTGAGTCAGCCCACGCTGCCCCTTTTATCCCCCTCCAAGTGACCCAAGGGGCCAATCGGGACACGGGGGGGGGGGGAGGAAGGTGAGTCTCTGGGGCCTGATTGGTGCAAAAAGCAAATCCCAAGTCCTCCAATCATCTTTTGCCCTTTCAAAACCCCTGGGCCAAGTCACTGCCAGCCAGCCCATCACAAGTATATGGCTCATAGCAGTAACCCAGGTAACTTATTATCTACAAAGAAGTTAAACTTCTCACTGCAATATCTGGGAACAATTTTATGTCAATATTAAACAGCCCAGTTACCATTCAAACACAGCATAAGAAAAATACCCATCAAAGAAACAGTTTTGCGATTTGTGGAACTTCTGCAAAGCTGTCCTTTGTAACTGAAAGACAGGAGTGAAGTCAAGAGCTTAATCCACAACATGTACCCAAAGCACATACCCCTCTAGCTAAGGAGCTACTGATGTCAATACCGGACATTTGGGGACAATAGAGGACAATATAATCATAGTTATAATCACTGCATGAGTCTTTTCTAAAACTGGGAGGCAAGCAGTAATTTTGTTGAGCAGTTTTATTAATAATCTTTATAGCTAGTAAAAAGAATAGGCTATATTTGATATCCATGGCAATGTATAAAATGTACCAACTTAGCACAGAGTACCTTATACTGCTAATTTAAGAGCTATATGCTACATACTGTACTTAAGGGTTTTCACACTTTTGTTGCTGATATTACAGATTTATATTATCAGTATTGCCAACTTTCATGATTTTTAGCGTTGTTCTTGAAGTGTATACTTTGGGAATGTGAAAAACTTATCTCTTTCTTTTATTTATATATATAAGAAAGCTCAGTTTTTCACATTCCCAAAGCACAGATTTTAAGAACAAGACCAAAAATCACAGTGTTGCCAAAGCTTACATTATGCATAGCAATTTAGTTTCAACACTGTACATAACTACCCTGAAATAAACTAAAACTTGACCAGACCCATTAAGTTAGACTCATTGTTTCCATATGGATGTTGATCGCTTGTCTGATAGAAAAGTAAGTGTAGTGCTCGATTAGATGCAGTTGTCCCATTAGACTCCACTATCTATTTATTCTTTGTCCCTTCATAGAAAGGAACTAGCTGTGTTATATCAGCTAGTGATTATAGGAGGAATTAATTGAACTTGTTAAAGAAAAGCCATGCTGAAATGCAGAGCAATTCAAAAACCTGTGGACAGAACAGTTACTTGTTATTAGGGAGAGGTGAGGGAAGGAAAGGAGTAGGCATGTGCGAAGCGGCTACCATTCGCTTCAGATTCAGCCAGTTCGGGGGACAGTGATTCAATTTGGTGATTCGAATCACTGTCCTGAATAGATTCAGCCAAATCTAATTTGGAGATCTGGCTGCTGCCGAATCTCGAAGTCTCCGAATCAGCCAGGCTCATCCCCTGCCCACTCTCCCAGCCCTGGCAATGGCTGCCCCACCTGCTCCAGCTCCAGGGTGCTGCCAGGTGGGGGGGCGATCCCTGCTGCCCCACACTGTGGGTGGGGCTCTGCACAAGCCTCCCAAGCCTCCCCTGTTGTCCCAGTCCCCCATGGCTGCCCTGCCCACTGCAGCTCTGGCCCTTTAAGGAAAAAAAAAAATGAGAAAACTCCCTGGACTCGCTGTTCCTGCTGGTAGGGAGTGATCCCCACTGCCTCCCACTGCCCCATGCCAATGTGGGGGGCTCTGCACAAGCCCCGCAAAGCCCCAAGGCTTTGCAGGAGCAGTCAGTCCAGAGAGGGGTTTCTTAAAGGGCTGGAGCTGGGGCACCGGGGCAGCCATGGGGTGGGGGCTTGGACAGCAGGGGAGGTCCAGGGGCTCATGGCAGAGCCCCCATGCAACATGGAACAGTCAGGGGCAGCAGGGATCACACACCCCTCCCCCCCACCTGGCAGCACTGGTGCATGCAGGCTTTTTTAAAAAGTACCAGGAGCTGGGACGGGCGGGGCAGCCATGGGGGCGCTGGGGGAGCCGATGGGGTTCGGGGGGGCTGGGGAAGCACAGAGGGTGTGGGGCCTGGCAGGGGTCCTCCCATAGTCCCCTCCCTTCTCCCCCAGTCCCTCCTGCCGAGCCTCCTACTTACCAGATCCAAGTCCAGCTGCAGCTCCCTGCTGCAGCCACCAGGGACTGTCTGAATCATTGAAGCTCTCTGAATCTTTTCCAAAGATTTGGAGAGCTTCAAATCAATTCAGACCTTTTAACTGGTCCCCTGATTCGATACAGATTCAGAGATTTGGCCGCTGAACTGGGCCGAATCTCGTCCAGATTGAATCACCACCCGAAGCTTTGCACAGCCCTAGAAAGGAGGTTTGTGCTGATAGTAATCCAAGTCTCCTGTACTAACCCACAAGCTTGTCACAACTGATTTGAAAAGGTTACCTGGACAGTTTATAGGTAACCTTATCTTCACAATTATTCAGTCCTTGATGCCTCTGCAGAGACTCCCAAAAATGATGCCAGATCGAATTAGTGATGCTGTAGGACAGATAGATAGTAAAGGAAGAGAATATTAAGTGCTAACCTTCTAAGTTTATTTGGAGCCTGTACTAATGTTTTAGCTTCAGTATTGAGCAATTTTGTTTTGCAAACTCAAATGGATATAAGCTGCTTTATTAAAAAAAGTTGGAGGGTTTCTGTTTAGGAATAGGCAGTGATAGTGACTTTAACAGGAAAGATTATAAACAGTAGAATTTTCATCATTACTATTATTCTGGGCAAATGCACACAAAGACAGATGTGCATAAAACCCACAAAGTTACTTCACCAGAAGCCAGAGACATTTTTATTCACTTTATTAGTATTTGATGAATGAGATTTGTAAGAATATTCACAGAAAGCAAACATGCCATGGGCATTTTTACAAGTTTATATGTGTAACAGCTGTACTCATGCTGTCGCTTCAAAGGCTCTCTAGCTTTCTTTCTCTATAAAAATATCACTCATTCAGTCATTGTACAGCACATACATTGTACAATTTTAAGTGATTTAGGTGGGACCATTTACACATGCATGTTGCTAATGGGTGAGTATTCATGCCCCTAGCAAACTGACTGCAAAACAATTCACAGGTGAAGTTTTCCTTACATGATTGATTAATCACAATTGCAAAAAAGGAGAAAATGACAAATCAAAATCTACAAACAAGTAAAGAGCCTAAATTCACTGAATTTACTTGCTGTAAATTGTTCACTCATCTGTGTTTACCAGAAAAAACCTGCATTTGTATATGAAAATGAGGGAGGTCAGGTTGTTCAACATTACATAAAGAAAGGAAAAAACTGGTTGTGTAGATCTGATAGCTATAAATTAGGACACAATTAGGAATTTCTAAATGTTTTTGCTTGGACAATAATGCAGTCTTCATTTTAAGCACATATGTAATACATAGAGTGAAAGCATTGGATATAACACAGTAATAACAGCACACAAAAGTAGGACAAGTCAGATTGGGGGGGGGGGCATGTTTTCAGATATTCATATCCTGAAGGCTGTTTATTTGAGCCATGTTTTGTTTTGAATTAGCTATCTGCATTAATGGGGCTTTTGCCTGAATGTTTGAAAAATGCTGATTTTTCCATACAAGCACTTACATTGCAATTGAAGAAGGAAAGTATTCATGCATAAAGTGTTTGTCACTTATTATTTGCTATTTATTTGCTATGGAACATTTCCTCTCCTGTTTGAAAGTGTCTCATCTAATCTGTGAGCAGGAGTATTACCATGTGACATGGTTGATCTGTCTCATACCACAAACAAAGAACAGCCAATAGCCAAAATGAATGTTTCTGAGTGCTCAAGAGAATAACATTTACCCAAAATGACCAGCCAGCACTTACAAACAGAATCTAAATTCCTGAATCTCACTGTTATGGCCCCATGCACTGATGTGACAGGGCAAAGGATCCTTATAATAGGTGCAAAAACAATATAAAGGGGCCTTGGTGCAAGAATGTGAGGATGTTCATGAATTGTTTGTAAACAGAAAAACAGAATAAAAAAATCAGTTAAGCTAAAACAAGTCGTTCAACCTAATAAACCAACAAAGTTCACAACACGTCCTAAGATTGTCCTTTGAGTTTATACCCTCACCTTTGTAGTGAAAAAACAGAAAAAAAGCAATTGTTTCACAAACAGCCAGATGCCTAGCTACTGTCATTGCCATTGTCTGCCTATAGATAAGCACCCTTGCTTGAGGATCGCTATGCAAGGACATTCTATGATCTGACCTGCTTAATGACTGAGGCTTTTTCCAAGTAGCAGCCCCCTCCCTGGAACTGAGGCTGTAGAATTTCAAACTAGTTCAACTCACAGAGTCTGGATGTAAGAAATAAAAATTCTGTAGCAAACTGCTGCTTGAAATGTACAAAATCCTCTCTTAGCAGTCGTCAATCCTCTGGATCATGGTGTATGAGCAAGAGGTCCATTGTGACCATCACACCAAGACCTTCAGCACATACTCCTAGGCAAAAGTATGCAGGAGTGGAGGCTGCCTAAGACCCCACTTCAAACAACCAGACAGAGTCCAAAGGCCAAACCAAGTCCAGATGTTCAGTGCCTTGATGGTTGTAGCTTCTGCCAGAGAGCAACAGGTTAAAGCTGCTGCTGACTGCCTAATGCCTCAGTGTAGGCATGTTTCTGTCAGGGTGATGTCCCCTTAGCCTTTCTCCAACCAACGAGTATCTGCAAAGCAGTGCAGGCTTGGGTTTTGTGGTGCCCTATACTCAGCTTACTCTGGAGGCTGCAACATTGCGGTATTTCACAGGAACTACCCCACCATGAGTAGCCCCATCACATTGATACCAAGCCCTCCAGTTTGACGCAGTTTACCGCCATCCCCAGATCTTTCTTAGTTATACAACTTTACAAATCCTTTGTAAATTAATGTTACTCAAGATTTAATTTGAGGTACCTCAAGTATTAAATAGTTACGCTTCTAAGACACGCTGTTTTAAGGGCATCAAAGTTAATTTTGGTATGCAGATTTGACTTTAAATGTTAATATAAATAACATTATTAATAGTGTATTACATATTCTGTGTAATATGAAACATTATTAATCTTATTTCTTAATTTTATCTTGTTCTGAAGTGTATGGCTATGCTGTGTCTAATATAGTATCAGAAATACATGTAAGGTCCCTTTACTTACAGGCCAAAACATCTCAAAATGCAGATGAGTGAGTCCTAGGCATGAGATACTTCCCTTAAGTGACAAAGGAAAAAAATTATATTAAATGGAGCAGTTTGACGTATAAAGTATAAACCTGCAGCTAATAAATTTGTGCTACAAAACTATGCAATACAGTACATTTATTATGGACACTCACATTCTAATATAGCTACTTAATCCACCGATTGATGTATTGAATTTACTTCATTTACCATGGTTTGATTGTCTGCCAGGTAACACGATGGGCTTTTATCCAAACAAGCAGGACCTGTCTCTTAATCACTAACTGTATAGACTGTTGGAACCAATACCTTTGAGGTAAATGGTTTTATAGTTCATTATATCTATGAGATAGTACAAACCTGTATTTACATTTTTTATGGAGGCTGTGTTCTAGTACAAAACATGGTGCTTGTAGATACTGTTACATTATTTCTAGAAGAATGGCTCTGTGACATGGAGATTACCAAGAGGAGGTGACTTGATTATGAGAGACAGCAGCACTGTGGTGAAGTTCAGATAGATGTGCAAACTTTTTAATATTATCCATAGATGAATTAAATTACATGAACTTCTTCAGTGAGCAAACCTCAGTTGGAAAACTTTATAATTGGCAATTGGAAGTAAATAAAGATCAACCATTCACCTAAAACCAAAAGAACTGTAATACTAATGGGGGGCAGGGCGGAGGGGAGGGAGGAACAGAAATCCTTTCCAATAAAAAAGTACAGTTTTCTCATTAAATGTGTCCCTCAGCCCTATTGATAGCTAGATTATCAGAGATGCCTGTCTACTTCTTATTTATTAAGGAACTGGATATTTTTTGGCTCTAACATCTTTTGTCACCGCTGAATGCATGCAATGATGGACACTGTAAATCATACTTTTTTAACAAATTACAGCATGAGATTAATGAAAAATACTGTCAGTTTAAATATTACATTTTGGGCTTGTGAACATAAATGCTACCTCATCAGGAAAATACCAGAACACACTGAGTGACTGATGCTTAAAGAAGCCAAATAACTTCATCTAATTGCTGGTCCTGAATGCAGTGAGGGAAATGCAGAGATCCTTTCCTGGTTTTCTTCCAAGTGAATTTCTACCCAAAGAGTTAAAATGTTATATATGAAGCCTAGTGTTTTGGGCACGATTTTGTAAGAACTAGGATTCAGTTCTCTTGTTGCCCTCAGATTTTTTTATTATTATAATGCAAATAAAGGACTCCTGGCTCCTTCTAATTTTCCTCTCCCATTTAAAAAATGCTGCACAGGCTGCTTTTGCCATTACTGGTGTTCAATGGACCTAAAAATCGTGCTTGCTATGCCTTATGCTGTTGATTTCAAGGACACAGTGAGGAGCAGATAACTTACTGACCATAGAATCAAGAGGAAAGTCTCACAAGATCATTATATCTGTGGATTTGTATGCACTTCAAGCCTTTTATCTTCAGAAGCTATACCACCCCCCACCCCCGTTCTAGCCTTAGCTATTCCCCCATTGTCAAATATACTGGACAAAAAGGGACCCAACACTCTGGATTGCTCTGTAGTACTTATTGAGAGGGAAAAGCTATTTTACACCAAATTCAAACTGGATGAATAGTTGCATAATTTCAACACTACATTTTGTTTCAGTACTCAAAAAATAACATATCTTGGATTTTGAGTTGGGGGGGCAAAGGTTCAGGGGAACTCCCTTTCTTCTAGTATTTTAATTTTACACCTCTTCCCCTAGAAGAGCATGGGAAAGAGGTAGAAAAGGTGGAAACACATTTGGTTTTTTGTATTCTCCAGTCTCTAGCACACAAGATGTGTTGCCCCTCAATACTGTAAAATTTAAACTCTACCAGTGAATATGTTTTAAACCATCATGTCTCTAGTCAGTGTCCTAAAATCTCATCCTCAGTTCTGCTATTGTCACTATTCCTGACAAATTGGCATCATTGAAGAATGACAACCTGCCCATCCCAATGTCTTTTCCATTGATCTTAACAGAAGTAGGGTAGAGCACACAGTATAAAGATAAATAAATAAATAAAGTTACACATATGGATATGATGATATGTTCTACTGGACATACATATTCTAGGGATTAACACTCTTGGTATTTGGATCCTGATGTAGTTATCCACACACAAACAGATCTGCTTCCAGCAGGGGACCTACCTAATCCATGTTAGAGAAACTCGTTCAGTAGGAGCCTATGATGTAATTTGGTTGTCATATATATAATCACTACTATTGTTGCTATTCATAAGAACCTATGGATTCCACACCAAAGCTGAGACCTTGCCTTATAATAGTTACAGTATCTTGCTTTAGAGATATATCTTTAACAAGTAAGTAGGCTGCTATTGCAACAGAACAGCAATGGATGTCATATAAAAATTGATAATAGGACAAAGTGTGCTATAGAATTAAAATGTTAAAATTTCACAAGTCTATTAAGAAAACACATATACAAACATGCATGCTTTATACTGCTGGTAAAAGGCTTCTATCAGAAATGTGAAACATGGAGTATTTAGAAGTCTTTTGTACCCTGCCTTGTAGTATATAAATTCACAGGAAAATTGAGAAAAATATCATGGTATCAACATAGAATTAAGAGGTTTCTGTTAGGTTACATGAGTTCTTGCAGACAAACATAGCAGAACTCTGAACAGCCATACTCCAAATGCATGTCAGTGGGCATGTCTACACGAGACACTACCGTACACTAGCAACAAGATACTGTGCAGTGGCTCATTGCTACTGCACAGTAGCATTGGCAGGCACTAACCATGATGTGATGCTACAATGCAGTAGTGATGAGCAGTAGTGTCAGAAAAAAACAATGGGGATGGTAACACTGGTTATTGCACAGTCATTTAGTATTTATATAAGCTTAATACTTGCATAAGCATAAATACTAAATAACTGTGCAGTAACAACTGCACAGTCTGCTGCTTGTATAGACACAGCCAGTTAGAAGGAGCCACAAGTCCTCTATTTACTTTATAAAAGCAAAGGACAGTAAAAGAACCTGAAAAGACAATCAGCACTTAAAAAGCCCTGTCCAAAACACTAGGTGTCAGATGTTGTTCCAATAAAAGAATAGATTTACCCCAAAAAAGTTGTCTGCCTATGTCATAAGACCAACACAGCTACAACCAACACTCCAGGCTTCATATGTGGCATTTTAACTCTTGTACAGAGAAAACCAGGAAAGGATCTCTGCAGTTCCTTCACTGAATATGGTTTCTGCAGTGCAGTTTCTTTCCTACCTTTGAAGTTCTACGAAAAGCTCTTGCTCCTTTTTAATGAAGAAATCCCATCCTATTTGCGACAGCCGTTCTGAATTCCCTTATGTTAACAAGAACTTTAAATGCACTCTTTTTGTATTTGTGTATTTTAGTTATATCTTGGGAGGTTACAGGTTAGCATCTATTTCCATACCTAAATGGAGGTTGGTCCCAACTAATGCAGTTGTTCAGTGTTCTCTGGTATCACAGTAGTACCAATTACTGTCATCTTTCACCTACAATAAACTGTAAGATCTGCCTACAGAAGTAAAGTAGCAATTCAACAACTCAGTAAACTGGAAGCTTTTTATAAACTTGAGTTCTGATTATCATTATTCTTGCTTGCTGACATAAACATTCATTCAATTTTGAGTGAAATCACTTTGTTCCTTTTTTTCATTTATCAGAAGCAAGTCCCCTGGAAGAAGTATGTTTTCTCTTTAGAAAATATATTTCATTATCTTTTCCTTATCATTAACAAAATATAGCTATTGAAAATCAAAATAGTCTCTCTACTTTGGAAAATGAAAATTGGGGTAATGAGCTGGTACAAAAGCATAGTCACAAGATATCTATGACCCAAGCAGGGAACCACAAAAGTTTCCAGATTGCTGCTGTTCATCAGCCTTGTCTAATTATCTTTGTGTTGTATTAATTGGTCCTTAATATGGACAGTATAGTATCCATATTGCTTGCAGTGATGTAGTACTGTTTCATAGCCAAATGTACAGGAATTACTTCAGAGAGGAAAATAATGATTATGGCAAGTGTTTTTATAGCTGGGGGAAGTGGGGAGAAGGGGAGCTACTACTTCAAATTACATTACACTTCTGCTTCCTAGTCCATCTCTTCCTCTTGATGCACACTATCAGAAGTGATTAATATTTACAATACTTTAAGTGAACTTTTATTAACCACTAAACTGCTCCATGTCAATGCATATTATAATGATCTTTGGTTTTATGGCAGTGAGTCCCTTCAACTTCTTAGACCTGCATTTTCTCACTTTAAAATGTATAGACTAGCCCAGTTGCCCTGCATGTAATTGGAAAGCCCTGTCTCTCAAATATCCTTTACTTAAATGACGAGATATGTAATTGCTGTAATAAATGAGAATGATACCATTTTCTCAGTTTTCTTAAAGCTCCTATCAAACTACTAAGGCAACGAGCTGAGTAAGAGATTGTGAAAAATTCCTTTCCTCCCTGGGGTTGCCAGCTCTGTTTGAATCTATTCCAGGAGGATTCTGGAATGCCAACGTGCCCACAACACAGCGTGAACGTGCCTGTGTGCTTTCTAGGGCTGTGCGAAATTTCGCCGGCCATTTTGTCTCGACACTGTTTCAACCAATTTCAAGGTCAAAACAGCAAAATTAAAACAAAACAAAGGCCCTTGAAATAGCCTCGAAACAAAACAAGGCTGGTTGAAACGTTTCAAATGTCAGCCATCCCCAATGCAAGATCCGGTAGGGGGCAGGGGGCAATCCAGCTGGGCTGCTTCCCTGCCCGCTGTGCTAGTTCGTGCTGGGGATGGGAGGCAGCCTAGGGGGGCAGCCAGCAGGGGCAGGAGGCAGATCTCACTGGGGGCCAGAAGCAGCCGTCACGATCTAGTACAGGGGATGAGGAAGCAGCTGGGCTGCTTCCTGGTCCCCCATGACAGATCACGCCGGGGACAGGAGGCAGCCTAGGGAGGCAACTGGTGGGAGCAGGAGGCAGATCGCACCAGGGGGCAGGAGGCAGCTGGTCTGACTCCCCATCCCCAGTGAAAATCAAAACAGCATCAAAACAGTCTTTCTGTTTCAACAGAACAGATAGAACAGAACAAAACTGCTGTTTCGACTCAAAATGAAATTCAAGATGAAACACTGTTCCATCGAACCATTGGAACTCAAGGTGAAACGGAACCATTTCGCACAGCCCTATTGCTTACGTATATTGGTTACGGATTACAGTGCATAGACTTTACATCAGGAAAGCAAATACACGTTACTATTACATTTTAAAAACCTACTGGTCTACGTTATACATCGGATTCAACATTTAGAATTTATTTTAATGAATGCCCTATCATTTATCGCCAGGGTGACTCTCAACAGTTTCCTGGAGATTTCTATCTAATTTCTGGAGACTTCAGTTGTCATTTAGTACTTGCTTTGCTGTTGCTGCACAGTCCCAGTGGCACATGGGTCATTTCTGACCCTACTTTGCGGTAGCAATGAGCTACTAGACATTAGCATCAGTGTTGTGGTTCGTGTCACCCAATATTACATTGCTGTAGTGATGAGCTGCACCACCATAGCTTGTCGCTATGGTGACGTAGTGTCTCCTGTAGATGCACCCAGTATGGCCTTGGGCCAGTGCCTGCCCTCCCCGCTCCCCCTCTCCTGACTACTTTGCTCCCCACTAGGTGCATTGTCACATGAGATTAACTGCACAGTAGACTAATTTGCTACAGTGTAAAGTGTCACAGTCTACACATGCAGTGCCATTAGACTGCAGCAAAATCATTTTTGCCATCATAAGATAGTACTGTTGGGAACAGTACTATCTTACAGCAGCAAAAATAATTGTGCACAAACACACGTGTAAACACTGACCCAGGTAAATTGCCCAGGCAGCAGGGGGGCAGAACTTTGTCCTGCCACCTAGCTCTGCTCTTTGGGCACTCTCGTGCCCTAGCCAGCCCCTCTGCCACCTGATGCCATGACCAGAGCCTGGGGCTGACTCCCCAAACCTGCTACTAGCTCAGGACTGCTCTGTTCTGGCTCAAGTTGCTGCAGTTCCAGGCATATGTGAAGACATTTCATTTGGGAGCAGCTGACTCTGGCACAAACTGTGCCAGAGTTTATTGAACCGCATTAATAGCTCATGTAGAGGCACCCCCTGTTTCTCAGATTTGGGAGTTCTGTAATTAGCAGTACTGGCCAGAAACTGTGAATAGAAATAGTTTTTAATGGAAAAAGCTGCTCTTGGTTAAACTAACTTCTTTGTTGTTGAATTGTATCCATATTGGTACTTTCACAAGAAAGAAATTAGATACTAATGACATTAGGTAATAGGATTTGATCTTATAATTACTTAGGTGTCTTTGAAAAATTCCCTTTTTTCATATACAAATATAATGTCCTGCAGACTTCAGTTGTGTAATCTCATGAATGAATAACTGTTCTTTATCCACATATATTAAAAAACTAATTTTGAATGAATTGAACAGATCAAACAGTAATCTATTTCATGAAACAAGCATATATGATCATATAAGGTGATAATATAATGTCTTTAAGATACCAATACTACAGTGGTAGTTTCAGATGCCTTTTCAACCCATTCAAAAAAAGTCTAACAAGTGTAAAGTTGGAGAAGAGCATTATTTGCTTTTACACATTTCTTCCAAAAAATGGAAAATGGTAATAAAGCAGTAAACTATCTGTGTCGGTGATAATTAAACAATTTCTAAAGCTGCTAAGCATTTTTACAGCTCTGATCCTTCAGTTCTTACTTGAATGGCCCTATTATCTTAAACTTTAATGAAAACTGAATGCTGTAGTAAATAAACTGATGTGCTTTAATGTATAGTAGTGTATCATTTGTACAATAACACTAAAAAGATTCCAAAGTATTAGTTTAAGGACTGCTTTAGTAATATGAATGATCTTCAAATTGAAGTGCTAATATTTTCGTTCTGAACAAAGGGCTTAAGAAAGTAGCCTGCTCTCACCTCCCCAGTCTTTCACTCAACACTATTTGAATATGATTTTCTTGCTGGCAGTAGCATGAAATCCATTTAACCTGAACTGTGTAGAAGTAGTAGTGAAAGATTTGTATTATATTTGGAAAACATTAAAGGATATAGTGATATCTCCAAGGGATGTAACTTCCATGTTTCCAAGGCTGAATTGGACAGACACTGAGGGTCAAACTTAGGGTTTTGCTACAGATAGTCAGCAAGAATGGGCATTAGGGCAACCTTAAGTTTGACCCTAATGATCATTTTATGTGTATCCCTAAATTCTAATCCCAGGTAGGTCTGAATCCTTTTGTCTTAAGAAACTATTGTCACTTCTGCCTGCTTACCCATCTATAAATTAGAGATTAATACGCATTTACTAAGTTCACGTCAAAGAAAATGCGAGTTTAAATTTATTTCTGCTGTGTGTTGTATTTTACAAAACACCATTAAGAAGCATACAAAAACAATCAATGTACACATACATACTTATTCCAAAGTGTATTCCAAGGCACTAATCATGTTGCTTTCAATCTTTTTTGGCCAAGCACATTTTTGTGGAGTGATTTTAACCCAGTCTGGATATGCCATGACCTACAACTATGGCCTAATTATGGCCTACCTACTTAAGATGGAAATACCAATTAGTCTAAGACTAAGTGCTAATTTCTTTATTTCACAAAAATATCTGTATCAGACACTCATAATGTTTGTGACTTTTTTTATTTATACTAATCTTACCTTGCCACCTTCATAATGTCATCCTGTATCCCTCACTGTATGCCTCTAATTAAGTTGGTTTACTTTAAAATAACTTCATAGAAGTGCAGAAGTAAAGAAAGAGTCAGAACTCAATCTCATAATCCATTGCAAAATTCTTATAGTAAAAAAGCAAAGAACTTTTCATTAGTATTTTCCCAAACATAGATTATCACGTCACCTTCCAACAACAAGGGAAAAAATAACTGGACACTGTGAACAAGGCTTTTCAGCCACAGACATCTGTAATTCTAATACAGTGGAGAAATTAAGTGTTCAATGTCTCTCAAACCTACCCTGTTCACTTCTGTGATCTAATGTTAGTGCATATGCAGCATATTGGTGGCTCAAGGCATAATAGACTAAGTTCATCCCTTCCATAATTCTTTTCAAGACAGGGGTATTACACCCTACCCACCCTCCAAGGCCAGGTACAGACATCACACATAAACCAGCATAAGTGATTGGAAACCAGTCTAAACCTGCAGTCTAAACCAGTCTAACAGAATAGAAGTTCAGTGCACACCAATTATTTTAAAAATGGTCTAAGATAGGCCTGGATGGATGCAGTATCAGACTTAATTAGTTTAGTTTAATCAGTTTAGGTTAGGCGGGTCTATTGAACTTCTGTCCCAGATCCCCTATCAATTCAAGTTATGTCACTGTCCACTGGCATCCAAGGTTGACCTCCTCAACTAAACTCCCCTTTCAGGGAGCCGCAGCTCAGCTGCTCCAGCTGATCACCTAGTCAGCCCCACCCCTGAATTCTCTGTCAGCCACAGACAGGACAGAGGCTGTGGAGGGGAGCAGGGCTCATGAGCTGCTGGGAGGAGGCAGTGCCAGCGACGCACCCTGCATTCCTTGCCTGGGTTGGTGGGATACAGAGTGTCCCCGCCCTGTTCCAATTCTGTCTGAGCCCCAGGACTGTGTGCTGGAGGGGCTCCAAGAAGGGCTCTAAGTATTTCCGCCTGGATCCAGCACCATGTTCCCAGCTGTGCCACTTCCCCTGCAACTGTAATCACATTGCTGCTCTCTCCCCTACCCCAGAGACCAGAGCCCTGCAGCTGCAGGGAAAGTGGCTTCAGCTGGGAACTCAATGCTGCTCTGGGGAGGAGAAGGGGTAGCAAATCCTGTGAGCCCTCGCCAGAGCCACTGCAGCACACAATCCAGATTGTCCCTCCCCTGTCCCAGTTCTGTCCAAGCCCCGGGACCATGGCCTGGAGCAGTTCTGGGAAGGACTCACAGGATTCCCCACCACGCCTCTCCCCCAAGCTACCTCTGAGTTTCCAGCTGAAGCCTTTTCCCCTGCAACTGCAGATCTTTGGTGCCTGGACAGGGTGGGAGGTAGCCATCTGTAGTCCATTTAGATAAACCCACATAAGTTAGTTTGAATCCTCCTCAGGCTTTTTGAATATCTATCTGTACCTCACCCAAAAGTCTGAAGTAATCTGACCAGTACTAAGCATATAGTCACTCGCTTTTTGCATCTTTGCAAATCTTCAGTACTACTCTGTGGGCACATCTATATGAGACACTACTGCACAGTAGCAACAAAGTACTGTGCAGTAGCTCATTGCTACCACTCAGTGGTGTTGCCAGGCATTAACCATGATGCAGTACTACTGCACAGTAGTAATGAGCTGGTTGCTACTGCTCAGTAGCATTACCAAAAGACATGCAGCAACAGTACTACTGTGCAGTAACACCAGTTATGCAAGTACTAAATGACTGCACAGTAACAACTGCACAGTCTGCCACTCATGCAGATTCAGTATCAAGGCTCCTTGCTCTAAGAAAGCTGATCAAGAAATGGAAAAAAAACCCTCTCAGTCAGGCTTTAAGCTCCCAGAAGGTGAACTTATTGTCACGGTGGATGACATTTTACCAATATACAGGGGGCTAACAACTATGTACCCCTTTTTTAATCTGTCTATAACCTTTTATATGGCCAACTTTCCAGTGCTCCTGTCCTGTTATTCAAGAGACTGTGAGCATAATGAAATAGCCCAAGTCCAAACTTGCCAATATGTGGCTGTTCTCCATCTCCAGAACTGTTACTTGCCAAGCCCCATGAGGCTCAGATCTTTCCCTGTGAAATCAGTAGGAGAAAGTGTAAGAGCATCCAGCAGCATCCAGCAGCATCCAGCTCTACATTTCTTGTATATCAAACATATATTTGTGCCACTTTGTAGCATTCTACTTGTGTGGCTGAAATGCTTGGTTGAAGGGTATATGGCTAGTGCTAAGATGAAGCAAGATCTTGGGTAAAATATCTTCCAAATTCAGGTTTTATGAACCATTCTATGGTCAGTGGTGTGTAAAACAATAAGGTGCACCTTGCCTTAATCATTTAAATTCCATTACTGTAAAACTGCTTTAAAATTACTTCTGGCCACCTAGGAATAATGTAGACTCCACAAGAGCCAGAAGGCACATGTTCAAAAAGGTGCAAACAACATCTTCTATGTATAAGTTAGTTCCAGACAGTGGCTATACGTAGTTTTAAGTGAGCCTGAAAGTGTGAAAGTCTGTATTTTGATACTGATAGTCTTGCTATTTCATAGTAAAATGTGTTTCAGTTATAGTTTAATACAAATAACATAAACTATCTACAACGCGAATTGTGGAGGAAACAGGTGTTAACTCCTTTGGTTGCCTTGCACCTTCAATTTTAAGGTATTTGAAGCTGTTTTAAAGCCTCCATTGTGTACACCAGGTCTTAGAAATCCAGCAGAAACCCTCTGGATGGACATGTGCCTTTCTTTGTCCTGTGAAAGTTTGTTCAGCTTTACCTAAATTATAAAGTGTTAAAAATTACCACTACCCTTCTCTCACTTGCATTCTCAGGCATCTGTTGACAGCCTGCCTGCTACTTCAGCTGCAGGCAGCTGGCTAGGGCAGAGCCTGCAGCAGTACAGTGCTATGAGCACCAGCCCTGGGTGACCTTGTGTGAGTTGATTAGGGAGTGAAATAAATATAAACTTATTTCACATAACCCAAAGGCCTGCTCTGGCTTCTTGTAGGAGAGGAAAAGAGTGACAAACCTGCTCTAGCAATACATGTTCATCAATATCTTTCCCAGGAAAAGGGACTAAAATATGGTGGCTTCCTAAAAGAATGCTAAGATGCTTCTAAGTCTAATTAAACTGGAGTTTAGGGGATGTGGACATGGACCTGAGATTTACAGGCTCGAGAGATCAGTTCTGAAATGTGACACTGGATCTGTGAATTTGATTAGTGTTTAAACCAACTTGCTTTTCAGTAATTTCCTTTTTCGTGTACTTCTGCCATGCCTGTGCTTGAATTGGAACTTTTGCAAAGAATAGGACTTGAGGAAAAAGATGATAATTAATGGTGAAAGACTTATTGTCCATTAACTGTGTAGTGATTTTTTTTCCATAGCTAGTAGTAAGGAGTCCAGTTTAGCAGCCTCTCCCTTTTTCTACTTTTCAGATATTGGAATTTTATATTAATTTCTCCCAGAAGTAGGCAACTTTGGAATCACATCTGCTTTTCCCACATAAAAATCAAAAAGTGACAATTCAACATATGGAGCATGTATGTGTAATACCATCACTTAAAAAGTACGATGCCTAGCAGGACAGTTAGAGGCTTCCAGAGAGTTCTGCTGGGTCCATTGTAGTGTATCACAACTACCATTTGGATTTTCTCACAGGCCTGGTTGAAGCTTTAACAGGGTCACTTGATTGTTAGAAATGCTTCTCTGAGCATCTGTAAAGTGCTGCTGAAACTCACTCAACCATCTCCCTCTAAGGAGTGATTTCCTGAGTTTCAAATGCTAAAAGTGCTTTTAGCAGTGTTTAGAGGAACATATTGAAACTTTAGGTTTTAAAGTTCAAGGCATGGGGCTCCTTTCTTGGGTCATGTTTATACTTTTAGCATCATATTAATGTCTGATGGAGGGGGGAAGGGGCCTGATTCCCCTTCCCTCCCATGCAGAAGATGGATGCAGACATGCAAATTAAAAGTTCTTTTGCTGATATAACTTGTTATGCTTACGGAGCTAGTATAAGTGGTGCCAGTTAGAGCCCTTTTTTGGCAGTGTAAAAGATGCCTACATTAGGAGGGTATGCCAGTACAGCCATATAACTACAGATATGTCAGCAACTTTTTTTTTTTTTTTGGCAATGTAGATTAGGACCTAGTTCAGCGTTATTGAAATCAGCAGAAAGATTCTCTCTGCCTTCAGGGTGTACTGGTCAGAACCAGGCAGCAGGAAAAGGCCATATTTTGTATTTGTAAAATCTCTTTTACAGGAGCCAAAGAAACATTATAAGGTGAAAAAGAATGTAAAGCCTGTAGAATTGCTGAGGCCTCAAAGTTGACTCTATGTCTTGAAGCAGCCTCATTCAGAACTTAGGTGCTTTGTTTTCCATTTAGAATTTGTCTTTATTCATCGTCTAGGCTTAAACAAGCATCTTGAAACTAAAATAAAGCTTTTCCATCTGTGAGGAGGTTGATTGTTAATGGAGCAAATCCAGTATTGCAACCCACCACAAATATTGATTTGATTTGGGACTGATTTTTCTAAGATGGTAAGTCTTTTTTTAATCATAGTGGGAAATCAGATTGAGACTGTGACAACTACAGAATAGTAGCAAGCATCCCATCTTTGAAATCAAGGTATTTGCCTCATATAAGAGATGACAGATTCAGAGGGTGCATCCAGACAAGCGTGGATGTGCGGTGAGTGGCACCGCAGACCTGTCTGTAGTGCCACACACCACACATGAAGGCATTCCCTGCACTGCTACTTCACATTCCCTGTGTAGGGAGGGGGGCAGGGAATGGTTTTACCCCAGATATCCCGAGATCAAAAAAACCCATGCCAAGAAAAAGCAGGGCGGTGCACGTGACAGTATCACTTGCCACCCAAAACCAGAGCCTGGCTGGCCAGAGCTGCATTCTGGCTGCTGGCCAGGTTCCCTGCTGCAGGAGTGCCATGACTGCAGCTCCCAGAGGCCCCCAGGACCCCAGGTAAGCCTGCTAGGGCCAGCACAGTTGCTGGCCCCATCCTCCCCTACCCCATCTGGTATACCATGCCACACACCAGCACGCGCAGGCATTCCCTGGTGACAAGTAGCAGTGACACCAGGTATGCCACTGCAACTTGTCCTCAGGGAAATGCACATTCCTGCTCATCTGGATGGTACCCAGAGAGAGCATGCAAAGGGCAAAGTACTTAGGGGAAATCCTGGCTCCATTTATATCAATGGAAGATTGTACCTTCAATGTGTTCTACATGAAATTTCTGCAACACATTTTCTAGATAGAGACATTTTTTAGCAAGAGCTATGAAGCACATCATTCAGTGCTGGACAAGGCAGATGATTAGTAAGACATTCAGTGCTAGTAAATTGAAATAGAAATCAAGAGATAGGATTAGATGTCTAAAACATCTAAACCACTTGTGCGCACAGTGTTGCCTTTGGTTTATTCATTAAGTCTAATTTTATCTCGTCAAGATATCTGAAAGAAAAAAACGTCTAGTGAGCTGCCCTATATATGTGGTCAGTGGTATAACTTGTGATCAGATGTCTTCTTTGCCTCAAGTGCCTTCAAGCCCTTATTTACTTTACAACAGAGTTGATTCTGTTGCATATTTCTGCCTCTCTTGTTGCTCTTTCCTAGAGGTTTTTGTTTAAGAATTACATGGTACTGCCTGGTAGACAATTTACCTTTAGGCCAGATTCTGATATCCTTATGCATGCTGAGTATCCCCACTGGTTTCCAGAGGAAAGTACTACTCAAGACAAGTGGTGAGTCTCAGAGAGTAGTGTTTTGTTTTGAATAATCTTGTATATCCTGTGGATCACACCCTACAGTAGTGATGGGATAATGGAAATGATGCCAGTCAGGGAGGTGCCTGTTGTGGTGTCTGACACTTATCTTTTGCTTTGTCATGTTTTTTCTCTTCATCTTAATACGTTGTGCCTGGTAGTCAGCTGTACAGTGTGCAGCTGTTCTCGATCCATGACAGCATGATAATTTTTCAAGTGGTTTCTTTTATCAGAGGATCATGTATGCTAACCCTCCTTTCTCGTATTTTCCCTCCTTTTTTTTTATGCATAAACAGCAGCTTTCATAACTGCTCCCTTACACTCTGGGGTGTGGGAAAACTCCCCTGAGCTGTTCTTGTTTTATTCCCAGGTAGTTTCTCATCTCCCCGCTCCTTCCAGTACGAATGCCAAGGTGCTAAGAATTTCCTCCCGAAAATCTGTTGTTCCTTTGGCATTCTTTCCTGGAGAGCTTTACAAGGAATTTCTGACTAAGCCTCTGACTTTGAGGTCTTCATTTCTGTTGAATGACAATATACTAGATTCAGAACAGCAGCATCCTAATACTTTCCTTTTATTTACCCTGTAGAAACCTTTCTGGAAACGGTTCTGCAGCACATAGCAAGTGAAGCAACACTCCATCCTTTCACCTTACACTGACCTTAATTGTGCTGGTGTTTTCCTGCAGCGCTACCAAGTTTTCATATTTCTCAGCAGCATCTCTACACACTATATTTACAAGTCCTTAACCTGAGATTTCTTAACTTTTGGCCTAGTATATGTGTTTTTTTCTCTGGTCCTCTTCTGCCTTTTCATTCTATTTTATTGATTGAGTTTTTAAATCTGTTTATCTTCTGTACTACTTCTACATTCACTGCCTTTCGCTAAGCAAAAGAAAAGGAAATTGGCAGAAGTGTTAGTAACAAAATCTAAGCTTGAAAATAAAATGGTAATACTTTGTGCTTATGTATTTTTTAACACAGAAGTGCCACCATTCCCTTACCTATTCCTAGCATGAGTGAAGCCAGCCACCCAGTGTAGACACTGGAGCTCAGTTATACATGCTTGTGCCCACTACTTTCTTTAAACAACGTCCACAAGGACAAAATCAGCAAAACTGGATTGATGAAAATATGGTTTTACCTTTTGTTGCAAAACCAATGGAAAATTTAAAATGACCTAGTTTGTTTTTGACATTCAAAATGTTTTCCCTCTCCAGCCTTCACTGTGTATTTTCCATGGTATTGTTTCCTTACAAAAGTACACAATTGGAAAGGTGCTTTTTAAAACGCTCCTATTTCCTATAGTGATAACCCGTCACTTGTCTGGGAAGTAGCATTTCCTTCCAGTTGTTGCTTTAATCCATATTTATGGTAGCTAGTTCAGGGGGCTGGTAAATAAACCAGAATAGTGTCATGCTAGTCCTTGCCATCCTGCAGCCAAATTCCAGGACCTGCCTTGTACTGAATTTCCCCAACTTGTTCTAGTGTGGAAGGCTTCCCTCTGAGACACTGGTTTCCTCTACAGAGGCGTTCAGAAGTTCACAATTTGCACCTGGTTCAGAGATAAGAAAACGAAATTCTACCAAGCTCAGCAGTGAGTGGTTTAGGGAAAGGGTTGGCAATCAGAGCTCCAGAGATGGGCTTGGAAATGCTTTTCCAATCAATGAAGAAAAATGAAATCCTCTGCTCCTAACTAAGTAGTATTAAGGCTGGAGTCGTTTCCCTCTTCTCTTCCAGCTGCCGCCCCTCTCAGTGCAGTGCAGACTGGGGAGGCGGTAGCTGACCCTGAGCTCTGGGCAGTAACTGAAAGGAATGCAAAGCAGAGGGGGGCCTCGCCCTGTTGATTCCAGTCTGGTCACTCCTCAGGAGTAGCACAGCACCCCCGTGTCCACCCCCCCCCCCACACACACACACACACACACTTTCCCCCTCCTCTGCTAGCTGGAGCTGGAGCCACCAGGTGTCTGTGGAAAAGGGGCTGCAGGGTGGAAAGTCTGAACTGCGCTTTCAAGCCAGTGCCCCGCGTGGTGGCTGGATCCCGCTGCCCGGGCCCGGGCCCCTGGCTGACCTGCCTGATGGCCAGGCTCCCCCAGCTGTCCAGTGCCAAGGCAGTTCTGGCGTTGGCGAGGCCCCAGCCCGCGCGGCGCCCCGGGAGGGCCGGGCAGGGCAGTGGACACGGCCAGGGAGCGCTGGGAGGCGGCGGCGGCTCCGGGGCCGCGGGATTTCAGCTCAGCCGCGTTTCCAAAAGTTGCAGCG
>NW_017728909.1:41946195-41947645 GCF_001723895.1 Crocodylus porosus
GGGCCGCGGCTGTCCGCGGTCTTCTCGGGAGCCAAGAACAGGCAGACGCCAGGGTTATGCACGGGGTGGTTTATTTCCCGGGCGGGCAGCGGGAGCAGAGCCCCGCCGGCCGGGCGGGGGGCGCAGGGCGGAGTCCGGCCGCTGTGTCTGGGCTGGGGGCCGGGGCCGAGCCGGGTGCCGCCGGGAGGGGCTTCACTGCCTGCAAAACTTGCACTTGACGATCTTCTTGAAAGCACTTTGGAAGTCCTTGTTGAAGTAGGCGTAGATGATGGGGTTGAGCAGGGAGTTGGAGTAGCCGAGCCAGTTGATGACGGCGCCCAGCCAGTCGGGCATGTAGCAGCCGGTGTCGCAGAAGGGCAGCACCAGGGCCACGATGAAGAAGGGCAGCCAGCAGAGGATGAAGGTGCCCATGATGATGCCCAGGGTCTTGACGGTCTTCTTCTCCCGGGCCAGGGCCATCTTGCGCTTGGCCTCGGCGCTCTTCTCGTTCTTCCTCTCGCCGGGGGCGCCGCCGGCATCGCCGGGCAGCGGCAGGGGCAGCGGCAGGGGCGCCCCGGAGGAGCTGTTGTAGTGATGCACCTCGATGATCTCCAGGGCGGCCCCGTCCTCGCCGTGCCGCACGGCCCCGTTGACACAGGCGCCGGGCTTGGGCTCCACCGCCCGCCGCCAGCCCCGGCCCGGCTCGCCGTTGCTCCTCTTCTCGTGGCCGGCGGGGGAGAGCGGCAGGCCCGCGCCCGGGGCCGGCCGCTGCCGCTTCTTGTCCGCCTTCCTGACGCTCTTGCGGATCCTGAAGCGGGCCGCCCTGAAGATGCGCCCGTAGAGCACCAGCATGAGCAGCAGCGGGATGTAGAAGGCGCCGAAGGTGGAGTAGATGGTGTAGCCGTGGTCCTTGCTGATGGTGCAGGCGTCGGGGTCGGAGCGGTCCTCGGGCGTGCGCCAGCCCAGCATGGGCGGGATGGAGATGAGGAAGCCGATGAGCCAGGTGAGGCTGATGAGCGCCGCCGCCCGCCGCGGGGTGCGCTTGTTCACGTAGTCGATGGGGTCGGTGATGGCCCAGTAGCGGTCCAGGGCGATGGCGCACAGGTGCAGGATGGAGGAGGTGCAGCACAGCACGTCCAGCGAGATGAAGATGTCGCAGGTGACCTGCCCCAGCGTCCACTTTTTGAGCACCTGGTAGAGCGCGGCCATGGGCAGCACCAGCACCGACACCATGAGGTCGGCCACGGCCAGCGAGCCGATGAGATAGTTGGCCACGGTCTGCAGCGAGCGCTCCAGGGCGATGGCCGCGATCACGCACGCGTTGCCGATCACGGCGCACAGCACCAGGGCGCCCAGCAGCAGCGACGTGAGCACCTGGTAGCTCAGCGCCAGCTCGGCCGGCGCCGTGCCGTTGCCGCCCGCCCGGGCCCGGGAGCTGTTGGTGCCCTCCATGGCGGGCGGCGGGCGGCGG
>NW_017728909.1:41947928-41969357 GCF_001723895.1 Crocodylus porosus
CGCGCGGGGCCCACTCGCGCCGCCCCCGCTCGCACGTGCCGGGGCCGGGGAGAAGCGGGGCGTCCCGGCGCCCGCACACGCGCCAGCGGGCTCCTTTGAGGCTGCGTGAAATTACAGCTCCATCATCCGCGAGCACTGGACTCTTGCAGGCTGTTAGACAGGGGCAGGACAATCAATACAGCAGCCGAGAGAAATAGCTCCAGCTCGGTCGATAGACAGGAGCGTCGTGTCTTGAGACGGATTGTTTTACAACTCAGTGCCAGGCGCGGTTCCCACAAAGCGCCGTAGTAACGCAACTCCCATTCGCGGTGATTCATGCTCCCCCGCTGGGGCCCGGGGAGGACCAGCACGGATTGTCACCGGAAACTTCGGACTGCAGCTCCGAGATGAGACGAGGAGCTCTTTTTTACCTCCCGACTAGCAGCTCCGAGCTGTCTTTCTTCGACTCCTACGGCAGGAAATTAAAATGCAACAAACTATTGAAATCAGGATCCCCGGGAGATAAAGAATAAGGATAGAGTCCCACCTGATAAAAAAGAGGGAAAGGCTGAGTCTGAAAGAGAGTGAAATGAGAAAGATATCTTTGGGAACAATCTCGAATAGAAAGTGTCAGATTGACACATCATAACTAAATCAATTCCTCTCCAGTAAACACCCCAAACAGTAACAAGCCTGAGAAACATCCTGTGATTAGGGGGCATTTAAAAATTCATGATTGTCAGGTTTAATTTTTACTTTATCGGGAAGGTGACAATCTCGTGAAATCAACTGGTTACCTGGCATGATTTTCTTCAATTAGTTTGTCATGCTGGCTTTTAATGAAGTGAACGTGTTTTGGGGTTTAGTTTTCATCGGTGTCAGGGAAGTTTAGAAAATGCAGAAGGTTTAGAAAATGCCAAATTGCTTAGCAGCACAATTTAGCCTATCTATAGATATATCAAATGTTATAAGACCCAAGCCGCCAGAAATGCACACTCATGTTTGCTAATCTTTACTTAGCAGTGGTGACTAACAATTTAGCTATCTTAATAACTATATAATGTTTGAATAACTTCATATACATTCCTAAGTATGTGACATAGGCAGGCAAGGTTCTTTGGGTAGACATGATATCTTTTATTAGACCAAATGAGCAGTTGGAAAAAAGTCCTTTGCAAACTTTTGGGTGCAATCATCCTTCTCCATAGGAAGTTGACATTTGTTAGAGGAGGAAACATTATATGTACCTTCACTTTTCTCCTTTAAACCCTTGGCCTACACAGAACTGCTATCAGTATAAGTATAGCAGTACCCTAATATCCATCAGAGTTCCGGGTTAAATCATGAGTTTATGCTTTATTCCTTGTTGCAAGGGGTGGGGATAAGAGAAGAAAATGTCAATAATTAATCATTATTATTTAGATATGTCTTACTTATGGGTTGCCAACCTATCTCAGGCACCATTTTCATGCTAAGCACCACTTAAAATCCACAGCAGAGTTAGCTTACAAAGAATTGGCTCTTTCTAAAACAAAAAATCGTACCTCCTGCTAAGAGATCATTTTGAGCCAGTTTAGTACAACAGAATAAGCACAGGACTGGCAGGCTGAAGTCCCTGACATTAAATCTGTATTCTGCCACAGGCCCCTTGTGTAGCTTTGGGCAAGTAACTTAGGAAATAATTGTCAAGTGCTCACTGATAACAGGTGTTTTCATTTTCTGGTGTTTAATTGAAGGCACTTATAGAATGATTTTCAGAGTTACTGAGCATTCACATCTCAAACTTAAGTCATTTTGGGGGGCATCAGAAATGAATGGACTCTAATGAGTGAGAAAGGGCATAGGAACACGATCTAGTCAGAAACAGAAAGTTTTCCTGAAGAATTTTCCCCTCTTTCGTATCAAAAATTTTATCAGCTGTAGTCTTTCTTTCAGTGATTCTTTGTAACAGGTTTAGAGAAGCTAACTGAAATGCCTAGAGAAATCCTGCAAGAAAAATTACCTCATACCATGCAAGTTGGTTGTGAGCTATCCAAGTGTAGCCACACCTTAGAAAGTCTATTTACAATAGTAATGTTATTGAATTATCTCATGGCTTCATAAAATGAAAATTCTTCTTTGCTTCTTAAATATTGAAATAAAGAATATTTTAACAATATTTGAACAGCCACAAAAGGAACGTCCCTGATTTGTATTCATTTTGGAAACAGGGAGTACTACAAACTTGATGACGTTGGGCAACTCATTTATTATATATCTATTGGCGAAAAAGAGACAGAAGTGCCACAACATGACTGGAATGAGAAAGAGAATATTCCTTGTTACCAGTTTATTCAGCCAGTAGTACGCAACACTTGGTTTTAAAGTTTTTTCATTCACTAGCCTGAGAGACACCTTTATTTCGTCAACAGCAGTAACCTTAAACTAATAGGCTTTACTCAGGTGCCAAGTAAATCAATGCTCTTAGTTTACAGTGGACGGACAATGCTGTTGTGTCTACTATGTGCTCGCTTTTCATTGTAGTACTTAATACTGGGAGAAGTTCCCAACAGGTGTAACATTATATGTCTGCTTCCTACTGAATACAGCCTCTGGAATTTTCGTTTTTTGAGTCTGTAGAATAAAATCTACAGATTTTAGCTCTATTTCCTTGTGTTAAAATTCTTCCAAAGAGCAGTTCCTTTAGAGTATGCAATAGCTAATGCATGATCCAAACATTTTGCACAGAAATTCCTGCAGGTTTTGGGCAAAGGATTCAGAAATTTCAGTCTCTGAGGTTTTCTGAAGGTACCCTGTCAATGCTGCTTCCCTTAGGGATAGAGGATGGAGGCACACTCTCTTGTAAGTTCCAGTGGGAAATGGATGTACCATTTCCGCACATAATCTGTCACAAAGTATATGAATCCATAGGGGTGTTACTTTGAATCTCACATCCAGTGTCCCTCTATCATGTTAACCAAACATCTCTACCCCAATAGAATAAGGAGGTATGCTGTCATTTGCATAGCTATCAGCATGGGAACAGAAACTTTCTATTTAACTAGAAAGCTATCAATGATCATACTACCAGTGTTTGCATCAAACGTGGCATCAAACATTTGTATTTTGTACTTGGATACTAGTAAGCTGCAGTAAACTATTTTTGTTTCATGTGCAGTCTTACATTATTATCTTTTCCCAGTTAAAAAATATTGTCAGTCTCAGGGTGAGAATCTTACCCCTATTCCATTTCTTTTATGTCAGGAGATTCCAAAAGAAAATAAGTATATAGCATAGCTTAACATAACCCCTGAGGAAGCACATTCTACTTCTTTGCACTGGCCTGGGGGAATCCGGATCTGTAACTTTAACAGCCAAAATTACATCCTATAAATACTATCCATCACACCTGGTGCAGCTCTGTAGGGAACAGCAGTAGAAGCTGTTTGTAAGTCATCTCTACATAGATGTGGTCCTAAGGAACTACATAGAGAAGCCCTAGTTGGGCAACTGTGATGGTAGTCAGAAGAGTGTTTTGGCAGCTGGAGACCACTAAAATACAGTGACATGTAGCCACACCTTTATTTTCCCAATCATAGTGTTGTTTGGAGCTGGAAGAGAACTGGCAGAGGAGCTGGTGCACTGGGTTTACTTCTTGTTAGGGCAATATCCCTTTACCTATTTAAAGCACATTGAATGATTTGCACTCAAAGAGTGCATCCAGATGAGCAGGAATGTGTGCATCCTTGAAGACAAGTATCAGTGGCATACCTTGTGCCACTGCTACTTATCCTCGAGGAATGCCCGTACCATGTGTGCTCCGGCACACAGTAGGTTACCCTAGGCCAGAATCTCTCCCATCTACTTTAAAAGAGCAGCCTGACTTTGTAATTGCATTAGACAAAGTTCTCTCTCCCAAATAATTTTTCCTAACTGAAGATAACAAAATAAATCATCCTAATAACAGGTGTTATGTAATTCTAGAAATGCTGACTAGCATAAAACAGCTTCTTGGCTGAATTAGTTTTTACTGTTTGCTAATTAAGATTGTTCATCTATTTATCATTAAGCTTTCACATTTTTCTTATAACTGCAAGTCATAAAACTAGTTTAACATGAAGTAATTCAGTTTTCAGTAGTTGACTATATATACCAGATTCCAGTAATTTGAAAGTTAGCAGTATCTGTACATTTTCTAAAATGAATATTAGTGATCCATTCCAGTGTTCATGGAGATCTCCTGAACATTTAATTCATATTCTTTAACTTATCATTTAATATAGTACAGCTTTTTGGGTCCCTTGAATAAATTACAGTTTTTGCTTTTTTCCACTAAAATATAGAATAGCCTGGAATATTATGAGCTAGAAAGATCTTTGATGGCATATTGGCTTAAATATAAGCTTGTTAGGAAGCAGTCAATCAGAATGGCCATTTCTGTAGCTATCAAACATATAGCAGCATTCAGAGGAGACAACATAAGGGAGCAGTTCTTTAGAAACAGCAGGGGGAAGCATAAATGTTTAGAAGAAATGTACATTCCTCATATTTTTGGCTCTGGTTTTGTAAGTCTCAGCTTTAGATGTAATACAACAATAAACTAGTTTTTCCCTTTTTTCCAGAATATATAGAAATGTATGTATTTGAGCTAATTCAACAAAATATAGACATTGCTGTGGATAGCCTGCTATTCTTATCATGTCATGATTTTTTTATGCAGCTCTGAAGATTAAATCTGAGTTATGTAGGATCATGTTCCCCTTAATCAATAAAAATGTATGTTACAGTGTTTAAAGACATTACATATGAGGGAAAGAGACTCTATTATTTTGTGTGTCACAGGATTTTCTCAAAGGAATCCAATAACTTATTAAGGCAAATGTGTTTTTTCCAACAAAGGTTTTTGTGAGCTTATGCAGATTTACTGTGAAATAGCATACTTAGAATTGAATAGGAAGACAGTTACCTTAAAACAAATCTTTTTATATTCTTTTAAACCACATACAGATTATATGCTACATATATAGGTACATCTGACCTATGTGAGTTTTAATTCCTCCTCTACCTGTTGAGAGAACTGGGCTCAAATCAAGGAGAGGAAGGGTTTGAACTTGTACTTTCTGCATGCTTTTCCTAAGTACTAGACTCCTGGGTATCGGGGAGCAAAGGCATCATTTTCACCTCTTTCTCTGTGTGCTGTTAGGAGGTTAAAGGGTACATCTACACAAGATGCTATTGCACAGTGGTTATTGCATATTTATTTAGTACTTGTATAAGCAAGTACTAAATAAATATGCTGTAAGTGGAGTTACTGCGCAGCAGAGCCAGCAACTGTCTTTTAAGTGATGCTACTGTGCAGTAGCATATTAGCACTGTTCATTCTGTGATGCACTACTGCGCAGTACTATTAGGCTACTGCGCAGTCAGCACCTTGTGTAGACGTGGCCACAGATACTCTAAGCAGGCTTATTGGATCAGGCCCCCAGGAGAAGAAGATAGGAAAATGATTGTGAATTTCATTGGATGGACTTGCATCTGGAACTGTCAGGACAGTTATTTGTGTTATCAGCAGCAAAGATGTAGGTACCTTGGAAACTTTACTGATAGACTTTTTGGCACCCATAGTTAGGCACAGCTGAGCAGGGGCTTTGAGGATTTACACCGGGATTTAGGCACCTAAGGTAGGAGTGAGGCACCAAAATTCCTGTTGTAAATCTCGTCTTTAGTTTTCACTAGTTGTCTCCCATGAAACATCCATATGCTTTTCATCTCACAAAACAAACTCTGAGAACATTTCCAGGATACCAGTGGAAACATTCTAAAGGACCAATCCTTCACTTCAGTACTTTGGGTCATCATAACTTATCTCCATGCCTATTCTCAGGAAAGCATAAAGATGGATTTTTCATATGCAGCAAATTTTAGTATCTTCCATTTTCTTTCCAAACATACTAATTTGCTCAACAAGGTAAGTTTCATGTTAGTCATAAAGAGCTACACAGACATTTTTACATCTGTCCCTGGGTGTCATGTAGCACATAACTGCTTCACTGCAGAGTAGCCTAGGTTAGGAGAGAAATGATTACTCTGGTTTACAGAGAAGAGTTATGTGCTGCTGGCCCTTGCCTCTTTCTACGTACTTTCCTTCAAGCATAGGCAGATCTAGGATTTAAGAAGAGTATGTGGCTTGGAGCATGGAGATGTTGTGGGTGAGACATGTTTGAGTCACCTAGGTCCATAAGGGATGTGGAGGTGGGCAGGCAGGGACGAGGCATAGGAAAGAGAGACCCACCAGCTGCTGCAGCCAGTTACAACCCCAACACCCCCTGGTGTTTGCTGCCAGCCCTCAGGGTGAAGAGCCCACAGGGCTATGCAGTGGAAGTGGGGGTGCAACTGCACCAGTGAACCCCTGGATCTGCTCTCACCTTCAAGGGAAAGAGGTCCGCTTGCCCTCCAGCACCTACAGCTAATGTGGATGGTGGCTTTGTGGGACAGTAAGAGAGTTCTGCCCTCCACTGTTCACCATTTGAACATAAAAGGCAAACCACAATCTATTTTATATTCAGTCTAACAAAACATTTAAAAAAAAATCTTCATAGCCCTTAAATTCAGTCCAATGAAATTAAGGCTGTATCTACACTGAAGATTTATATGCCCATTCACTGCTTCTATGACTTCTGTTCCATGTCACTTTCTTCTGTTAGAAAGAGGTCAGTGTTGTAATAATTCATTTGAATTCAGATGCATGTTATTCATTTTCTCTTTCTATGAGACTGTTGGTACATTGTAAAAGTAATGGGTCTTCTGGGGAAAAATAAGAGTCTGAGTATGTTTTTGATAAAAAATGCACACATCTGTTTTTGTTTACCTTAATGCCAAAGTAAAAGTACTGTCATAGAGATAAAATATTTTGTGTTCAATTAGTACAGGACAATGAGAAAAAGTAGGGCCAAAGAAGAAGGTATTATAATTCACTGTTCTGGTAGTAAAATGATTCAAGATATATAATCTTCTGGCTTTCAGACCACATAGCACAGAACTACAGGGATCTGGAAAACAGTACCTGTGTTTTTGCTTGCACAGCTCTAATGCTATATGGATTTCCTGTTGACTTAGGAAATCATGTTTTAAACTTTAAGACATTTGTCATCTGTCAGTATTTTAGTCTGAGTACAACTTAGCTGAAAATATATGTAAACACAACAGATTCTGAAGAAAACGTGGTATAATTCTGGACCCATTAAGGTCAATGGGAAAAACTTCCATTTGATTTCAGTGGGGCCAGGATATAACTAACAACTACTTCTAAAAATGGAGCCAAATATTCCTCTCATCTACCATAAGGGAAATCAGTTGGTTTGAATTTTTTGAAATTGAAGAATGACAACAGTATAAAAGACAGGAAGATTTTGTCCAGAAGCTATTCACGGGCTGAAACCAATAATTTGCTATTTGCATTTTGGAAATGCCCTCCGATTTAGATCAGTGGTCCATCTTTAGCTGACAATGTTAGTCACAAACAGCTAGACAGTTCTCTTTACTCCAGTGTAGCATTAGAAGTTTCAGAGAAATGTGAAATCCTATAATGAACAATTATAGACTTCTATGCTTGTTCAGGAAATTTTTCCTAATTCCAGGTATGTTTTAATTAGTGTAAATTCTGGAGTGTGACAATGCTGATTTATATTAATTTTTATGCATTTTTATCTGATATAATATAATTGAGGTCATTCTTCATAGTCATATAAAAGTATACTTTCTTTTTTAACTTTGATTTTGCTCTCAGTGCTACTTCTACCAGAGAGTTACACGAGTTAATTACATGTTGTGTAAAAAATTCTAAATATGTCCCTTCTTAATTTTATTGGATGACCTCTTGCTCCTATATTATGAAAGAAAGCAAATAGGACTCTCTAAATAGCCTTTGTTATCCTAATCATTATTTTATATACCTCTATCATACTTACTCTTATTCACTTCTTATTTAAATTAAATAACAGTCCTTTCACTCTTGTCACATGGAAGTCTTCCCATTCCTCTAAGCTTTTCTTCTCATCAACATCCCCGCTACATTTTTGTTGCACTTCTCAGAAGTACCATTGCCAGGAGCCGTAATTTTGAATAAGGCTACTGGGTTAAATCCTTTGCTTTTGAGGATTCACAGGAGTAAATGTGAAATTTGCACATAGGTATACATGGTACCTGGGAAGCTAATTCACTTGTTATTATATTCTTGCTTTTCAAAAGAGCTATACTAACAGATGTGGCTTTAGGCAGGGTTTCTCTCTCCTTGCATTAGGTCAGCCAGAGCATATTTTGACATGATAGAATTTTTACTTGGATATTTATAACATACAGTTTCTCCAGCTTGCTACTGTATTGACCTTTACAGTAAATACAGACTGGCTTCATAACCGTTTTTTACAAATAACAGAACTGACCATCTTACAACTATGAAAAGCATCACCTAGTCCATATTTATTTGAAACAGCAAAGTCATAATAGCAAATCCTAAAGAATGTTCTTGGATTAAGAAGCTTGAAAATTGTTTAGAATTAATATCTATATTATATGGGAACAGCTCATTAGCTGAGTTAAATCAGCATAGCTCCATTACAGTCAGCATGCAATTAACCTATGGAACTAATTGCCACAAATCATAACAAAGGCCAAGTGCTTAATAGGAAGGGAGGGGACTGGATATTTATATAAATGTGTAAGAATATCTTTTGATACATTAGAAAGGATAAAAATGTAGCACTGATTTCCAGTGAGCTATGCCAATTTAAATCAACTGAGGATTTCAACCATTGTAAATATTCAGATATTGTTAAGGGCAAGCTGTGGATGAGAGAAAAAGAGGCTGAACATCAGCTGTGTGAACTAGTCTCACAGAGTTCTCTCTAGCATGTCATGGCCTCTCAAATGTTCCTTACCACCTGGTAAAGCAATAATCATGGTAACCTTTCAAGCTTGTTCTGTTTTTGCCCCATCTTGAAGGGAGGGGGAAGAGGGAAGACTCATTAGACAAAGGAGACTGAATAGAGATCTATGATTAATCTGAAGAGCATGCACAGTTTTGAAAATATATGTATCTGTGAATGTGAAAATAACAGCTGCTGATAAATGTGCCAGACTTTGGAATATCTGCTTTTACTGCATCACGATAATCAGTTGCTCCACCACAGGGATCACCATTTCTAGAAGTAGTGCTTGTGAGGCTGCATGCCTGATTTTTGGAGGACAGCCAAGTTTTGCTGTACTATTTGGACAAATTATTCCAATCATCCTTAACATAACAACTTCCCTGAAATAGCTCTATTTTGTGTTTTTTCCTGCTGTGTGAGTAACTGTTGTGTAAATAAAGACTTTCCACAAGCAGCTTTCATTTGTACATACTGGTATTACTTTTGTAATTTTTTTTGCATTTTCCATTCGGGTGCTGAAGCGTGGTAATTGAAGCTGGATCTTCTTTAGTTTCTTCCTTCTGTGGTCATATTATATTTGTGCTCTATATCCCTCGTATCAGATTAACGTTCCAATGTGTATCTTAATTCACAACAGATGAATATCAATCATCTTCTATTTTAAAAATACTGTTTTCAGCATACAAACAGGAAAATATTATGAGGAGGAATAAAATAATTCCCTAAACCAGGGTTGGCTTCAGGTGTGGTGTAGTGGTGCAGTTGCATCCCCTTTTGATGTCAACTTCACCCAACCTTTAAAACCAACTGCCTGGGAGACAATCAGCATTTCCATTCAGGCAGAGCTGAGTAAGTCAATTGGCTTCATGGCTCATTATTATCTCCCTGATTCCTGCACAGCTCTCTCCACTCCACGGGTGTTTCAGTGATCTTGATGTTCTACTGTTCCAACTATCCTTGCTCCTGCAAGTTAGCTGTCTGCTAGCTGCTCCTGGTAATGTCTCTTTAGATCTTAGGAAATGTCTATACTGGTTTTAGCTCTAGCTTAAAAACTATAACTCAGGTGTAGCAATGTTAACTCCGGTGTAGAAAAGACTGATGGTGAAGTATTGGAGGCTCTGTCTAGATACTCAAGAAGATTTTGTTTTATGACTCTGAAGAAAAGATTTACATTTAATTATAACAATCAAAGGACTAATGAAACACTATCTTTTAACTATTTTTGCCTACTTTGTTATGATTTTTAAACTTAATGTATAATCTAGCAAATTAGTGAACATTCCAATACATTTATATTTGTTTTTGTTTTGATTTTAAAATGAATAATACAGCCCTAGTATATTAGCAAAGCCTCTAGTTTAACTGGAGAAAAATATGTGTTGTCATATGTGACTGTGTCCCACACCATCTGCACTCCCCCTTTTCAAAATTCTAGATCTGCCCATGCCCCAAACTGTCATATAATTATTTTATCAGTCAATTCAGATGAAGGGGGGCCAGGTATTACCTATACATTTTGTTAAAGAGCCAAGGGTTAAAAGTTTAAAAGGTCTTTTAATTGTCCAAGTATGACAATTCTTTAAAAACAGTCTCTACTCTTCCAATTCCTTCTTTAAATCAAAACATCTGATTATTAATAATAGGCATCTTGTTTTGTCAAGTTCCTATTTTCTCAGCAGAAAAGTATTTCTAGAAAGTATGAAGAATGAATCTGTCTTCACTCAGTTTCAGTGCTGAAGTCCTTCAGGGTGTTACTCAACCATAAGTTATCCTGCAATGTCATGTATGCCTTAACCTACCTGGGACTATGTTCTTCAGCCTTGCTATCAGTGGGGGCCCTATGGAACTGACTGCAGACAGCAGTTTTCATGGAGATCGTCTAAACTGAAAATCTGAGCACTAATAAGCTTTAAAAAGATGGCTACAGCCATAGGCGACTGGTAGGGGGTGCTGCACCAGCTGTGCCATGATGGAGCTGATGCCCCCCTAAATGCCAACACTGATGCTGTCAGTAGGGCTGGTGCTCCCCCCCCGACAAGGCCGCCACCATCGGCAGCTTCTGCGGGTGCCCCACCCAGATTCAGGAGGCACCAGTTACTCATGGCTACAACATTATTCAAAGTAATCACTTACCACTTACCACAGATAAACCTAGATCTGTAACCACCTCTTCTATAGTGTTGGAGCACTGTCTCTGCCAAAGCTTCTCTAGAGACTTTCCTCCATGGATAACATAGAGCTAATTAGTTGCTACTTCTGTCTCAGACTGCCTTTATACCAGTATTTCAGATGACTTCAGCGTGTTTATTCCTGAATTACACCAAATTAAGGAAATCAAGGCTAATGCCTCTTTCAGAGAATAGAGGAAATTTCCTAAAGTGAGTCAGCAGCTGAGCACATCCATTAGCATTACCTCAGACAATAATGAGCCATGAAGCCAATTGACTTAGGACTACAGAGCACATCTATTAGCATTAAACCCAGGAGGAGCAGCCTACCTGGGGCATGTCTGAGGCCTCCACCCAGACAGAGCCCATGGGGGAGCTGGCGTTCCCCCACCCCCTGGCCTGCACAGTTTGCCCAGCAAGGCCCAGGGGGGCAGGGATTGGGGACCCCCACACCCGACCTGCAGGCACCCACCTTAGGGCCCTGGAGGCACAGGTGAGGGAATTCCAGGAGGAAGTTAGGCTGAAGGGAATCAGGGAGGTGGAGGAAGAAATTGACGGCTATTTCCTTTCCCTGAAGGGCCACACACCCAAGGAAGAAGCACCTCAGGAAGTATTCTCCACTGCAGAGTGGCAGACGGTCACCTCCAAAACCAGGGCTGCTCATAACACAGCAGTACCAGTTCCTCCAGTCCAGCTGAAGAACAGGTATGAGGCCCTGGCAACACTGGAGAAGAAGGAGGGAAAGGAGGCAACCGGAGAGGAGGCAACTCCACATTCTCCACTCTCTGAACAGGCCGAAGGAGCTAAGCAGTCCCGGAGGAGAAAGGGCTGAGTGACCATCATAGGTGACTCCATCCTGAGATGTACAGAGGGACCCACCTGTCGCCAGGACCCCTTGAAACACGAGGTCTACTGCCTACCCAGAAAAAAGATTCATGACATGACAGGGATGATCCAGGCCATGATCCAGCCCACCGATTACTACCCCATGTGGGTACTAATCCATGTGGGTACTAATGATGCGGCCACGAGAAGCCCTGATCACCTGATGACAGACTACCATGCTCTGGGGGGCGTGCTGAAGGAGATAGGTGCACAGGTGGTATTCTCTTCAGTCCTACCAGTGAGCAGACATGGAAGACTGCATGAGACGTGCATCACAGAGACCAAGTGGCGTCTTTGGGAATGGTGTCTTGAGGTGGGCTTTGGCTTCCTTGACAATGAACTCACATCAGAACAAGAGACATGCTCAGGTGGGATGGGCTCCACCTTTTCCCTAAAGCTAAGTGTCCGCAGGTCCGACCGTGCTGGCGCTGGTGCGGGTGCCCATAGATCGTTGTAGGCTCGCTCTACCTCCCCGCTGTGGCCCCCGCTCCGGGTATGCTCCCGCCAGGTCCGCCTGCCACGACTTTGATGTTGTTTTTGGTTCAGTGAATTCCCTGGCATGTACATGTCCAAAAGCGGGACCTCCCGTCCGGTCCGGTTTGGGGTCCTTGAGGGCTCCTGCCTCCCCTACACCCTTGCCTGGGCCTCCGTAAGCAAGTCCGTGTTGCCCACCTTTCCCCTCATCCGCTGGGGTGGGGCAACTCCTCAAAAGCAAAAATGTACGTGAGCCGCTCTGCCAACTCCCGGCTGGGGCTGGCTCCGGTTTCCTTTTGAGTCCCGTCTGTCTCCTTCTGGAGACCTTCGTTCTCCGGTTGGGGTTCACAGTTTGAGGCCAGAGCCCCTGTTCCCTCGTGGGCTCTGCCCCCTGCACTGCGCCCTGCGGCCTGGGTCCGCAACCTACCGCCTCTGGCTGCCAGGCACTCAGGCCGGTGCTGGGGGTGGGGCAACTCCCCCCCCCAGCCTTCAGAATCCTTTGAATGGCCCTCGGGGCCTTTCGCCCCTCGTGTTCTGCCCCTGCGGGGCCCTACCCTTGCTCCAGAACACTCTCACAGGACGCAGGCCAGCCGTCCTCTGCCGCTCCAAGCTTCCGCCGGGGCTCTGCTCCTCCCCCGGCTCTTCCGGTCCTCCTCCTCCCTGCGCCGGTGCCGCATTTGAGCTTGCCGGCACCCTGGCGCACCTGGGGAAGGTAATTAGGGCAGGTACCACGAGGCACTGTGTGGGGCTCACCCCCCCCGAGCCGAACCCACTTGGCGGTTGGGGCGCGATCTCGCCCTGAGTCTCGCCACTGCCGCGCCTTCCCATGCACGGCTGGGCCGGATTTACTGCTCTTGGGGCTGCCTGGGGCTGGGGCTCTCTGACACCGGGGCTGCCTGGGGCTGGGGCTCTCTCACACACCCCGCCCCTCAAGACGCCGTTAGGCGCTCTTCCCACTTTTCTTGTCATGTCCATCTGTTCCCGACCTCCTCCCGCCGTCACTTCTTCACATCGGGATAGAAAGTCTGCCACCGTATTCACCTTACCCGGCCTGTAGGCCACTGAGAAGCAGTATGGTTGAAGGGCTAGGGCCCAACGCATAATACGCGCATTGTCAGCCTTAGTGGTGTGTAGCCACCTCTACACGTGGCGCGTGATCTGTCACCAGTCTGAATTCGTGGCCCAGCAGGTAATATCAGAAATACTCCACCCCCTACTTTATCGCCAAACACTCTCGCTCTATGGTGGAGTACCTGGTTTCTGGGTCGTTTAATTTCCGGCTGGCGTAGGCAACAGGTCGCTCCACCCCGTCTACTTCTTGCGAGAGGACCGCCCCCAGAGCGGTTGCTGACGCGTCTGTCTGCAAAGTGAATGGGATAGCAAAATTGGGGGTATGCAGGACCACCTCCTGCCACAGGGCTTGTCTTACCTCCGCAAAGGCCTTTCGTCGTTGGTGGGTCCATTCGATCACTCCTGACCACTGGCCTTTGGTGGTTTCTACCAGCGGCGCCGCGATCTCCGTGAAATGGGGAATAAAGCGCCGGTAGTAACTCACCAACCCCAAGAATGCTCTCATCTGCTTCATCGTGGCCGGCGCCTTATAGTGCCTGGTGGCCGCCACCTTGTCCGTCAGAGGCCGAACACAACCCTGCCCGACTAGAAACCCGAGGTACTTGGTCTCACACTTACCCAATGCGCATTTTTTGGGGTTCGCCGTCAGCCCAACTTGCCTCAGCTCTAGCAGGACCGCTCGCAGGGCCTGCAGATGTTGCTCCCAGGTGTCCGTATATATGATAATATTGTCAATGTAGGCCACGGCATACTTTTGGTGGGGCGCTAAGACCCAGTCCATGAGCCTCTGGAAAGTCGTGGCCGCTCCGTTAAGCCCAAAGGGCATACGCTTGAATTCAAAGAGGCCCCACAGTGTCCCAAAGGCCATTTTGCACTGGTCTTCTTTCCGCAGTGGGATTTGCCAATATCCCTTTGACAAATCGAGTGTCGAGATATATTTGGCCTGACCGATGCCCTCCACTAGCTCGCTTATATGCGGCATCGGGAATGCGTCGAACTGGGTTAACTCGTTCAGTCTCCGGAAGTCTATGCACAGCCGTAGGCTGCCGTCTGGCTTTTCCACTGGTACTATTGGGCTATGCCAGGGACTCCGCGAGGGGGTTATGATCCCCTGCTCCAACATCATCCTGACTTCCTTCTCGACTAGCGGGTGCTTATGATATGGGATACGTTGCCACCGCTCTCTCACTATTCTCCCCTCCTTGGTAACAATCTGGTGTTCTACACCGCGCGCCATTCCGGGGCCTTTGGTGAAGACGTCTCGGAACTCGTGCACTAACTCTGTCATCTGATGCCGCTGGGATGGACTGAGATGCATCCCTATCGGTACCTCGCCAGGCTCTGGCCCTGGTGAGACCAGGAGCCCCCCCGGTTCATTCCACTCCTTCAGCAGATTAACATGAAAGATCTGGTGATCCTTTTTGGCCCCGGGGCACAGGATCTCATAGTCCACTGGCCCCACCTTCCTGGTGACTGAGAAGGGGCCTTGCCACTGCATGGTGAACTTACCCGTGGTATTGGGTAACATCAGTAGCACCTTCTGTCCTATCCTCAACTCTCGGGGTTACACCCTCCTATCATAGCACTCCTTTTGGTGCGCTTGGGCCTGCTCTAAATTACCTCGTGCAATCTCCTCGGCTGCTTGCAGCCGGTTTCGAATCTCTTGCGCATACTCCCTCATTCTGCCTCCGCGCTCAGGCCCTGCCTCCCATTCCTCCCGCTGGACGTCTAGCAGGCTACGGGGCCGATGCCCAAACATTAGCTCAAAGGGGGAGAAACCGAGGGAGGCCTTGGGCGCATCCCTTACCACAAATAGCAGGGGTGGGATCATGAGGCTCCACTTACAGGGCTCCTCCTGTGTACACCGCCTCAACATCCCCTTTAGGGTCCCGTTAAACCGTTCTACCAACCCGTTGGTCTGTGGGTGGTAGACCGTAGTCCATAGGTGCTTAATCTGCAGCACCTCACAAAAAGCCTTTAGGACCGCAGACATAAAGTTGGACCCCTGGTCAGTCACTATTTCTCGGGGAATCCCAAACAGGGCGACCCATTGCATCAATGACTCAACTACTTTAGTGGCAGTCACTACCCTCAGGGGAAAAGCCTCAGGGAACCTGGTAGTGTAATCGATTAACACCAGAATGTACTGGTGTCCGCCTATGCTCTTTGGGAGTGGGCCCACCACGTCCAGCGCTACACGCAAGAACGCCTCCCGCACCACTGGGATGGGCTGTAGTTGTGCCCTCTGTGGCCAGTTAGGGTTAACCTTTTGGCAGGTGTGGCATGAGCGACAGTACTCCTCCACATCTTCGTAAAGATGGGACCAAAAACACCAGCAGGTCAGGCGGTCCTCCATTTTATCCCTCCCAGGTGTCCTCCCAGGGGATGTTTGTGCGCCAGCCACAGGAGCTGATCCCGGAAAGCCCGCGGGTTTATTAACTGCGCTGTCTCTTCTCCCTCTCGCCTTCCCCGCTTCACCCTACACAGCACTCCGTTCCTTATTTCTATCCGCGGGGCGTCCTGGGGGCCACCCGTGGGGCTTACCTGGGAAGTGTCTTCCCGCGCATCCAGCTCCCAGAAGGCGTGCAGTTCAGGATCCGCCTCCTGCTCCTGCCGGAACAGCTCGGACCGGGTCAGCTCACCCATCGTCACAGTGGAGGCTCCTGGGCCTTCTTCTCCCGCCAGGCCTCCACCGTCGCTCCGGCCCTCTCTCCCCCACGCCAGGATGTCAAAGATCTTGGGCCAGTCCCGGCCCAGGATCATGGGGTATAGGATGCCTTCCCTCAGTCCCACTGGGAGCCGGTGCTGTACCTCTCCTACACGAACTGTCAGCATCCGCCGCTCAATATAGCTTTTCTCTTTGTGTAGGCACACCAGGTGGATGCCTTCACATTGGGGTGCTCGTTTCCACCTAACCAGCGAGGGTCTAACCAGGGACTGGGTACACCCGGTGTCCACCACAGCCTGGATGGGGACTCCCTCTACCCACGCCTGCACCTGGGGCAAAGGCTGGATGGGGGCCGGGTGATGGCTGGCCACTCCACAGTCGATTGCTTCAGTCTCCGGCGCTCCTTCGGGGACCGGATGGTGTTCCTGGTGGTACTTGTCCCTAAAGGGGTCCCGTCTCGTTCCCTGCGGGCAGTTTCTCACAAAATGCCCCTTTCCCCCACAGGTAAAACAGGTGGGGCCTTGTCCGCCCCCTCTCTTCCCCACCTTACTGTCTGTCGCCCACCTCGTTGTCAGCTCTGGCGTCTTTGGGCTGCCTGTCCGGCGCCACTCCCCCCGAGCAGTATCGAATTGTTCCGCCCACTGAAGGGCCTCCAGGGAGGAGGTGGGGCAATGGCACCGTACCCAATTTTGGGTCTCCTCCTCCAGATCATAGATAAATTGCTCCATTAGGACCAGATCTAATATCTGTTCCTTGGAGGTACTCTCAGGCCTGAGCCATTTGCCCAGTAAGTCTGCTAGCGTCTGCCATAGTATACGGGGGGGTCCTTACCTCTGCCGGCTTCTTGTCTCAGAAGGCCTGCCAATGCCTCTCTGGTGTGATGTCCAATCTGTGTAGGATCTCCCCCTTTACCTTTTCATAGTCCATAGTGTCGCTCCTAGACATGGCCCTGTAGGCCGCCTAGGCTTGCCCAATCAGCAGGACGCCGAGCTGGCCGGCCCATTTCGTCTTGTCTAGTCCTGACGCTATGGCTGCTCTTTCAAAAATTTCAAGGAACACTTACGGGTCGTCCTCCATCGTCATCTTGGGCATGCGCCACTCTACGCCACCCCGCGTCATCCCCATCTGTTGTTGCACCCAATGCTCCTGCAGGGTGGTCTGCCTTGCGGCCTGTTGCTGTTGTTGTTGCAGCAGCTGCACCACCCCACTGAGTAGCTGGTGCATCGGGTTGCCGATCTGTCCAGCCGCTTGGTGGTCCATCGTAGGGGCAACGTGTGCCTAACAGGCCGTCGTCGCTTCCCGGCCAATGCACCAAAATGTCCGCGGGTCCGACCACGCTGGTGCTGGTGCGGGTGCCCATGGATCATTGTAGGCTTGCTCTACCTCTCCGGTGTGGCCCCCGCTCCGGGTATGCTCCTGCCAGGTCCTCCTGCCATGACTTTGATGTTGTTTTTGGTTCAGTGAATTCCCTGGCGCATACATGTCCAAAAGTGGGACCTCCCATCCGGTCCAGTTTGGGGTCCTTGAGGGCTCCTGCCTCCCCTACACCCTCGCCTGGGCCTCCGTAAGCAAGTCCGTGTTGCCCACCTTTCCCCTCGTCCGCTGGGGTGGGGCAACTCCTCAAAAGCAAAAATGTACAGTTAGCGACCCGTGAGCCGCTCTGCTAACTCCCGGCTGGGGCTGGCTCCGGTTTCCTTTTGAGTCCCATCTGTCTCCTTCTGGAGACCTTCATTCTCCGATTGGGGTTCACAGTTTGAGGCCAGAGCCCCTGTTCCCTTGTGGGCTCTGCCCCCTGCACTGCGCCCCGCGGCCTAGGTCCACAACCTACCACCTCTGGCTGCCAGGCACTCAGGCCGGTGCTGGGGGTGGGGCAACTCCCCCCCCCAGCCTTCAGAATCCTTTGAATGGCCCTCGGGGCCTTTCGCCCCTCGTGTTCTGCCCCTGCGGGGCCCTACCCTTGCTCCAGAACACTCTCGCAGGACGCGGACCAGCCATCCTCTGCCGCTCCGAGCTTCCGCCGGGGCTCTGCTCCTCCCCCGGCTCTTCCGGTCCTCCTTCTCCCTGCGCCGGCGCCGCATTTGAGCTTGCCGGCACCCTGGCGCACCTGGGGAAGGTAATTAGGGCAGGTGCCACAAGGCACTGTGTGGGGCTCACCCCCCCCGAGCCGAACCCACTCGGTGGTTGGGGCGCGATCTCGCCCTGAGTCTCGCCACTGCCGCGCCTTCCCGTGCGCAGCCGGGCCGGATTTACTGCTCCCGGGGCTGCCTGGGGCTGGGGCTCTCTCACAGTAAGTGTGTGTTTTCTTCTAGGTTGGCAGATCTCCTCCAGTGGCCTTTAAACTAGACTTATTGGGGGAAGGGGAAGACGAGGGAGGAGGAAGCCTTGGACCACTAAACCAAGCAGCACTCACAAGTACAGTCCAGCATAGACTGATGAGCAGAACATATACACAGGTAAGTAACAGGGGCCAGGACAATGCTGTGATTAGAGGGCCAGTGCACACATCCATAGGAGGCCTCAAATGCCTCTACACAAATGCTTGTAGTATAGGAAACAAGCAGGAGGAACTTACCCTCCTGCTAGCTGACACCAACCCAGACATAGTGAGGCTCACTGAAACATGGTGGGACCCAAAGCATGACTGGGCGGTGAATATCAAGGGCTATAGGCTATACAGGAGGGACAGGACAGGGAGGAAAGGTGGGGGTGTGGCGCTCTACATTAAGGAGGAATACATATCCTCATCAGGTAGCACAGAATCAGAGGAGGGGCACACTGAAGTGCTCTGGGTTAGAATACAAGGCAGTCGAGGGGAAAGAGACTTAATGGTGGGGGTCTACTACAAACCACCCAACCAAGGGGAAGAGCTAGACCAGGAATTCTTAAGTCAGCTCACGGAGGTAGTTAGGTCAAAGGACATGGTTATCATGTGTGACCTGAACTTTCCAGACATCTGCTGGGATGCCAGCCAGGTCTGACTGCTCACATAGGTTCCTAGCCCAAATGCAGGACCTCCATCAAACCCAGGAGGTGCACAGCACCACCAGGGGAGACGCCTTGTTGGACCTGGTGCTGGCCACAGGTGATGACCTGGTGAGGGGGCTGCAGGTGCTCGACCACCTGGGTGACAGTGATCATGGCCTGCTGGAATTCACCATCCAGCGCAAGGTGGCAAAGGCCTGAAGCAAGGCAGCAGCCCTAGATTTCAGGAGGGCGGACTTCAATGAGCTAAGGAGAATAGTTGAGGAAGCACTGAGGTCCCAGAGGGGAGGGGAGCCAGGTGTCCAAGAAGAGTGGTCGCTCCTTAAGGAGACGATCCTCCAAGCCCAAAGGGAGGTAATCCTAACACGGATCAAAGGGAGCAGGAGCGCACAAAAGTCCCCATGGCTCACCAGAAGCATCCGGAAATGTCTTCTAGCTAAAAGGGAGGCTTACACCCAATGGAAGGGAGGGGCCATCACCAGGGAGGATTATACTGCGGTTGCTCGGGCATGCAGGGGGACAGTTAGGAAGGCCAAGGTGGAGATGGAACTGGGACAAGCTTCCTGGATCAAAGACGACAAGAAGTCCTTTTTTAAATACACAGGGGGCAAAAAGAAGGTACCGGGTGTGGCAGGAAGCCACACCTGTGGGACTGTATGAGTTTACGGTTTTCCCTTTCGGTATGCACAACTCTCCTGCATCTTTTCAAAGACTGATTAATAACCTGCTACAAGGATATGAGCAGTTTGCCATGGCTTACATCAATGACATCGTCATCTTCAGTCAGGACTTTGAACTGCACCTGATTCATCTGGCCACCGTGTTAAGCAAGATGAGGCACGTGGGTCTTATGGTGAAAGCCAAAAAGTGCCAGTGGGTACTATCTGAAGTGGTATATTTGGGACATCATGTGGGTGGAGGTCTTATTGCTCCCTTGTGGGACAAGATCGAGGCCATTAAAGACTGGCCACCTCGACAAACCAAGAAGCAAGTCACATCCTTCCTTGGCCTGGCTGGATATTACAGATGGTTTGTACCGAGATTTGGAGCAATGGCAGCTCCCCTACATGAAATGACCAAGAAGGGCAGCCCGGATCCAGTGGTCTGGAGGCCGGGGTGCAGAGAAGCATTCGACACCCTAAAGGCTGCCCTGGTCAAACAATTGATCCTGAAGGCACCGCTCTACGATAAACCCTTCTATGTAGCCTCGGATGCCTCCGACTCAGGACTAGGAGCTGTACTCTTACAAGAGCACCAAGAGACGTGGCACCCCGTGGTGTACCTAAGCCTGTCATCTATCGAGAGAGAGTGTTTGGCAATTGTCTGGGCACTGAACAAGCTGAGGCCCTATTTATGGGGGCATCAGTTCACCGTCCTATCGGACCGTGCCCCACTGCAGTGGTTGCAGACAATGCAAAACACCAATGCCAGGCTTCAATGATGGGCCTGGCAGCTTCAAGAATTCAACTTCACTGTTGAACACATCAAGAGAAGCCAGAATGTGATAGCAGATGCCCTGTCACGAAAGGACTCTGGGTAATGGGTTTCCCCAAGGACACGGCCAAGAGAGTCCCTTCTCAGGGTGGTGGCCTGGAAGGTGGTTGGGCACAGGGAGGTGGGTGGCTCAACAAAGGAGTGCCCCCTACTGGCCCGCCACACCGGATAACGTGGGGCCCCTGCAAGACACACTAGGAAATTAAGTCGTCACACCAGACAACAAAGCTAACCTATTTACCAACTTCTTTGCCTCCATTTTCCTGAGCAGGGACCAGATCAGCCACCACACCGGGTCCCCTTCAGGCCCCAGGGGAAGCGTAACTAGGCCAAGGGTCAGGGAGAATCTAGTCAGGGAACTTCTGGAGGGACTGGATGTATTTAAATCAGCTGGTCCAGACAACTTCCACCCCAGAGTGCTGAGGAAATTAGCTGAGATCATTGTGGGACCCCTGGCATGGCTTTATGAGCACTCCTGGTGCTCTGGTGTGGTGCCAGAGGACTAGAAGAGGGCCAATGTGGTTCCCATCTTCAAAAAAGGGAGGAAGCGGGACCCGGGGAACTGTAGACCAGTTAGTCTTACCTTGATTCTGGGCAAGCTTTTTGAGAATTATTCTGGCACATGTCCACGAGGGGCCAGCAGGGGAGATTATGCTTAGGGGCAACCAACACAGGTTCATTAGAGGCAGGTCCTGTCAGCTGCCTGGTGGCCTTCTATGACCAGGTCACAAAATCCTTAGATGCAGGGGTAGCAGTGGACATAGTCTTCCTGGACTTTCAGAAGGCCTTCGACACTGTCTCT
>NW_017728909.1:41969902-41983306 GCF_001723895.1 Crocodylus porosus
AACTAGTCAGAGGGGACCAGCAGGCATTGGGGGAGTCCCTGTTCCCCCAAGCACTCCCAGGAGTGACTAGAAATAATGGTCACAAGCTGGCAGAGGGTAAATTCAGATTAGATATCAGGAGGCGCTACTTCACTGTCAGGGCGGCTAGGATCCAGAATCAACTTCCAAATGAAGTGGTGCTGGCTCCTACCCTGGGGGTCTTTAAGACAAAGCTTGACAATCACCTTGCTGGGGTCGTTTGACCCCAGTACCCTTTCCTGCCATGGCAGGGGGTCGGACTTGATAATCTGCTCAGGTCCCTTCTGGCCTACAAACTATGTAACCCTCTTTTTGTTGTGAATGGACTGATGCTGCCGTTATTGATAGAAATCATGAGCATCTCTGCTGGGACACTACTGGTGTAAAAAATATAAATGAGATTAAGATCAGCCCATAATACTAGACAGACAAACTTCTGCCAGTATCCATTGTACAAGAGTATGGATGGCCAATCTGTGGCACAGATTGCTTCTGTATGTGGCACACAGTAGATTAGGGCAGTGCTGATGTGTAGGGGGTGCATGGGGGTGCACGCGCACTTCCTGAGAGCTCTGGTGCACACCCTGACAGCCAGCATTCCCTGCCTAGGTGACAGGCAGGGGAGGCAGGTAGGAGCACTGGTGCCCCCCTGAGAACACTGACCGGAGAGTGGGGGTGCCAGGAGAAGTGCCCCTGGCCCTTCCAGATTGGCACACACAACCAGTGGGGAGGGGACATCCCCCTTGGTTGGCATGATTGGCCATGGGGTTTCCCCCTCTCCAGTCACTGACTGGCCATTGGAGGGGGGCTAGTGCCCCCGGTGACTCAGGAGGCACTAGTTGCCCATGGATTGGGGTGGGGTCAGGCAGCATGCTGGCAGATGGGGCAGGGAGCAGAAAGCAGAGCATTAGATCAGACAGACAGCACAGGGCAGGAAGCAGAGCAGTAGGGGAAGAGAATCAAACTGTCACTCAGGAAAGGTATAGGGCTGTTTTGTGGCATGCATGCCAAAAACATTGGCCCTCACTGTCCTAGAGTATTGTTATGCACGACTAGACTAGAAATGACTTTGTTGGTCCCTATGGTGGCATGTGCCTTGTTCTCAAAAGAAAGAATATAAAAATTGCAAAAAGCTTTAATCTATTTGGAATCTATGATGTTGTAGTCCTTCCACTTACGCTGCCTTGGTTAACTTTAGCTATAAAACAATTTGGTTTGTAAAAGGCAATCAGGACTTGTAGTAGAGATGATATCTTTTATTAGATCAACAAGATTTTTTGCAAGAAACAATTACTTAATTGCAAGCGTTCGGGCAGAAACACCCTTCAGGCATTGAAGAAAAAATTGTAAAAGTTGTTCTGGGTAGAAATGAAAGTTCATATTGCATAGAGGAGTCAATAGATGGAAAACCCCTCTGGGCAGTCAGTTCATAGCTGGTATGGAGCCTCTGGTGTGTAAGCACTTGTGCCCAGTGATTTGAGGTCTTGCACGTACAAAAGCTTTGCAAATCAAGCAACTATGAATGCACAATTGTATTTGCTTATTTAAAGGATAACACTTGAAAATCTGACCCAAATAGTTTGGAAAAAGAAAAAAAGGGGAACTTAAAATAAACGTGAAGATAAGAGAGGATGTTTTTGCATCCTAGAACAAGAAGTTGGTGAGTCAAATCCTAGCTTCCCTGAAAAAACTTGCAGTGGCTTCAATAACGTAAAGCTTTCACTCATTATGTTTTTCCTTAAGTCCTGACTTGTACTAGGTAAGTCAGTGATTCGCAAGTAGCTCCCTTATAAGGATGTCATGGCACCCTACAAGGTGCCATACAATATTATGTATTCAAACACTACACATGATTCACAAGATAAACCCAGAGATTTCAAAAAGAAATCCATAATGTCAAAAGCACTGACTTGTTGTGGTCTTTCAAAGTTGGTTGCACCAGAAGAATTGCTCAGTTACTTTTTGGTGGTCATGAAACAAGTGAAAGCTAAGAGCTGGCGTTTTCTATTCTGTCTAAAAAGTTTGAGAGTCACTGAGATAAGCATTAAACTGGTGACTCAGCCAGTGGCTGCATCCAGACATGTGTGGACGTTTGGTTCCCTGGGGACAAATAGCAGTGGCAATAATAGAAGGAATGCCCATGCCACATGCACTTTGGAGCGCAGCAAGTTGCCCCAGGTGCGATAGGGGAGGCTGGGGCTAGCACTATGCTGGCTCCAGCAGCCTTACCTGGGATCCTGGGGCCTCCTGGGGCTGCAGCCATGGCGATTCTGCCATGTGGAGCCTGGCCAGCAGACACAGCGCAGCTTCGGGCAGCCTGGCTCCACTTTTCAGCAGCATGCACTGTCTGAGCATGCGTTGCACTGGTTTTGTTTTCCATGGATATCCAGGGGTCAAAAAAACCCATAGGGAAAAAAAAACCTGGCACAGCACATGCATGGAAGGTGCACCATTGCAGCACAAAGAACACCGGACTGTGTGGTATGTGGTACTGCAAATGTGCTTGCAGTGCCATATACTGCACAACTGCGCTTGTCTGGACGTGCCCAGCATGTCTAGTCAGATTCACAGACTATGTCCACATGAGAGTGGACGCTTGGTTCCCCGGGGACAACTATCAGCAGGAGACCTTGTGCCACCACTAGTTGTCCCTGGGGACTGCCTGTGCCACGCGCCCTCTGGCATGCAGCTGGTTATCCCAGGTGAGGTAGGGGAGGCTGGAGCTAGCACTAGGATGGCCCCATCAGCCTTACCTGGGGTCCTGGGGAATTTCGGGGGCAGCAGCAGTAGTGATCCTGCTGCTCAGAGCCTGGCTGGCAGCCTGAGCCTGGCTTCAGGTAACCAGGCTTCTGTTTTGAGAGTGCTGCCCCTGTGTATGCCACTCTGCTTTTTTTTGCTTTTTTTTTTTTTTTTGGACCCCTGGAGATCAAAAAAAACCCTGCACTGGAGCAGCACAGAGAACAGCTAAATGTATGGTACGTGGTGCCGCAGATGTGTCTGCAGCGCCACATACCGCATGGCTGTGCTCGTCTGGACACAGCCACAGATTTCATACTTTACTACTGTAGCTGAAATCACTTTACGTGTTAACAAAGGTGGGTTATACTTTCTATGTTATCTGTTGCAAAAATAAGAAAAAAAGAAAGTTGGGCTGGTGGGATGCTTTAGGCAGTTGCCAGGAAGAAAAATTTCTCATTTGAAATTGAATGAAAACATGTACTAAATTTATTATGGCTGGCAAACGGGAACTGCCAGGGTGACTCATTTTTAAAAATAACGCAACAGCAAGAAAAAGGCCTGAGTTTCAGAAATTAGCTAATATCTGAGAAGAAGAACAAAGGAGTAGTGACTGAAAGGGTTAGTTGTCATCAGAAGAGGATATTATATATATCCTATAAGACTTGTAGGCTCTGCTGTTTTCAAGACTCTTTGCAAGGTGATAAGATCTAAATTCCACTTAGGAGCATCTGTACTTTAATTGGTCCCAGTAACTTAATTTAAAATATCCAGGCACATGGTCAAGGGCCCTGCTGGGTCAGGAGTCGGTGCTTACTGTTACTGAATAAAATCAGATACTTGCATGTTATGAGGGTCTCAGCACTCATTCAGTTCAGTGAGAGTTTTTGCCTCAGTGAAATTCTAAAACTGAGTTTACATGTGTAATATTACTTACAGTGTACAATTTCAAACTGGTTGAAAAATAAATTACAATTTTGTGCAAAAACAAGAATTTAAAAATGTTTTTTACATTAACATTATGTTTTTTTCCTGAAGTGAAAGACTTCCAGTGTCAAAAATGACTGCATGGAAAACAAAACCAAGAATACTACAAATAGAAATGGGATGGGAAAAGGTTTTGAGTCCCCTTAAATTTATGCACATATTTCCAGATTTTTCAAACTGGTCCCAGCATTTATTAATTGTTTTACTCTTACTTATATAGGGGAGAAATTAAACCCTGAGCCAGACCCTTTTTCCCTACTCCTGCTACACAAAGGAGAGTGGCAAGCATCAAAAATGGGCAACTGAGAGAAGCCAGTATAAAGGATGTATGGTTGGCTCTCTGCTGCCCGCATCTGGCCCCACTAGGGGTTATACATAGGTCAGAGGTGGGCAAAATGGTAGAGCTGGTCAATGGCTGGACTCTATTTCCCAGCAGCCCCTGCCCACATGGCTGGGGCCAGTTTCCCTGGAGATCCCAGCAGCAGCCGCATTGTGATAGGCTGAGGCTGGGGTTTCCATGAAGACTGGCCCCAGCAGCACTGGCAGGGTGCAGAGCTGCTCTGCAGTCAGGCTGGGATCTTGTTGTGGTGACAGTGTGGTCCAGAGCCAGGGCAGAGTCATGATCTGCAGGCTGCATGCCCTGCGCAGGGATGTGTAGGCAGTGGATTGTGGCTCTGCCACAGCTCCAGATCATGTTGTCACCACTTCAAGGAGCTGGGGCAGAGCTGTGCTCTGCTGCCTGGGTCAACAAAGCTATTCTCAAAATTTGTTACTCAGCTTAGAACCAGAATGAAATGATAGCTTCAGAAATTCATGTATAAATGTCTAGAAAATAACAGACTTCCAAAACTCTGGAAAAAAGCTGCCATCATTGCTATCCTGAAACCTAATAAACCACCAGAGGATACAAAGAACTACTCATTCACTCGCTACTCTGCATTAGATACAAACTCATAGAGCGCATCATTCAAAATAGAATAGAGAACATCATTGATCCCCAGCTCCTAAAAAAACAAGCTGGCTTTCAGTAAAGGCAATGTACCACTGAACAAGTTATATTACTTAATCTAACAGATTTGAAATGAGGCAGCATATAGACATGCTCTTTATTGACCTATTAGCTGCCTATAATGCTGTATGGCACCAAGGCCTCAAATATAAACTGTAGTCTATGATACCTGACCACAAGCTATGTGTTTTCATCACGAACATGATCTCCAGCAGATCATTCAAACTACCAGCCAAGGAGGGGAGAAAAAAGGGGAGGGCGCTATAAAAGTAATAGAAATGCCCTATGCTTAACATGTGTCAGCCAGAGCTCATAAGTCCCTACAAGTATTTTGAACAGTGTGTGAAGCTGGTCTCCCTCTTTCAGTTTTACTGAAATGGTTCCAAGGAATGTAGTGCTTGTATAATATGCTACAATAGTTGCTGCTCAAAAATCACACTCCTCTAGTTGTATGTTTTCTCCATCCTATTTAGTGCTATTTTATGCCACAATATTAAACATTTGGAAACAGCAGCATAGGTCTGGGTGAATTCTCCTAAAAAACATTTCAAAATTAACCCAGCCTACAGAGTATAAAAACAGAGAAGTCATTTCTATAAGCACAATAGAGGTAACTAGATCAGCTTTTAGATTGCAAAAAAAATCATTCCTCAACTTGTGGATCAAAGAAACTGAGTGAGATGGATGACCAGAGCTGATAAAACTCATAGCTGAGTTGGGAAACTGCCAAAAAAAATCCCCCACGTATTCTTGCAACAAGGATTTGTACAATTTAGCAAACAAATTTAATGAGAAGTCATAGGGTACCAAAAAGAGCATCCAAAAGCTAGATGTTAAGTGTTTTGTAACTGTGGTCAAAGATGTGCAATGCAAACCATTGACTGGAGCTAATGGAATTTACCAATAATATAACAGCAAAAAATAATCTATTGAAAAGGAAGAGCCAGAATGTAATGTCTTTGGGATATAGTTCTTACTATATGATGAGCAGAAAGCAAAGCAGCAGATTGGGCAGGGAGCACAGGGCAGGGAGTAGAAAGCAGAGCAGCCGATCAAGCAGTGGAAGGGGATCAGAGTGGCAGTCAGGGATGGTGCAGGGTTACATTGTGGCATACCATGACTGCTCTAGTTCAAGGGTTGGCAACCTTTTGCTGGATCAGGCCAGACCTTGTGACCCAGCTAGACCTGCAGGCCAAAAGTCTTTGTTCCCCAAAACACCCAGCCGCCTGTACTCACTTTTGCAGCACATTTCCAACCTCCTTGCATTGGGGGAAGTACAAACGAGTTAGACCACAGGCTCTTTGGCAGAGGGGAGCACTGTAGAGGGGATGGGTGGCATAGCACAGCTCCATGCCACCAACCCCCCAAGCCAGATTGGACCTCTTTGTTGTCCAGATCAGACCATCTTTATGGCCATAGGTTACCAACCCCTGCTCTAGTTCAAGGTATTTATGAACCTGCTTCAATTTTTAGTATTCTTCCTAAAAACTGATTATTTGAAGGAAAACACGAAACAGATGAAATCTAGGTTTCGGGTGCCTATTCCTGATTGCTCTGCTTCAGTTAAACACAATTATTGGGCTCAATACAGGAATCACTGGATGAAATTGCAGGCTGGGTAAAAGAGTGATGGCTCTTGGGATAGGTTTTAGTTATCTTCATTCTTCATTTTCTTACTGCCTGTTTATACACCTGTGGTAGCACATCAGCAAAATCAATGGCTGAAGGAAGACATCTTTTACTCCAACATGGAAACATAATTTATTTCCTTGGGCTCACAGGCATTATGCAATGTACAAGTGACTCTTGCTTCAATTTAGTACTATAGGTCAAGCAAGAAGAATTTGGGACCATAAACAGGACCTCAGAAGTGAATGAATGACAAAGAAGAAAGCTGGGAGATGGCTTATTATGGATCTTTGGAAAGTTTTGCCTTGTTTTGAGTTCCACCTCCAAAGTTATACCGAGCATACTTCCCTATAATACAGTTTAGGAAAAGGAAATTTGTTATATCTTTTATCTAGAGAGATAGGAAATTGTTTCATATGGTTTTAAATATATTTAAATATTCTTTACTTCAACAGTTGAAATATATTTTTCTTTCCATTGGAGAAAAAAAGGAAGTTGATTGATTTTGTTTGATGTGACACTGAACTTGACTATAGATTAAAATCCTTGGCAGCTGACTGCTGAAAAGAGATTTCACTGAAATTAGTGATAACCACAAAACAGGAAAAGATTCAATGCACAGTTATGGCAGGGTTTATATATAGTTGTTGATGTACCTTTGGTTAGTGAAATAACGTGTTTTAAAGTAATGAAGAGAAAATTTTTCCATAGACTCAAAAGTCCAGAAGGGACATTAAATCATCTAGTCTGACCTCCCATGTATCACAGCCCATTCAATTTCACACAGTTATTCCTGTGTTGAGACCAATAATTGTGTTTAACTGAAGCAGAACTTGTGGTTAGTTACAGCACATCTTCCAGAAAGGCATAAAATCTTGACATCAAGATATGGAGAAAGCACCACTTTCCTTGAAAGTTTGTTCCAGTGGTTAACCACTGTTACCGTTATATTAAAGAAATCTTTAATTTCCTACGTGAATTTTTTTCCTTCAGTTTCCAGCCATTGGTCCATATGGCAATAACTACATTTTTCTATACAGTTTTGTTTCTCTGAGGGTGTGTTATGGATGTTTAGCTTTGGGGTATTTCAAAGGATACATTCGAGGTATTTTAAATAACTTTTGCAATACCATTTTCTCCCTACTTAGAATATTTTTTCAGAAGTTTGCAACACAGTCCCTCCTCATATTTTTGCCTTTATCAGTCATACACATTGGTGTGTTCCTTACAAGCACAGAGCTGTCTCCACTGATTTCATTGTTTTGAGTGAATGAACATTTTCATGTCCTTTATATTTTAAAAATAAAACCATGAAAAATCACACCTCTTTTGCAAGAAAGAAAAGGCACGTCACATTTTAAACCTTGACAAAGCTTTTTTCAGCTTGTGATGCTATCATGGAATGTAGATGAATTCTATGTTCACTGTACATTACAGATACCTATTTAAAATACACACCCCACTAAATTCCTCAAAGTATTTTAAAATTCTCTGCAGTATTCTGATATTAATTCATAGAGTTCATATTGAAAAGCAATGACTGCTGAATAATACACAATGTGTATTCATTTACAGTAAACAACTCCAGAGCTGTCATGCAAAGGGTAAAATGCAGGATTAGACTGAGCTAGAACTCACTACTGTCTTTCAGTGTCCCTGCCTGTCTTCTCAGATGTAGGATTTTTAACAAAAAAAAGCTATCCCTTTTTGTTTGCAGAGAAATCCTTTCAGTTGTGATCAGATGGCAATGCAACAGTGTACTGCCTTACTAAGTCTGTAGGCAGATAGTTTAAAACAGCAGCCTCTGAAAGGTGTGAACTGCTACAATCATCTGGTTATGTTGCTGAATTTGAAATTTAGACAAGCCAATATAAATATAAAAATGGAAATTGCTTCACTGATGATCACTTTAGCAGAAACAACCTTTAAACTAGATAGTGTTTGTGACTTCATGTGGCATTTAAGTACAGCACCATCACTCCACGTCACCTTGTTTCCAATGTGCGTTTCATTGCCTACTTTGTTGCTGCAAGCTGGGTACGTGACTGGAAGCCTTTCTTTGAATTACAGATTGTGTTACCAGGGCAATACATGCTTTATAGTCTCATTTCCTTAATAATTGTTGCTTGCTCTATTTGAAAAAAAAGTTGATTTGTCTAATAGTATGAATAGGAGTTTTAGGCACATAACTGTTTTTGGAGCAACATGCTCAGCTATCTCCATAGCACTCATAGCAGGGGGTTCTGGTAACCTTATGGACTATGAAAAAACAAAGTCCACAGAATGTCAGCAATTCTCCTTTCCTTTCAGCCCAGAAAAAATACATTAAAACTTTTACAAGAATGCACCTTCCTTCTACATGTATTCTACAAGAATTCTGAGGTCACCCTTCATAAAATCTAATGGGAACAATATACTACTGCATTTTCCAGAATAAAGAAACAGGGTCACAATGAGATCAGGTACACCTCATCGTCCACTGATAGATGCCCAGAACAGGATTCCTAAGGCACAGTACCTGTGGCAGCTGCAGAAAGCCACTATAGCTTGTCCTCTATGGAGAATACTTTGCCAAAAATGTTGAAAACACTAGATGGGTAGGGAGATGCATAGATAGGGGTCTACCCAAGGTGAGGGGCAGGAGCAGCAGCTATCTTGCCTGCCTGCCTTTGTGCCAGCAGTTCCTTTCATGCAGGACTGCACTGCCAAGAGGACTGCTGGCTCCCACCGGGGAGCAGCGCTTAATTTTGAGTAAGTTTTTATTGTGGTTGCTTTTTCAGGGCAGGGGAGGGAGGGAGGAGGTTCTGCAGATTTTGCTATCGCCCAGTTTCATGATTTATGTAAAATCCATGCAAACACAATTTGAGTAGGTCCTTATATATAGAAGTCCACGGGTGATTTTAGACTTGCTTTTCCACTGTGAAAAACCCTGAGGAGATGGCATGCATCATCACTTATAATGAACCAGCTCCTCCACATATCTGCACAGTCAAATTAGGCTGGACTGTGAATTTGCAGCTCTTTACCCTACTTTTAGTAACAAGGCCTGCTATATAAAATATTTGAGTACATGTTGCTTTATATCTTCCCACTTTTTCACCATATAGTTTCTGTAACAATTGATTCTGTCAGTTTTGGACAATTCTCATCATATTCCATTAGTATTTGGCTGTTGAACACAACATTTTGTGAATTTTTGCTATTATACTTTATTTCTGCATTATTCCTGATTGTCTGTTCTTAAGTGTTCAGCATAGTTTATCTTATTTACCAGATTTGGGTTGTTTATTTGGAGTAAATAAAGATAACCTCTAATTGCAATGGTTGTTTAACAAATTATAAAAGGAAATAGTCTTACATTACTTCCAGAAAAAATGCATGCTTCCTTAGTCATTTTGTGGGTTTTTCAATGTGATCAATGGAAGGTTCATGGAATTCTTTAAAGACCAATGAATGTTTTATTCCTCTTCCTCTTTTTTTTTTAAGTAACCTTCTCTGAAGCATGTTCATATGCTATTCTTATTATTTGTTTAAATTTAGTTTTTAAAGATATAACATGCACACATGGGTTTTATTGCATTGGTTTTGTATTATATAACTACATATATGCATACACATGTACATTCTACATATTTTATTTATAGAGAATTATAATAAACTACACATACACACTGGCCAATTGCCCATCAAAAATGATGGGGCAGAGGGTGGCCAGGGACAGTGGCCTGTGTCCAGCCCTGCTCCCATCCCCCACCTTTGGGGGTAGGCCCACTCCCCCTCTCCCCCCCACCACTTTGAGGCCTGGCCACTCCCCACTCTATCTGTTGGCTCCACCCCCCCATTCACTCCATCACTGCTGCCTGCAGGGCCAGGGGGCTGTGGCCAGCAGTGCTAGCCTTACTCCCCCATCCTCTCTGTTTTCTAGGCCTGCCGGGGAGACAGGACCAGCCCACCCCCTTCCGTCCACTCTGTCACTGCCACCTGTAGGGTCAGGAGGGCCAGCAGCACTGCCATGAGGGTGGGGTTGCTGGCCCGTCTGCTCCATCACCTGCCGAGGGCAGGCTGGGGACAGAGGCCTGGGGACAGGCTCACTCCCCCCACCTTCACACCCCCTGCTTCAGGGCTGGGGCCGCTCCCCAAGGGAGACAATGGGAACAGAGTCCAGTGTCCAGCTCTGCATTCCCACACCCCTCATCTGGCTCTACCCCCCCTGTTTGGGCCTGACCCTGTTGCTCTGCGCTCCCCCCCCGTCACTTCAGGCCCGAACCCATTCTCCCTCAGCAGTTTGGGTTCAGGGCTGATCTCCCTGCCCTGCCTTTGCTGTGGTGGCCCTGACCTCGTTCCCTGCCCTTGCACCACTGCCACGTCCCCCATGGAGTGGCAGAAGGCACTCTCTCTTACCCCTATTCCATCAGGACTGGACCTGACTCCCCCCTTCCCCCATTGCAGGGCCCTGTGTACCCCACCATTTTGGGGCCAGACCAGGTTCAGCATGCCCCCCTGCCCTCCCCATGTATTAGTGCTGTATGAAATCTCTCCAGCTGTTTTGTGTCAATGCTGTTTTGACTCATTTCAAGCTCAAAACAGTGAAATTGAAATGAAACTAAGGGCTTCGAAACAGCCTTGAAATTAAATGACAGTAGTTGAAACATTTAAAAATGTTTTGAGTTTCAAAATTCAAGCTGGGCTTGCCTTCAGGGAAACAAAAAGTAAGGAGAGGGAGGGGGAAGAGGCAGGAAGGACTACTCTAATATTGACTGTGTAGCTGGCCAGTGAGTGTGATCCTTCCCTGAGGTCCCTTCCAATCCCAGTGCTCTTGGGGAGGGATGGACAAACAGCATATAAAGCAGCATTGTTTGAACTGATCTGTTTTTTGCCTTGGGGTCAGTTACTGAGCTTCTGCCAGAAGCTCAGCAGCATTAGACAACACAGGCTACCATTCATTTCCTACTTGCTAGCCTAGCAAGTGGGATTCAGGAATACCTTTTGCTTTAGTTTCGATATCCTTTTATTTTATTATTATATGCATTGATTGATTCCTTTCAATTTATTCCTCCCCCAAAATCTTCTTTTTGTTTAGTCTATTTTGATTCTTTTCAAATGTGTACTTTCTCTTACAGTGTACATTCCATTCACTGTCCAGGGAAGCACAGCATATTTATATTACATATTATAATATGGAATTTATATAGGAAAACATATACATACAGTTATATAGTTTTATTTTATTTATTACCTAAATACATACATACATACAATTATCTTATCTACATATATGACATAAATCAGATAGATAACATTACGAGAGAAGAGACAGATTTTCCAGCACACCAAGGCAAAGACAAGACACTATGAAACACACCGTGAACCATGCTGGACAGGCAGCTGGCAAGCCCTCAGAGAGGGGCAGAAGAGGTAGTAGAGGGAGAGCAGTTTGGGCCGCCCCCCAAACTGAGATGCAGCCTCTTTGCTACAACAAGCAGGTATGAGGTTTCCACTAGTTGTACAGGCAGCAAGGAGAGGAGAGCAGTGCCAGTGCCACTGCCTGTGCCCGAGTCTGCATCCCCTCTAAGAACACCAGCCATAACCCACTCCCCACCACCACCACCACAAAAACAAGCACCAGCACCAGCATGATGGTCTCTTCCACCCCCATTTCACTTCCCATATTGAGCCTTTCAGTGCCAGAGGAAGAGCTGGATCTGGATCTGAGTGCCCTAGCAAAGGAAATTCTGGGGAAGGAGAAGGAATCAGCTGAGTTTGTGCTCCACACCCCTCAAATTTCCCTTAGAGCCAGGTCTCCTTCCCCAGAAGGCACTTCAGAGAAGGCTGAGGTAGAGGGTCCAGAGGCAAGCACCTCAGCTGATTCTGCTTCTCCTGTTGCTGTGCCTCTGGCCTGCTGAGGAGAGGGAAATTGCAGCATCCACACAGGCACCTGCACCCCTGAAGCGATGGTCTGGGATCATTTTGAGCTGGCAGATGATCCCACATATGCTGTCTGCCTACACTGCCGAGCCCAAAGCAGCTGGGGCAAGGGAACAAACACATGAGCACCCCAGGGATGCTGATGCATCTTCCACAGGGACCACCCCCTTGCCCTTGCTCTTCCTCATCCTGGCACCAGTGGGAGCATGCTGAAAAAGCAGTCGCCCTCTTGCTCCAAAGCCCCCCTCCCCCCAAAGTAGAGGCAGGCCACCCTGGAACAGTGGGAGAAAGGCAGATGGAAAAAAGTGGGGAACATTGCAAGGGTCAGCAAGATCACCCAGAGTACTAGGGAGATGTTCTCCACTGGGGAAATGCTTGCTGTGGATGGCCAGCCCTTCTCTTTAGTTGAGTGCTCATATGGTGTTCATATGGCCCATTAGCAAGGTCCAGGCCACAGAGTCATTCCCTTCAGCTTGTGGGACTCCTGGTGGGCCAGGGAATTCAGGAGTGGGGGCTAACAGTGGGTGGGGTCTGCCACAGAATCTGGGGCCACGGGGCCTCATCAGCAACTGGGGGGTGAGCAAGGGCTCTGCTAACACAGCCCCACCTTCCCTGCCACCAGTTGACCCACAGATTGCCCAACTGTCACTGCCACAAGCACCAGTCCTGCTCCTGGCCCAATTGCCACAGTTTCTGGCCCTGCCATCTCCACTGCACCTCCTCTGCTGTTTTCCCATCACTGCCAGGTCTTGATCCAGCCTACAAGGAAGCCTGAAGTTCAGATCCAACCTGGGGAGGGAGCACAGGATGAGTTTGGCACCCCTGTCTTAGACCATTCCTAGCAATTTGTTATCAGAAACCTCCCATGAAAGAGATTCTACAACCTCCTTAGGTTGCCTGTTACTATCTAGTTAGTTACTATATAGAAAGATTTTCCTAATATCAAACCTGAAACTTTTTTGATGCAAATTAAGCTCTTTTCTTCCTTTTTTATTCCTAGAAGACATGGACAACGGCTTCTTTATAACACTAAGGAGTGGTCGCTCCTTAAGGAGATGATCCTCCAAGCCCAAAGGAAGGTAATCCCAACGAGGATCAAA
>NW_017728909.1:41984311-41989252 GCF_001723895.1 Crocodylus porosus
TCGGACTAGATGATCTGCTCAGGTCCCTTCCGACCCTAGAAACTATGAAACTATGAAACTACATATAGCAACCTTTCACATGTTGCAAGTCTCTTATTATTTCCTAAGCTCTTAATCTTTTCTTTTCTAAGCTAAACAAACCAAATTCCTTCAATCTTTCCTCATATGTCCTGTTTTCTAAATTTCTGCTATTCATATTGTTCTCCTTTGCAATATACCCAATTCCTCTACATCTATCTTAAAATCCATATATATTGTACCTGAGACTTCACCAGCATTGGGCAGGACAGTAGTGGCCAGGCTTTTGGTATGCCAAAAATTAAGCCCCACCTCTTCCCTAGTGCTACTCTGATCCCTGTCCCCCCAGAGGAGTACCTGATAGAGTTTGTGCCCCAACGTGTCAAAATGGTGGCTCAAATGGTGGGGCTCAAGTGTCCTGGCAGAGCAGAGCAGTGGCAGGATGCTGCTGAAAAAGGAGGTGTTACCCCAAGAGCTAACTTAGCTGCAGCTGGAGGCTTGAGCCTCCCTACTTTCACTCTACTGAGCACCTGAGACTCACATGCCACACACAGTGGCTACCTGTGACCCATGCTGTGGGCTGGCCACCAGTCTGATTGCTTTGCATCTCTTGGGCTGAGAATTAAAAAAACAAAAAATGGAAATTAGAAGCATTTCTTGTCAATATTATAAAGAGGTATGGAAAAAACACAGTTCTACTCTAGTAATTCATGGGGGGAGTTTGGTAAGGGAGTCTCAGGGCTAGAGAGACCCATGCTTCTTACCATCTGTGACAGCTTTGTTATTTTCTGGCCACTGCTGTAATAGGGATGTTTATGCTGTGACAGCCTCAGTTGAGGCACCTTGTGAGGCTGCATCTCCAGATACTTTTAGTGATGGGTTTGCCATGTGCTCAGTGATAGCTTCAGGGCTCATACTTCTCACGAGACAGGGCCCTGCCCTCCTGAAATGGTGCTACCTTCAGTACCAGGTGCTCTGTACCAGCTGGTGCCTCTCTACCCAGGGATGAAACAGCACTCTGGCATGTCCAGAACCTTGTGAGGTGGCACCTTCAGAGCCCATGACATTGACAGGGGGTCTAGCACCCTTTGGCCAACTGTATACCAGAGGCTAACTGTGAGGTGTTGCTGAGGTCCCCTAGAGCAACCTGCTCCGCCCCCTCACCGTGCAGCCCCTTCACTGGGAACTCTCCTGGTGGCCCAATGCCATACTATCAGGGCCCATCTGGGAGGCACCCTCAGGGTCTGGTTGAATCCATAGAGCAGCAAGATAAGGTGTTGGCTTTGGGGCAGTGCCACATCACAAGATCTTAATGTCATGATGGGGTTACAACAGGGTTGAAGACTCCTTGTGGGGCAGTGATGTTGGAACCCCAGGCCTTGGCATAACAGGGGGAACCTGGGACAGAGCTAAGTGTGGGGTGGCACTGGGGCACATAAGGCTACATGAGGGGTGCCCTGCTGCATTTCTGCATGTAAGGGGTAATGACAGGTCTGGTCTTACTCTGCATTCTCTGGACTTAGAGCTTACTGAGGGCATGGACGGCCAGCCAGGACTGACAAGCTGGGCTGCGCCCAGGCAAAGGCATGAACTAACATGTTTTGTGAACTGGCTGAAACCTCCCTACACTCTGAGGTGTGTGTGTGTGGTATGTGTGTGGTGGGTTGATGAGTGCTAAAGGGCAGGGAGGCAAATGCATGAGTGCTGTTGTTTTGTGTGGCCAGCACTGGACTGTTCAGGGTTGTTCTCCCCTTTCTTCCCCTTCAGCTGGACACTGGAGCCTTTTATCTCCCTCTTCTCTCTATAGCCAGGTACTGGGGGCACTTCTCCTCCTCCCCACCCCTCATTCCAGTTGGACAGTGCAGGACTGCTTTTGGCAAACCCCTGCAGCCAGAATGACTTTGTTGCAGAGCAGCTAAGCAGGGCACCCTGCAACATGACCCTCTAACCCAGACCTTGCCCTACCACTCTCCTTCCCTCTTTGCTTGCAGCCCTACCCCCAGTCCTCACATGCCACACAGTGATTTTATATGCCACTTGTAGCATGCTACAGATTGGCCAACCTTGGTCCAAGTCCTTAATAAAAATACCAAATAGAACTGGGTCTAGGACCTCACTTAAAATGGTCTCCTAGTTGGACAGTGAACTTTTCTTAGTTCACTGGCTTAGGGCATTGTAACAGGCCTCCCTCCCTGGGTCAGAAGGGACCTGAGCAGATCATCAAGTCCAACCCCCTGCAATGGCAGGAAAAAGTACTGGGGTTAAATGACCCCAGCAAGGTGTCCATCTAGTTCCTCTTAAAGACACCCAGGGTAGGAGCCAGCACCACTTCACTTGGAATTTGGTTCCAGATCTGAGCTGCCCTGACAGTGAAGTAGCATCTCTTGATGTCTAGTCTGAATCTACCCTATGCCAGCTTGTGGCTGTTATTTCTAGTCACTCCTGGGAGTGCTCGGGGGAATAGGGACTTTCCCAATGCCTGCTGGTCCCCTCTAACTAGTTTCTAACAGGCCACAAGATCCCCCCTCAGCCTTCTCTTCTGGAGGCTGAACAGGTTCAGGTCCCATAGCCTCTCCTCGTAGGGCCTGCCCTGCTGCCCCCTGATCATGTGACTGGCCCTCCTCTGGAACCTTTCCATGGTGTCCATATCCCTCTTGAAGTGCGACACCCAGAACTGGACACAGTACTCCAACTGCAGCCTGACCAGTGTTGCACAGAAGGGGAGGATCACCTCCTTGACCTGCTCGAGATACATCTGTGGGTGCATGACAAGGTATGGTTGGCCTTCCTGACCGCATCCCCACACTGCTGGCCCATGTTCATTTTGGCATCAATAGTGATTCCAAGATCCTTTTCTGCCCCTGCACTGACAAGAAGGGAGTTCCCCAGCCTGTAGGTATGCTGCTGGTTCTTCCTCCCCAGGTGCATCACCTTCCACTTGTCAGTGTTGAAACCCATCCTGTTCTCGTCCGCCCACCCCTGTAACCTGTCTAGGTCTGATTGCAGCCTATTCCTCCCTTCTAGCATGCCCACATCCCCCCACACCCCACTGCCCACATCCCTCCAGGTTGAAAATGACCCATCCATCACCACTCTCTGGGTGCAGCCCTCCAGCCAGTTAGTGATCCATTTGACTGTGTAGATGTTGACGCCACAGACTTCTAGTTTTTTAATGAGAATGGGGTGAGAGACAGTGTTGAAGGCCTTCCTAAAGTCCAGAAATACTACGTCCACTGCTACCCCTGCATCTAAGGATTTTGTGACCTCATCATAGAAGGCCACCAGGTTGGTCTGGCAGGACCTGCCTCTAATGAACCCGTGTTGGCTGCCCCGAAGCATAACCTCCCCCGCTGGCCCCTCATGGACATGTGCCAGGATAATTCTCTCAAAAAGCTTACCCAGGATCAAAGTAAGACTAACTGAACTATAGTTTACTGGGTCCTCTTTCCTCCCTCCTTCCCTCCCCTTCCCCCTTCCCTCTCCCTTCCCTTTTCTGGCCTGTGATTTTCTCCTGATTTAATTTAATCTAAGTATCTGGTCATAGTTTAATTCTTTTGTGGTAGGTAAGGATCCGTACCTGGTAGGGTTTGTGCCCTTTGAAGCTACTGTCTCCAGCTGGTGTCCAAGCCTCAGGGAGTGGAGCAGATGTTTCTAAGATATCAGTAGCTTCAGGCTCCAGCTGCATGGAGAAGGGAAAGGAAACAAGACATGAAGTCAGGGTTGTTATAAAGTCCTGGCAACTATGAGGGAAGGTGTCCCACAGCCAAAGAGTTGAGCCTCTTGCCTTTCACCCCAGCAGGTGCCACTGAATGCCATGCTGAGTGGAGAAATAAGACACCTAGCTTGAGCACCTTCTGTCTTCACCTCCTGTTCCTTCTTCTCTGCACTCCCCTTCCTGCCCTCCCCCCCCATACACACACATCATTGTCAGGACCCTACAGTCTCCCTGCATCACCACTTGGCTCCTGGCTGCGCTCCATGCAGCCCGAACCTATTGCTCAGATCTACTGGATGCATCTACACATGCCATTAGTGTGCATTTATAAACTCCAGAACTTATTGCTCTGGAGTTTATTGCTGTCAGGCACAGGTCTGCACATGTACCCAGAAGCACAACACATTGAGCCAGGTCAGAGCAGACCCAGCTAATAGAAGGGTCAGGAGGTCAACCTGCTAGTCTGAAGATACTCCGACCAGGCTTGTGTGCTGCGGAGGGGCTGGCTGGGCCACAAGGGTGCTTCAGTACAGGGCTGGCCAGCAACCAGCCCCCACACTGAAGCACCATTGTTCCCCAACCAGCTGGGGCAGTGTCTAAACATGAGCTGCTGTGGAGTTTTTTACTCTGCGGCAGGCCAGTACTTGTATTTACATGTACTATCCTGCTGTGGAGTAAATTAATTTACGCCAGCCTAATAGAGGTACACATATAGATACATGACATTTACTGTACAGCTAATTAGTCAGCTGTGCAGTAAATGCCTCATGTAGACACATCCACTGTAGAGTAATTTAACCTGGGTTTTACTCCATAATACATTTATTTTGCAGTAAGAAGTGGACATTGTTACCAGATTTGCCCGCTACTTGGGGGTGTGCTCATTTATTAGGGCTAGGGTCTTGGTAATTCTATCAATGTGCTGCTTGTGTTACTTGTGTTTCTATACGGAGCTGTATCTCTCCCTTCTGCAAGCCCTCGCCCCCAGTGCAGCTATCTTGCAGGACTCAGTTCAGTGGGGCTGGGTTCCTCTAGTCCCCAAATCAGTCATACACACAAACACACACAGATTAACAAGACACGCCTGACCTGGCCGGGTTGATCAGCATGGACAGGCTGACACCCTCATATGCCAAGAATCAGTTAACCAGAGCAACAATAACCACAGTCAGACACAAGCACACAGTTAAACAGAATACCTCTGAATC
>NW_017728909.1:41989352-41997721 GCF_001723895.1 Crocodylus porosus
GCTGATCCCAGAATTCACTGCAGTCTCTGCTTCAGGCTTTCTGTTCTCCATCTCTCATGTAAATGAATGGTCATCTGGTTCCATCTCGGATGCAAATGAGACCTAGGGCAGTTGTTTCACTTTTGTCACCCTTATCTGGAGGGTTTTAGGTGTGTCTCTCGCTGCATTTTAATCAGTTTCTGTTTAGGTGGGGGGGATTCTTTGTGAGTCAGACAGTCTGCATCCTGTGTCAGGGTTCCCCAAGAACATGGAGCTGACAGGTAACAACATGCAAGAAACTCTCTCAGTCTATCTGCTTTTACTACATAGTACTACAATGCACAGCTACAAGCTCATAGGGGAATTGGCATGTATGTAGTAAATAGGTACCCCAGGATAAAAATGAGCATGCATAGTAATTTAACTACAAGGGAACTTTTACCCTGGGTTTGAGTGATTTTATTGTATTAGGGCTGTGAATTAATATATCTTCTCCTCTTCTGCTATATGGCAAAGTTAATATACTATGTGGTAAATATGTCCTGTATCTTCACAATCAGCCATGAAACCACTACATACTGTGCAAAGTAATGGCAATCAGCTTTATTTTTCACTTTTCTTATGTGTTTCATTTTAAGAAGAGAGAGAATTTCTTTCTTTATTACATTTCAATACTCTTGATCAATTTTCATAGTAGCTAGGATCAGGAGGGACCTGAACAGATCATCTAGCCTGACCCCCTGCCACAGGCAGGAATGAATGCTGGGTTCACAAGACCCAAGACAGGTGATTATCTAACCTCTTTTTGAATTTACCCAAGGTAGGGGCGAGGACCACTTCCCTAGGAAGTTGGTTCCAGATTCTGGCCACCCTAACCATAAAATATTGCCTCCTGATCTCTAACCTAAACCTATTCTCCATCAGCTTATTACCACTGTTCCTAGTCACCCCAGGTGGTGCTGGGGAGAATAGAGCTCTTCCTATTTGCTGATGGTGTCCCCTGATGAGTTCGTAGAGTTCATCTAGAACTTGGCCAAATAAGCACAGGCAAACGTAGGAACAAAAATTTAAAGAACATTTTCCAAAAAATAAGGGATGAGTTTCCTTTGTGAGCCGTTCCTTTCAGTGATTACCATTAAGAACTTCTTTCTCAGAACAAGTCTCACTAGCAATAAAAAGAGAGTTAGTATTTTCTTGCATTCGCTTGTTTTCCAAATTTGTGCAGTGTATTACTTTAGAATGTAGTTGAATAAAGTCTACCATTGACAGTTTTTCTACAACAGTCATAGAACTGTGAAGTTAGAAATATTCTTTTCAGTTTCAATTTGCTGGTGCTATTTGTGATGTGTCGCTAAAACCCCTGTTTTATAAAACCTGATCCTCTCCTGGATGTTCACCAGTACAGAATCATAAAGTCATGGAGTCAAGTGTGTCAGTTGTGTTAAAGTACATCTCCCTGTTGATGACCATTTCTCTACTACTCCAAGCTGTGATGCTTTTCCCCTGTCTCCCAGATTTGGGGGGCACATGCACATATCACTGTTTGTCATCTTGAAGATCTTCACATTGTCACTTTAGACTTCTATAATTCAGTAGATCTAATTCACTTTATATCCCTTAAGCCGTTTTCTTCCTCACAGTGGTCATGTAGACATATTTATGGCACACTTTGCAAAAAATAACTTTTTTTGTATACCTATGATCTGGTTAAACAGGTACCTACCTACTCCTTGGTCTGCTTCCCTCAGAATCAAGAGCATAGGTTCTCTGCAAAATGCTAAAACAGCAACTATCCCAGATAACAGACAGATACTACGGTGTTTGGCTTAAACAAAAGAAAGAAATCCTGATCTTGGTATTACTGTGGCCTGGTTAAAGTTGCACAATCTGGCTGTTTCCCACAGATTCTTTTATCCTGTAACAAAATATATTTTTTTCAGTTCTAAAACATATGTAGTGACTCATAATCCCATGAAGAGTCTACAGTTACAAGAAACTCTTTGGAAAAAGTCCTGTGGAATGTAAGAGGGAGAAAACCAGTGGAGTTTTGTAGAAATTACTCTAACAGTCAAGGCAAGAGGCAAGGATTTTTTGAAGTGACATCTTTTACTGGAGCAACTGATGGTTGGGATGAAGTTAGACACGTTTTTGGATGCAAGGCATTCTTCATAAACTTGAACAGTCTACCAAACGTCATAGAGAACTGTATCCTTTGTAAAGAAGTTTTTAAACAATCCTATATCACTGTGTGGCAATTTATTCTCTAAAATTCTTCAGAGTGATTTAAAAAGGGCTATAGAAAATTTCTTCATTTTTCTCCCTAAAATGCTAAAGGACTTTTTCACAAATGACAATTCTGGGAGAAGAATAGAATCTGATTTAATGAAATGTTGTTAATTCCATTAAAATTTGAAGTTAGTGGAGTTCAAATTTAACTTTGGAGTTGAATATACAAAAAAGAAATGCTATTTGAACTGTCTCCTATAATATGAGGAGAGCCTAAGAATTCTATTATCACAGGATTTCACTACATTTTTCATTACCTCATGTTTCCTGCATGATAGAAGGCGGGTTCTTAACCTGAAAAGTTATAAACAGATTGAGTCACCTTCCTCTTCATCTTCTTTAGCTTGATAACTAAACAGAAGCTGATTATATTTTTCCCTCTCGCTGTTGTTGCTCCATAGTCAGAGATCACAGAATACAAGAAGCTGAGACCCCTTTGGTTCTCTGATCAAAATCTCAGCAATTTCGTACTTTAATTCCTTCTAAATCTTTTTTTTTTTTCAAGGGGAAGGAGAAGGAAAGGGAAGGGAGGGGTTATTTGTTTAATTTAGTTCTGTTTTCTACCTGATGCAGTTTGGATCTTTTTTTCCAGATGGCTCGGTTTGCTGTTCAGAATCTATTTAATACTTTTAGTATTAACAAATCAAGCCTTGAATCTCAGGTGTAAATCTACTTGCAAAGATTAAATCTTGAAAAACCTGTTTTCCAAAGAAACTGTCAAAAAGCTTCTATATATTTATTTTTAAGAATCACAAATTGCTTCTTTGTTAAGTAAATAGTTTCCACAATGGTTACAGCCTATGGCAATGTTGACAGCAGAGTGAGGCCATCATGCCATTTTTGGTGACTTGAAACAAGTCTGTATTATTGCTCACTTATCATGCTGGGTACCCGATGCCAAAATATACAATGCAGCTTTATGTCTGCCACCTCTAAAACCAGAAGCTATTAGCATGGCTGATAAATACAGCTCTAGGGAAACCTGCATGATGGGTACAACTGCCTAAATTAGCACTAACTCCCACACAGAATATTTCTGTTTTTGTTCAGAAAATTAGGGATGTTACCAACAAAAAATTTCATTAATACAGAGTTAGGGTTGTCTGATAGTCTGAAATTCCAGAAGGGCAAGAGATATGCCCAAGCAGTCTCACCTCTTCAATGATTTTTGTCAGTGAAGATAGTGAATGCTGTAAACCTTTCTTACTTCCAGCTCATATATCCTTCTGTGCTGTTGTTATGTCAGTTAATACCTATGGACCCTATCGAACCAGAAGATATGTAGGCTAGGAACGGAAACTGCATTCCAGCCCTGAAAATTTCTGGGAAAATTTCTGTGATATTGTTGAAGTATCTCTGTGGTTGTTAATTTTCTATCAAGCATTTATACTATTCTCCTTAGTGTGAACTTTTTGATTCAATAGCTCCAAAACTGGATTTTAATGAAAATTCTACTGTGGAGAGCCTGGCTGTTGCCCATAAATTGTGGGATAAAAAATTTGGATACCAAAGCTATATATTAGAAAGTTACGTCTATGTTATAGATATTAGAATGTTAATCCTGTGTTGCAGATAAGTAAGATGTTTACAAAGCCACCTGACAGTCTTTATTGGTTCTCAATTAACAAAATCTATAGGATGCCAGAAGCTAGATATATTTACACAATTGACCAAAATACTTCTAATGTCTATCCACTTAAACCGAAGTAATAGTATAAGTGAGAGGAAAATGCTGGTCATAACTTTTTCTATTGTCAGAAGAAAGGCAAATGTAATTCATGGCTCTGTTGTCCCATACACTTGAGATCAGGGAGGAAATGTTTTTCTTTTGGATGGAAGAAAGAGACAACCAATCCTCAGATATTAACTGCTATTTACAGTATAAGGACTAGCTGTGCAACTGGACAGGTATTTTTAATACTTGTATATTAAATGCTTGTAGTTTATGCACAGGACTGGTAGTCAAAAGATTTGACTTCTGTTCGTGACTGCTTTATAACCTTGGCCAAGTCAGTCAACCTTTTTATATAGGCTTTTTTGCTATAAGAAACTAAGACTATAATTATCTAGCTCCTATAAGTATTAAGGGATTGAGCTCATTAATATTTTCAGAGTGCTTTAAAATTCCAGGATAGATGTTGCTATGAAGTAGTCAATAATAGTATTTTTTTTTAACGTAAGTAATTTAATTGACATCTATCCAGTGCCTGCGCTGCATAAGATCATCATGAAGCTACACAGTTCTTAAAAAAACATGATACAGCTATTTGAATGGGTTTGTCAAATATGGGTGGAATAAATATATTGGATATTTCTTACTACTTGTCCACAAAGACCTGTCCACAGGAACCTAAAAGTTGAAATAATTTGCATTAGTGACTGATGCTGTCACTCCTAAAACTTGTCCCTAATGATGATAAATTAAGTTGCCTTATAATAAATGTGTGAGTAGCTCTGGCACTTGGTTTTCATGATTTTTTTTGTGTGTCTCATACTCTATAGATATAAAGTAAAATTCATTTTCATTTCATAGTATCCTTTAGAGTCCTCATATCATTTTAATCAAAAACTGAAATCAGCTATAACAAGTTATTGCCATACTACAAAAATATTGCTATGATTGTATAACTACATGCAGATAGATTATTACAAGAAGCTGCATTAAACTTCATTTTCATACCTTTTGAATGATCTTGATAATATGAATCCTTCAGATGAAATCTAAATAAGGTCACCTTTGATGGAACCAGAGGAACCATCCTCACATCATTGATGGCTAGTATCACCATTTGTTATGCTTAGACTAGGATAAAAGGCAGTTGATTTTTTTTTTAATTGTGTTGGCTAACAGCTTTAAATCCATACTGTACAAAAAACAAGCTTATATTTTTAATGTGATAGATGATAGGTGAACAAAAGTGTTAATCTTGGGCAACTAATATATAAACTACAGTTTACAAAAGCAAACTTTCTGAATTGTAGCTTTTAAACATATACACTAATTATGTTTAATAAACAGCTTATATTTAAATAGTTTATATTCTATGTTCAGATGTACCAATTAAGAAGAAAAGTATAAAAATAATGCATAGACATACTGAGAAGAATATGAAAGAATTTTCCCTTGGTATGATAGTGCTCTCCTGGGGTCTTACATGAGTTGCACAGTACTCAGCGGCTAAACTCCATCTGGCATGTAACTAATGTAACTTGTGAGCAGGGAGTATGTGATAACAGTAAAGACAGTTATCAGTGAATTTTGAACATAGCGCCTCTGTATTTGGGTGGCTGATAGGAAAATCATGCATACATCAACTTCCTGACGGAAATAGTTCTTACTGTTTGGATTCATGCATCATCACCAATCAAACTGTGTTTCTGAAATTAACATTGTCTTCCCAATACTTTACAGAATCCTATGTAGAACCATAATGAAACTTCCTATACGTACAAAATTAATACACTTAATCCTCCTTAATTTTCATCTCCAAATATCAGGGTTAGTGTTTGTGGGAAGAGGGAATGTAGATATGATGTTTCAGCTGAAGAGTTATAAACAAGAATGGCTTCTTTAGCTATATACAGAACACTAGCTAAAATATAAAATTCAAGTTTCCCTATTTTTCTGTAAGTGAATGTTTAAACTTTCCTAGGTATTTACTGATATTTGGAGATGAAAATTAAGGAGGATTAAGTTTATTAATTACATTTATAAATTAAATTTATTAATCCACAATCCAAGCCCAGCTCAATTTTGTTTCTGAGCTGAATTAAACATTTTTAAAAGGTTGATTCTGAATCTAGTTCAGGTTAAGATGATAAATATTCCATGAGAAAATTTTGCCTCCCTTAAATAAAAACCCACATTCAACTGTTAGTTTCTATTTGCTTTGAACTAAACCATAACCTAAATCCAGATCTAAATTTGATACCATTTCCATGACTCAGCTCTATTTATAATCAGAAAAGTCACTTTTCTCATTTCATATGGCATACCTCTCCATCCTCAATGGAAATGTGTGAAAAAGGAAATTGCAAGGCTAAAAACCACCCCTTTACTTGTCAAACAATTATGACTTCCTTAGGAGTTGTTGCATACTATATTTTAAAGTATCTAAGGCACCTATAGCCACTCCCCATCCCACTCCCACCCCCTAATATGGATAAAGTTGTGGGGGGAAAAATAACATAAATTTGATTGAATTTTGGTCACTTTCATTAAAGGGGTATTTTTATTCTTGTGTAGCTTCAGATACATCTTAATTGTAGAACTCTGTTTTCTGAGGAACAGGGGGAGACTCATGTCTTACACTAGAAAATACAGCATATACTGTTTCTAAAACATGGTGGATAGGTTACTTTTCAAAACACTTTGAAGTTATATCTTCATTGCCAAAAAAAGATAAGTAAGGGGTATCGCTACCGCACAGTAGTAATGAGCTACTGTGCAGCAGCTCATTGCTACTACACAGTTGCATCAGAAATCCATTGCTCTTGTAGACACAGCCATTAGTAATTTCACTGTTAATTCATAATGGAGACAAGGTTCTATTATAGTTACTACAATGTAACTAGATCAGATCAACACTATTACTGCCAACCTGGACTTGATTTCAGCTAGCTACATCACAGTGAAAACAGACTTATCTACATTAGGATTTTACATGAGTTAGCTAAATTTGTTAGTTTCCTGACCATAAAAATAGCACACAGGTCACATGCCTTGTGTAAAGTCAAAATTCACCTCTGCCTTGTCTCCAGATTTTATTACTATGGTATTACAAACCTGAGTCCCCAAAAATCATGATGCTAGTTTAATTTATTTTCCTTCTGGTTTTTGTATCTGTCCAATGAGCATTTTCAGGCTTGTATCTGCAACCTGGAGGACTTGGATACTAGGTTTTTTTTCCTAAATGAAAGCTGAGATTCTCATGAATTTACATGAATGTGGGAACTGAATATCAGATTTATGATACTATCATTAGTACTGGGAAGGCTGTTAAGATTGAAAATAAAACCATATAAACCAATGGTTGGCAACTTACAGCCTGCAGACTAGATCCAGCTTGCAGAGCCATTGGATCTGTCCTGCAGACATGGGCTTCAGCAGCAGGCTACAGTAAGGGGATTCAGCAGCAGTCACTTTTCCCTGCAGCCTGGGAAAAGGTGTTAGCTGCAGGTGCTCTCCCCATGCTGCCATTGGAAAAGCAGCAGAAGCAGGCACTTTCCCTGTGCTCCTATGGGGGAAAGTGGTGGCAATTCTTGGGTCCTAACACTCACCTTCTCTCTGCCCTCCTGCTTGCCTCTAACCCAAACTAGGTACTCCAGCCCTCAGCTTAAAAAGGTTGTCAATTGCTAATATAGGGCACATCCAGATAAGCCTGCACATGCCTCTTGCAGCGCCTCACACCCCTTTGAGACACAAGAGGCACGTGCAGAAATGAGAAAATGTTTCCTACACTGCAAATTTGCAGCGCGGGGGCAAAATCGGACCCCTGGATATCCAGGGGTCAAAAAACCCCACAGAGAAAAAAAGCAGGGTAAGGCATGGTCCTGGACTGTGCCCTGAGGCAACCAGAGACTTGGTCCTCCATAGAGATACTCTGGATGCCAGGGCATCTCTATGATTAGCCCTCAACCTGGTGCTGAAGCACACTGCCTGCCTGTATATGGCAGGCAGCATACCAGCAGCAGGGAGCTGGAACCGGGCTCCCCTGCCAGTAAGTAAGAAGTTGGGGGGCTGGAGGAGAGGGGAGGGGACTGTGGGGGGGACTCCGGCTGGCCCTGCCTGCTCCCCCAGGCCCTCTGATCCCTGCCCCACCCCCTGGCTGCCCCCTGAGCCCCCTGATCTCTTCTCTGCTCAGCCCCATCCCCCCAATTACCAGCAGTTCTAGCTGCCATCTGGGTCACTGGGGCCCCAGCCACATAGTGGAGGGCAGGGGACAGCTGCAGCAGCCCCAGCTGAGGCTCTGCTGCCCCCTGCTACCCTGTACTGCCCTGGGGGGCTCTGCCAGGATGCCCGAGCTCCCACAGCCCCTGCTCCTGGGGTGAGTAGAGGCTTTTATTTATTTATTTATTTATTTATTAAAGTGCTGGAGGCTGGG
>NW_017728909.1:41997821-42024135 GCF_001723895.1 Crocodylus porosus
GGGTGAGGCTGGGTGGGGCAGCCATTGGGGGGCTGCAGGAGCTGCTGGGGGATGAGGCTAAGCAGGGCAGCAATCTGGGGAGCTGGGGGAGCAAGCGAGGATGGGCAGAGCATGTAGGCCCTGCAGGGAGCTGTGGCCCCTGTGGGGGGCAACAAAACATGTATTCATGAATTCATGAAACATGTATTTAGAATTCACTTTATTATTATGATAGAGACGCTAGTAGTCTTCCAAACTGTGTTAACACTGTATGTATATCAATAAAACATTGCCCAACTGATTGTCTCTCCATCTCTCTCTCTCTAGTTGTCTTTTGTTTTGATTGTGGAGAAACATGGATTTTGGGGTATTTTACAGAGTGACTTCAGGATTTTTTTTATCAAGGATTTTTTAGTTTTTGAATAGGGAACACCAGAATTCCTGCTAGGGAGGCCAGTGGCAGGACCCTGCCTGCTCAGAGCTGGCACCTTGGACCCAGCTGGCTGTGGCTGACTTCTTGGCCAACTGGGGCCAGGAAGATATGCTCTGACAGTTCAAAGCAGGCCATCACATCTTCTTGGTGATAGCTGCTCAGATGGCCAGGCAGGGGGCACACATTGCAGTAGTGCCACACAAAGGCCAGCTCTGCAGCCACAGCCCACTGGCAGCTGGCCCAGAGGAGCAGATGCCTCATCCAGGTCTGGCAGGTGGCAGCAGGTCACAGCCAGGCAGCAGCCCCCACTGCCAGACTGCTGCAGTGGGTAAAGGGTGCAGGAAACTCTCCGAGCTGCTTCAGCAGTCCAGCTGGCACAAGAGGTAGTGTCCCTAGGTACCAGTTGGGTGAGCTCCAGAAGCTCCTGAGTATTTGTATCACCCAGTTATTGTGGGCCCTGAGGCCCACATGGCTAACTAACAGCCCCTATTTTATGGGGCCAATGGATGGATAGCACAACAAAATACTTGGACACCCCAGAAGCTCCTGAGAGCAAGTACCCCTGAGCTACTTGACAGGACAGTTTTTTGTACTGAGGGGGCCAGGACAGGGTAGCTTTTTATACCACTGAGGATAGCACAGGTGCTGGCCCTGGGCTCTAGAATCCCCTGGCTGCAGATCTGGGAGAAGCCAGGAAGGGTTATTTTGCCCCAAGTGGCACAATTTGCTCCATAATAAAGTGCATGTCCGAGCATGTGCGCTGAAGCAAAAAGGCCTGGCTCAAATTTGCACCACTTCTGTTTGAGCTGCTGCAAGCGCACATGCTTGCTTGTGTGGATGTGCCCACAAACTCTATACCAAGACTTACTCTCAGGACTCAATCTCTCTGTAAAGTTAATAGTTCATTGCTACTCATCTCACTTCAAATTTCTCTCTGCTTCCCCTTGCCTAATATATCAAAATATAAAAGACATCTCTAACTTGCATGGAGGGACACACATACACCTCTCTAGGATCAAAATGGAATTCAAACAGTAGAATAAAACATTTGGTATTCAAGAGTATGCTTGGTAAGTCTGCACAATAAAAATCTACAGTTTTTACACTAAATATGCTGTCCATTTAAAATTAAAGACATATATCCCACTGTGACTTGAGTCCTCCTGTGATGTTTAAGGTATAAAAGTTTATAGCCAGGAATAAATAAGTGCAAAATATTAGGAAAGAAAAAGGGGAAATGGAAAGGAAGCCTTCATTTTCTGTTAAAATGTGAGCTATTTTTCTTTGGTTTTGGTCTTTTTAACTTTTGAATTAGCTTTTTGTATCACTAAATTAAATGATGCCCCTAGGCACAAATTATATTCTTTTTCCTTTTCCTTAGCATTAATTTGTTTATCTTCTAATTTCTAATTTCTTATTCAACATAGGCAACTGATAGAGGGTGCATGGGGGCACATGTGCCCCCCTGACGGGGCTGATGCCCCGCCCCCGACAGCCAACACTGATGCTATTGGTAGGGCTGGTCCCCCCTGACAGAGTCAGCAGCTTCTGCAAGTGCTCCCCCAGATTCAGGAAGCAGCAGTCACTCATGTTATTCAAAATTGTATTCTGAAACAAAGGTTTAATATTATGCAAGCCTGTAAGAAGAGGCACAGACATGGGCCTTTTCTGATGACAAGATCAAAGGAGTGCAACTGTTTAGCAATTAGTGTGATAAAAGCATTTTAGCTGATACAGTACAGGTTATGGAGGTCTGTAATGGGAGCCAGGGCTCCTCTTGCTTTAAGGGAAAGGGGTATCAGGGCAAGACCTGCTGCCAGATACAGGCAGCAGAGCAAGGGAAGCTGAGGATAGGCGCTACAAGGCTCCTAGTCACTACAGGAGAACTAGCTGCATGTCAGTAGGACAAAGCCATGGACAAGAAGCAAAGAAGCCACCACAGCCCACCTAAGCAAGCAGCAGTAAATGAAAGCAGTCTGTCCTGGGAGCCAAGGAAACACACCTGTAGCTGATCAGGGAGACACTTGATCAGAAGAGGTAGCGCATGGGGTATAAACACTGGCACCCTAGCTACCAGTGATTGAAAGACTTGGACCTTGGTGTGGTGAGAAGCTTTTTCTTCCACTCTGAGAGGAAGCTGAAGGGTAGAAAGGTACCTGAAAGGCTAGGGGAGGAGGTAGCAGATTGGGACAAAGCCTTTCCAGTGATTTAAGGACCCAGACTGGGGGTTTGAACCTTCTTATTTGACAACAGTTTGCTGGTGTTTGTGTTTAATGTAGCTGGAGGATTGAATTGTGGCTATGGGGGAGGTTTGGTGATCAGACAACAGGAATTGGGGGGGGGGGCAGCTGTGTTTGAGACTTGCATTGGGTGTGGATGCAAAGAGCTGAGGTCTGAAACTAGGGGATTCAGCCAGAGAAAAAGCTCCAAAGCTAGGGAGGTTGAAGCTTGAACAAGGGATTAAGGCCTGAGGGGCTTAAGTTTATGGGCTAGGCCAGGAAACCCAATGACTAAGGACCTGCTGAATTCACAGTGGAAGTAGAGTGCACAGCAGCTCCTTTAATCTTGCATGCTCCCCTGTGCACATCTCACCCCTTTGCCCCCCACCCTCCCTCTTGCTGCTGATTAGCAAAGGACCCTGCCACTCCCTCCTGTTCAGCAGGGAAGTGAAAACCGCAGCTTCCCTCTTGATGCGTGCAGTGACAGAACTAGCCGTAAGATGGAAGGATGTTGCTCATCTGAGGAGATGCTTGAAAATGCCTAATAAATAAGGCTACAAAACTCTCTTGGATTTGGTCTTCCTCATTTTAAGAGTTTCTAAAGAAAAGCGAAGTAAAATCTACAAAGATAAAGAGCATCTGTTTGGGTGATATAATAGAAGTTTTATCCCATCAAATCATTTCAAGTGGAACAGGCTGGTAGATTAAAAATGAAAAAGTACCCAGTAAAACCTATTTGTAAAGAAAAGGAACCTGAATGGATGACAGGACAATCCATTACTTTATTATTTCATAGTCATTTTAGTGGAAAAGACAGATGCAAATAAATTAATGTTGGACTTTCACTTTGCCAGGAAGTGGCGGTTAATATGCATAGTGGTTTTCAATACCAATCTAAAGACCTTCACAAATGCCCTCTTCACCAATTTCCCTTATGCAACTGGACCTGACTTCACTTGAAAGAATTGCTCTGAAATGTTTTGTTTTGTTTTTTGTTTGTGTGTATTGTTGCTAGTATAGCCTGGTTCAAATTCTTATAATAAATGCAACATTTTTGGCTGTTTTTAAAAGTAAACATGATTATTTAAACTGGTGAGGGCCAACTTTTCTGGCAGGTGTGCCACAGGGTAAGCCCCATACTGTTCCCAAGTGCCACTTTGATCCTTACCCTTGCCAGATCTATTGCTCTTCTCTTTACTCCCTGCCCTATCTGCCCTGTGTTCCCTGCTCCCTCCATAATCTGGTGTGCACCACAAACAAAGGCTATCCCATGCATCTTGTGGCATGCATGCCCTAGAGTGGCTACCGCTGATTTAAACTATTTTTTATTTCAAGATGGCTGTGCCCTGGTGTATATTCCCTACACTTCCCATCCTGTCTGAGCTGTACTCACTGCAAGACAATGTTTTGACCCCACAATCCTCATGGAACTGCATTGAGCCAGTTTTATAGGGCAGAGCAGTTCTGCTAGCAACCCTCCAGTGCCATCTGGTGATCTCTGTGGAATGCTAAATCCACTAGCCTTTCATCAAGCATGTCCCAAATGTTGAGGCTTAAATTGGGATAATGTCATAATATACTTGCAGGGCAGTTGATCACCACACAGCTGAAGCAGGATCCCTCATTCTTAGTGTAGCTTCACATTAGGATACTTGCACAAACCTGTCCTAATAGGACTAAGTGCTGTGGTCTTTGCCAGTAATTATTGCTTTGATGTAAGAGAGAATTTTGTTCCCTTCAGCTTCTGACAGTTATAATGCACATTATTAGGTAGTACACAAATTACATTGGTCTTGGAGGTAAACTCTGCTCATTTGCAGAGAAGGATGAGATGTAACATATAATGATGGACTGCCTATTAGCACAACAGAGCTAGTTCAGCTATGAAGAAGAAAGCAAGATTTGAGTTGTTGGCAAATTATGGGCTAAACAAATAGAATCATTATTGTGCACATGGGGAAAAGCATATGGTTTGGGTTTCAGATCTCAGCTGAGTTTGAAAAGTTGGCAGTTACAAGACAAAGAACTTTTATGTAAGGCAAGCAGATTTGCTCTAGAAATCATTAACAAAGTGTAGCTATGCCAATATTTTTTGTAATTACTTTTCTGGCTAAACGCTCATTTTCATAGGCCTCCTAAAAAGAATAGCATACAAGATAGAGAAGACTGTACCAGCCAAACTAATGGAATGTTTCACAACTGCTCCAAGACTTAGAAATATGAATTTAAGAAGAGCAGAAGGAATACAAATAGGCTTTTATAACCATTAATTGAAACAGCACTTAATAGATGTCAATGAAAGTGTGGAAGTTGTCTAGCTCAGAGAACTGCTATAGGTCAAGAGAAGTTTTTGTTTGGCTATAACCTGCTCATCCTAGGATATAAGTAAGATTGCAGACTAGATTTATTTGTGGACTCAGTATAACCTTAGGGTAGATTTTCTTGAATGAATTTGTTCTTCACAGTTCAAAGATATGGTTAAAAAGAAAAAGAAAATATATGGCGACTGATTTTTCTATATATTTTTGATGAACTTCAATGTTTACGCACTAATTGTTTGAAAAGATAGGGAATCTACTAATATCCATTGCAGCCTTTAGGAGCGAGGCTACTAGATGCTTTTGAAACTCCAGTGAGCTCTTGTCTTCTATCTGGAGATACCTAAGTACCTTTAAAACCTTGCCCTGTTTATGATTAAATCTGCAATAAGAAACAGTGTTCAGAAAGCAACCATGGTGAAAAATATTCGATTTATTTGTATTGTATTTCCCAATGATCATAAATGTGTAACTGCTTGTAGTAGCAATTATTGTCCTTTTAGTGAAATGTAATTTAGATGCACTGAATCCTGAATATTAATGGTATAATTATGCTAATTATATTTGCAGTGATCCCGATATTAAAACAACTTGAGTCAGAGCCCAGAGTGGAGCTAGGAGAAACAAATGATACTAGACAGCTAAAGTGAGATGAATCAGAGTATAGATTACCCACTCTTTCATACCAAGACTCATATCTCACTTTTTACCATGAAATCATGTGAAATGTGGAACATGTGTGCAAGAAGCACAAAGCTCAGAGTGCCCAAGTAGAGACTTCGCAGTTAAGATCACAGAGATGGAAAATTTGGAGCATATATTAAGCAGTAGATTGAAGGATTTTTATTTTTATTTTTTGGTTTATCTCTAAACTGTACTTTGAGTGATTGCAGAATGGATAGCTAATCCAGGTAATAACTCTAGTGAAGATATGGCAGCATAAGCTTTAATATGAGCAATCCACCTGGGCTAAGTACACACAGTCAAAAAGGCTGAACTGATTCAATCTTTGCAGGTTAATCTAAAGAGAGTCTCTAGATTGAACCAATAAGCAAGAGAACAGTCATTCACTTTTAATTCTGGAAATGCAGCCACATGCCTAGAGTGGCTCAGTCCAGAAGCCAGGGGGCACTAAAGCATGCCTCCCTGCTGGGCTGGAGCAGACAGTTTGGGTTAAAGCTAGGCAGTCTACTCTGCAAATGGGGAGGGGGGGTTACACAGGAGGTACACAGCATCCTGAGATGCTGGGGAACTGAGTTAAGTTGAATCTGGAGGGAATCTGGGACAGAAGTTCAATAAACTGATTTAACTTAAATCAGTTAACTCTGTTAAGTGCATCTGCTATCCTAAAGGCACTCGTCTCCTAAGCAGGGATTGTAGGTTTAGGTTACATCTGGGTGACAGCTTGTGTCTGGCCTATGACCAGGAAGCCAGTGAACAGGGACTGCAAACAGTTTGCAGGCAGTTGCTGGAGGCAAGAGGAGGAAGAAGAAGAGAAACCAGGCACCAGATCCTGCCCAGGAAAGTTAAGCGATGCAGCTGCCTGTACCTTTGGTTTCTGCTGAGTGTCTGTTTGGGTTATGTGTGTTTGGGCCATGTGCTCTGAGAGGCTGGGAGTGATTGCTGGCTGATGAATGATTGTGGATTGCTGACTGGGCCTGACAGAAGCCCTAACAAAGGGGCTCAACCCTCCCCCCACCAGCACCTCTGCCTCCTGCCCTGAGCACAGTGTGGTCCAGCCCTGCACTGCGAAGAGTCCAGCCCAGCCTGCCCTTGCTGCACATGCAGATCCCAGGCACACAGCCCCCATGCCCTCCCAGGGTATGTGCAGTACCAGACACCACCACTCCCTCTCTGTGCCAGGTGCTGGTATTCCCCCCCCCATCTCCACCCTGGGCACCGCCCAGATGAACTGCTTGCAGCTGCATCCCACTGCCTGCCCCAGCTGTGCAAGGCCTGCCCTTGCCCCAGCCCCATTCCCTCATCACTGTGGGGAGGCGGGCGGGGGAGGAAGACCGAGGCCCCAGCAATGATGGAGGGAGTGGGGCACAGACAGGAGCAGGGGCTGGAGTGAGTGGATCCTGTCTGTACCCTACTCCCTCCCTCACTGCTGGGGCCTCTATCTTTCCCCCCCCAAATAATTTTTTCTCCCTCTGCCTATGCTCAACAGGCCTATCTCAATACTGGAGCTCTGAGCGATAATATGGCTCTTTGACATAAAGTTCAACTCCTTCCTCCTCTTCTCCCCTGCCTATCCTTCCTAAACAGTTTGTACCCATCCATGAGAATTCTCCAGTCATGTGATTGGAATAACAGAGACTTGGGATAGCTCACATCACAGTGCCATAACTGTCACAGGGCACTAAGGTGCCCTGCTCCTTTACAGAGGTCACTCTGAATCCTAGCCCTACCCTCCAGTGTATCTACTACACCCCAGCTTGGTGTCATATGCAAACTTGCTGAGGATGCACTCTATGCCATCTTCCAAGTCATTGATGAAGATATTGAACAAAATCAGCCCCAGGACCAACCCCTGGGGGACTCCACTTGATACCAGCTTCCAACTAGACATCAAGCCATTGATTACTACCCTCTGAGTCTGATGCTCCAGCCAGTTTTCTATCCACCTTACAGTCCATTCATCCAGCCTGGATTTCCTTAGCTTGCCTGCAAGAATGTTGTAGGGGACCATGTCAAAAGGCTTGCTTTTACTACTGGACAGTAGCACCTTACTACTGCACAGTAGTGTCACACGGCAGAAACTGTGGCACGATGCTACTGTGCAGTAGTAACAAGCTACTGCAGTCAGCATCACCATGAAGCCATGTGGGGACACTACTGCGCACTAACACTGGTTGCAGTGCAGTCATTTAGTACTTGGGTATGCAAGTACTAAAAGATTGCTCATTAACAACTGAGCAGTCAGCATCTTGTGTAGACATGGCCACAGTCTTTCTGTACAAGTGTTTGTTTGTGAGGTAACACTATACTGACATACAGTATAATTCCAGTTCAGGATTTATTTTTTACCTTGTGCTAACAACAGGAAATTCAAAATATGTTCCTGAAGTCTTAGATCATATAATTTTTTATATTTGTATAAATCTAAACAGTCAGTGCATTCAACTAATAGAAATCAGGGGTAAGAAATGCCTTTGGGTCATCAAAATGTGAAAATAAACATCTACTTTTTTCTAGAATTTACAGTTCCATTATTTGGCTCTCTTACTTTCCTGCTTTTAGAACACAGATTGATTAGGCAGTCACAGAAAGACTTGTCTTTTTCCATATGTAGCAGTGCTTGGTTTAACTCAAGTCTCTTGCTTTCTGTAGTCTCTCAGACATCAAAGTCTGTAGCAGTGTTTGGTAAGAATGCCCTGCAATGTGCTGTCTAGTGAGGAGACTAGTCTATTCCAGGATTTAGGAGGGCATTAGCCTGAGCTAGAGGTAAAGCTTTAATAGTTCTGATTAAGGCCTCAGGGCACAGAGGTTCCTTCAGTCAGTGGTTCATATGCCAACTAGGATTTGAAACTTAAATAAAGGGATTAAATTGGATTTCCATTTATGGGACTTCTGTTGGAAAGTGGTAAGGACATGAAACCCTTGCCTACTTATTCCAGTCTCACAAGGAATATATTTAACTTAACTCGGGCTAATGTGATCAATAATGAAATATCTTCTATGTGTTAAAAGTGCTTCTCTGACATCTTTCTATTTAGCCAAGTAGAAAATTATCTGTGAGAACAGCAGTTAATCATCTTCCTTTGACTAAATCTCTGTGTTAGCAACTGTTTTCAAGCAAAGCTAAATTATCTTCTCAGGGTGTATCTAATCCAAAGCATTGTACTGCTCAAGCCTGCAGCAATTTGTCTAAATTGGTGCATGGCACCCACAGTAGGCACCCTATTTTGAGTGCATACAGAGCAAAATGACTTGCAGTTGGCCCTTTGTACAATCCCTGCAAGACCTGTGGATTCTCTGCTTATTTCACATGGGGCCAGACAGAGAACAAGCAAGTTGGAGTTTGAGTCTGTACCCAAGTGAGATGGACAGTCTGCTGAAAAGGAGGGCATCCTGGGTTCCAGTCCCTGTTCCTGGATATGTGAAGCTATTTTGTATTGAATAGTCACTGGATGCATTAGCATTGAATACACCCAGATGCATTAGCTCCAGACCTGTGCAGTAGCTGCATTTTAGGTAACTGAGTTTTGACAGTCTGTGGATCACATGGACATGGGCCCGTCAGTTCCACCTAAAGTGCAAGCTGTGTGTTTAACTGCATTTTTACATTTTTGTTTTTATTGCATTCCTTTGTAATTGATCTGGCCCTAGCCTGTTAAAGGGGAACAAAAACAGATAACTAACCCCTGGGAATCAGCCCCAGAAAGGGATGCAGACATATGTTGGCCAATGTGTAACATACGCTAAAGTCAGTTTCTAAGTATTTTGTTTGTTTGTTTGCAGTCCACCGTAATTAAACTCACTATATGGAACTCCAATGTTAATGAACTACAGTCTTTGCTCTTCAGTTTTCAGTGGATCTTTAACCTGTGTTCTTTGTGTTTCCAGTTCAAGGAAGATCCCTAGAAAAAACAGTTAATATAACCTGTCTTAAGCACATTAATTTCAGCTTTGTCAGGCTACATGACCTGAGGATCTGGCTCAGGGCATGTAGGCTTCAAGACAGATGCATCTTCACAAGCTCTCTGGAGAGGTCTGAACGAGGCTTTGTTGTCCAGAATTTCTTTTCTTTCAGTATATCTTTCAGTATATGATGTATTGATGCATTCAGAGCAAATAAAAAGGGCATTTGACCAAGTATACATCTACTATGCATAGCTCACATGCAGCAAAGTGATTAACTTGGTACACTCATGAATCAAACCAATAACCTGGCTTTCTGCTGTGGTGCAAATAGGCTTTTCCCAACAGCTTTCTCTTTGGTTATTTGTCCAAGAGTTACAAGCATTTTTATATACATATATTTTGAAGCAGCATACAGAGGAATACATTTTAGATGAGAGCCCTAGATATGCAAAGAAATAAATGATTTCTTTATATTCCACTTCCATTTTCCAGAGTAGCTTCTAATTTCCTCTTAAAAAAAAAAAAAAAAAATTAGAATAAATGACTTTCCAGTGTGACTCTTCACAGATATGTGGTATTTCAATGCAGAAAATATTGTCCAAAATAAACAAAAACAGTGAAAGCATCCACCAAGAGCTCTCCAACTTGGCATCCCACGATGGCTGTGTAGCCTCTCTGGGTTTTCTCTAGCACTTTATCCAATATTTAAACATTCTTTAAAAATAATTAAAGACCTACATTTTTTTTCTCTTCTAAAGTACTGAGCCCCCACAGCTTCTTTTAACATCAAGTAAAGTACCGAATGACTGAAGTTTCTCACTTGCTTGTGCAGATAGTATTTCACACATACAACCTGTGTGTCATCTAAATGAGAGTGCCAATCAATGCTCTGAAAAAAAGAGCTCTTACAAAGTGCTGATGCACCTCGTCCCAGGCTCATAACTGATATCAACTATAAACTGTTTAAATGTTAGCATTGCTAATTATGTCCAATAGAGTGTTGCAGAATTCATTTGAAAGAAGGGATGGCCAGTCATGAAGCTTACCCTCATCAGGACTAAGAGCAACTGTCAGCTTCAGTATGGTTCATTAACTGCAAGGTTCACTCCATCTACCTAACCACTGGGGACTGAAGGATGTGCAGGCAACAGGATGAAGAGGCCCAGAGAAGAAAATGTAGGTTTTCAAGGGTCTGGGAAAATAATGTTTAATCTGGGTCCTCTCTCCTCCCCTTCTTGATGATGGGCATAACGTTGGCCCCCTTCCAGGCTTTAGAGACCTCCCCCAAGTGCTGCAAGTTTTGGAAAAGTTTGATTGTTTATTGTAGTCTAAGAGAACTATACTAGTGCAAAAAAGTAGGAGATGGATGATGCAGTCCTCTAAACCAGGACAAACTGTGCCTTTATAAAATCATGGACAGATCTCCCTTAATATGTCACACTAGTTCCAGTATCATCTGTCTCCAGCCAACCTCCAGTAACCATTTGCTAAAGGCAAACAGACTAGCTATGAGGTAGTGCTACCTGGTCTTTGGATTATCCCAGTCTTTGGGAGAATCCAGGTCCCCAGCAGTGAGGGCTGGCTGGTGGGATCAACAGGAAGACTGACCTCTGGAAATATTGGCAGGACTCTCAGAGGGGCTAGGTTGTAACCAGATTAGAGGGTAAATAACTTATCTGAAGATAGAACAAAAAGACTATATAGGCAGTTTTTACTTTTTCCTTTCTCCTTTTGTGTGTGTTGTCTCCTTACTGATTGCTTGTGGTAAAGGGCCATCTCCGGGTAAGTAATATTCCAGGCTAGCCTGTTCTGTGGAAAGGTAGACCTAAAATTCTTTCACACCCTAAAGGAAAGCCATATGGCACTGACAGCCCCTACTACAACTGTGAAGTCTGGCATAAGTGAAGTGGAGCTGAGGTTTGTGGGGATAAGGAGTTATCCTAGAGTAAACATTAGCATACTCCTTGGGCAGAGCCAACTTCAGGGAAAATGGCACTCTGGGCAAACTTGTATTTTGGAGCCTCTGCCCCCCACAAGTCAGCGCCACTGTTGCAGGCAGGGGTGGGGATCGGCCAGGGTGGGCCAGACATAGGTGGTGGAAGGCTGGGGCTAACAGGGCTTAGACCCCTTAAATGCAGGGCAGCAGGTAGGGCTGCAAGGCAGCTGAGCCACAGGCTCCAGTTGGCTGCAGTTGGGGTGGGGAGAGGCATGCACGCAGCCAGAATCACAGCCTAGCACGTGGATCACTGGCTGTCCAGCATGGCAGGCAAGTACTAGTTGATTCTGTGAAGGGGAAGGGGCCTGCTTGGGGGGATGGCCAGATCAAGGTCCTTGTGGTGAGGGAGGGAATGGGGCAAAGGCAGGGCCTGGGGTCCCAGCCGGACCAGGTGGTACGACAGCGGGAGCCTGGGCTGTTTTACATCCCTGCGTGCTGCTGCTGGGCTGCGCTGCACCCACTGCCCACCTGGTGGCAGAACGCATATGGCATTGTGTGGCTCTCAAGGCAGTGGGGTGCAAAGCCCAGCATGCAGCAGCAGCCACCTCCACTCCGTGCAGAGATCGGGGCTGGGGAGCATGTGCCTCCCAGGCCTCTGCTAGTATGTGCACAGTGGCAAGTGCCCCCACTGTGCCCCTGGATGAGCCACCCAGGCTCCAATTGTCCCGCCACCTGACCCAGCCAGTGCCCCATTCACACCAGCCCTAGCCCCACTCCCTCCCTCAGTGCGGGGGCCTTGATCTGCTCCCCATGGCCTCTTCCCTTACAGACTTACCTGCTGGGATGCAGGGGTTGTGCATACCTAGCCCTGCAAACCATTTTTTCTCCTTCCACCCATGGAGACATGGTTGGGGGGAGAGCACTTCTGTGAGCGTGGACTGCTTACACTTGTTTGTGTGCTTGGTGCTCTTTAACCACAGTGCTTCAGATGGTCACCCATGTTAGCTACCCCTAAAGCTACCTCTGTCCTTAGGACAAGCAGGAGGACAATGGGGAGAAATTTTTGGCCAAATGAAGAGCCCTTAATAGGTTTGTGAGATTTCATTTCTCAGACTTGGGGCTTCACAAGTACCCCACAGGGGTTTGTAACAGTTCAATTATAGCTGCCTACTACACACCACTACCTTTCTGTCCAGTCCTGATTCCTGTGTAATACACATCAATATGTAAAAGCAAAGTTACACTACAAGAAATGTTTGCCTGTCCAGGGTTTCAGGTGTTAACTCTGATTTGTACTACAGAGATAATGGCTCTATCATGTTTTCATGAGTCTCTGGTACAGGAAGGGCACAGAATGTGAAACGCAGACTTCTGTGGAGTTCAACCAGAGCTCCACCCCACAGAAAATAAGCTTTCATAGGCCTTTTCTGCAGCCCCTTCAACTTTCTTCTGACCTCAGAAAAGGCTTAATTAGAACTTAAGTGATGCAGAGTGACTGTGCTGGCCTTTACGCAGAGGTTAATTTTACCCCTGGTTCATGGAAAGGATCACAAAGCTTTAGAAAAGTCTCTTCCGCATTCTGTCAACTACACTGGGTGTTTTATATGCCTGGGCCTATTCCTAAGATCCTTGGGAATTCTCCTGTAAAATGGATAATTCCAGACACACATTTGCTGATTGGTGAAATGAGGTAGATTTCAGCCCAAGCTAACTGTATCACCAGGCAGTGGAGAAAAATCCCTTTCAGTCTGAGCTAACATGGTGGATAAACTGTTTATAATCAAATAACTTAAAGGGTAGTCTATAAACCTAGTAACAGATGGTAGCCTTATAATACAGTCTCTGCTCTTTCCATAGAATTTATTACCAGATGTGCTGCTTCTACCTTACCAGCCTTTTTTTTTTGTGATTATTGATGGATTTTTATTTGACTTCCCATAAAGAGAATCTGGGTTCATCAAGTAAGTATTTTCTAAACAAACAATAAACCATGCACTCATCCTTAATACATATGTAGCCCAAGTATGCTTGGGTATATACTCCCCTTCTCCAATTGAAGGGAACTGTTAGCTGGCGGGTGCGCTGTTGGGGAACTGCAGGCCATTCATTTTCCCTCCATCTCTATAGAACCAGGCCAGGACAGTCAGGGGACTTAACTATATACAAATTTATTTACATTAACTTTTCACAAGGAAAAGAAATATAAATATAAACATATGTTTATATTACACCCACAACATAAACAATACCCTTTGGGTAAATGCTATAAAACCTTATACCAGTGCTCCAGATACAGGTAAGTCACAGGTAAGTATCTGATCTGAAACAGATATACCCCCAAATAAACATAGATAGCCAACAGATAAACTATACACAAGTATAGGTGAACAATAAATAAGCCACAAATAAATACAAATAAACAACAGGTGAAATAATAGCAAAAGGGGGTCCCAGCAGAGCCCTAGGACTCTACTCATCTACCAATTTACAGACATGAGAGTTCACAAAATATAAGGCATGACATCACACCACTTATGGTGCAAGCACCTCAAAGATAAACAATCCCAAGGGGAAACTCCAATGCCCTAGGGCTTTTTCCCAAACCATTCAAGGAAGCTGGTAACTTCAGGGGGGCCCTCCCAGTGGTACCTCCACCTTCAGAAGCCCTTAACTAACCAGGGGGGACTCTCCCTCCCCTGTGGGAATCCTTTTTTCTCTGCAGTTCTTGGCTCGCAGGCCTGGAGGGTGGCCTTTGTCCTCTACACCAAGCTGCTCTCTCACCTGCGGTGGACTTTTGGGGATCGCTGTCCCCTGGAACAGGACTCCGCTATTTAGGATGTCTGGAGCCTCTGGCTCAGCCCTGTCTGCTGGCTCAGTAGCCTGACCACCATCCGGCTTCCTGGACTCAACCTTTTGCTGTGGGTTAGAGGCCTGTGCCGCCTTGTGCTCAGGCCACTCCTGGAACCTCTGTGCAGCGCCTCCTGCACCAAGCTCCCAGCCTCATTCTAGGAGTTGGGGATCTGAGCGGCCCAAGTGTTTCAAAGATCCTGCTCCATGCATCAGCCTGTGCACCGTGTCTCTGGCCACAGAGGTTGCAGACCTGAGCTGCCTCATGCAGTACACCATGCTGTATACCGAAAGCCTAACTGCTGGAGCCTTCTGCAGCTCCCCACCGATAGCAGTCTGCAGGGGCTCTTCCAGGTTAGTGCTTCACCCTGCTGAGCAGCTCTCTGAAGCTCTTCTAAGCCCCGCTCTTCTCTCTTCCCAGTCCCAGACGTGTTTCTCTCCTGCTGGGCACACAGCTCCTTTCATACTCTTCAGGGCTCCACTCCTGAAGTCTTCCAGACCTGACAGTGTTGCAGTCTACAATCAGGTCGAGCCGAGCTCCTCTCCCCCCTCCCCTCAGGAAAGGGGCATGATTTAACTCCTCTTGCTGCTTTCTGATTGGTGGATGGGCTTCACCAATCAAAACAGCAAAATCTCAAGCCTGGGCTTCAACCCAAGCTCTGAAAGGCAAGCCTGCTACATATAGATAGTCCTGGAAAAACAATATGAAAATGATACCCAGATTAATCAATCTAGCTATCCAGGTTTCATATCTTGCTCAGTATAGTAGTATTTGAAGCATCTTCATCTCTCCAGGGATGAAGGGTTAAAGCACTATAGCTTTTCCAGTACAATAGGTGTTGAAATTCATCAGGCTACAAGCAACTTATTAAGGGAGCTTTTTGGGATGGATTGGCAGATTGGTGGCTCTTATATTCACTCAAGATCTTAATAAAGGTGTTAACATTACACATTTCTTACCATTTTTGGCCATTTCTCTTGTGCTGCTCCCAGAGACTGAAAAGGACCAGTTTGTAGTCCTGTCATGAGATGAACTGGACAAGAAATGAAGAGTCTGAGGAAGAAGGGTTGAAAAGAAGAGTTTTGTTTTTCTTTCTACACTGAGAAATATTCTGCCAAATGAGGAATGCTTAAAAGGGTCTGTGATTTGATTTTTCATTCTCTTTGATAAAATATACAAAGGCAGATGATGTCTAAAAAACCCAAAAAACAAATTTAAGACCTGTTACAATAAATTTGAACAGAGCACGTATTTTTCATTATGCATGAGGTTCTAGGTAGGTGTATTTGGGGATGGTTGCAGAGAGCATATTCTGTGGTGCCAGCCTATGAGTTGAGTCAACAGATGAGGAAGGCTTTCCTTTTCACCTCCTTTGGTTGTTTATTTACAGAGGTAGGGCACATCCCTATGAGTGTGCATGTACATTTCCTCAGGGACAAATAGCAACAGCACAAATCCCTGGGGAACACCCCTGCATGCATGCTCTGGCATGTGGCAAATTGCTTCAGGTGGGATAGAGGAGGTTGGGACCAGCACCTGAGCTGAGGTAGTGGCGGCTCTGGCCAGCCAAGCTCCAGTTTCACGAGGCCTCATCAATGCTGAATACAGCAGAAGAATCACTTACCTTGATCTGCAAGTGACACTCCAGGTAATACAACCAATAAACTGTTGGCTTTTGTTGCAAAAAAAGAAGCATACTGTTGGCTCATATTCCACTTATGGTCTACTTTAACCTTCAGGTCCTCCCTTGCAGTACTGCGGCCTAGCGAGTCATTTCCCAGTCTGTATTTTTGCATGAAATTTTTCCATCCCTGAGTTCAAGACTTTGCACTTGTCCCTGTTGAATCTTATCTGACCGACTGCAAAACACTTCTCCATTCTATCCAGGTCATTCTCTAACCCTACCTTCCAATGTGTGCAACACCATAGACTTGGTGTCATCTTCAAATTTTGAAAAGCATCACCTGATCCCATCCACATTATTAAGATATTAACAGTACCAGACCCATTACAGATCCCTGAGGAACTCCATTTAATACCTCCTCCCAACTAGACATTGAGCCATACCACCCTCTCTCCCTCCCCCCCCCACCTTATCATAGAAGAAAATCAGACTGGTCGGGCATGACTTACTCTTGGTGAATCCATGATGACCCTTTCTGATCACTTTGTTCTCCTGTAAATATTTCATAATAAATTCCTTGAGGACCTGCTCCATAATCTTTCCAGAAATCAAAGTCAGGCTAACTAGTGTGTAATTCCTTGGATCCTAGAATCATAGAAAATTAGGGCTGGAAGGAACCTCAGGAGGTCAGGCAGTCCAACCCCCTTCTCAAATCAGGACCATCCCCAAGTAGATCATTCTAGCCAGGGCTTTGTCAAGATGGACCTTAAAAACCTCCGAGGATGGAGATTCTATCACCTCTCTAGGTAACCTGTTCCAGTGCTTTACCACCTTCCTAGTGCGAGTTTTTCCTAATATCCAAACTAAACCTCCCTTGCTGCAACTTGAGACCATTGCTCCTTGTTGTGTCATCTGCCACCACTGAAAACAGTCTAGCTCCATCCACTTCATAATCACCCTTCAGGTAGTTAAAGGTTGCTATCAAATCCCCTCTCAGTCTTCTCATCTGCAGATTAAATAAGACCAGTTCCCTCAGCCTTTCCTCAGAAGTTGTGTCTCAGCCCCCTAATCATTTTCATTGCCTTCTCCTGGACTCTTTCCAACTTGTTCACAGCCTTTCTGTATTCCTTTTGACTTCCATGAATTTTCAAAGAGGATAGCCAATAGCTCTGAAATTACCTCAGCCAGTTCCTTCGGTACCCTCAGATGCACCCCTTCCAGCCCTGCCAACTTGAAAGGATTTATTTTAAATCATGCCTAATCTGTTCTTCCATTGCTCTAAGATGTTTGTGTCCTTCCCTGTCTTTGCTGTTGACTTCACTTGTTATTTCCTAGCTGTCCTTTTTGTGAAGACTGAAGTTAAAAAAGGCATTAAATACTTCAGCCTTCTCTGCATCAATTGTAGCCAGATTGCATTCTGCATTCTCTAAGGGATCCATGGTTTCTCTTGTCATCTTCTTACTTTTAACTTACTTTTATCACCTTTTATGTCCCTTGCCAGTTGCATCTCAAATTGTGTCTTGTTCTAACTTTCTCCTAACATGCTCATGCGATACCCTTATACTCTTCCCTAGTATTAGGACTCCTCTTGCAAGAAGAAAATAGTCATGGGAAGTGGGGAGAGGCATTTTTAAGTCCGGTATTGCTAGACAGAAGTTCTGGATTAAACTAGTCTGCAGTATAATAATATAAAAGAGGAAAAAAAAATGAAAGCATTCTGTTTAAGGCTAAGTTAAAGTATTTCAGCAGAATCCTGGAATAAAACAAGTGTACTTTCCTTTCATAGTGTTTAATTGTGTATCTATATTAGTTACTTGGAGAAAAGTCTGAGATTCCTGGATAACTTAGGACACTTAGTAATTAGAGAGTGCTGCTTTTTAATAGAGAAATAAAAGCATAGGACATGGTGAGAGACCATGGATAGGGCAATTACTGCCTAACTAAAGTTATATATTCTTTACACATAGAAAGAGATGCAGCCAGTAAGAGCCAATAAATTTCTGCTTCAGGGGCCTTACATTTTGTATTTAAAGACAAAAGGACACATTAGCCATTGGGGGATGCTGAAGTCAAGGTTGTGTTGTCCTGTGGGGCCAGGCCAACTCTCAGGATCTCAAAATTGTGCTCTTGGATGGGAGGGTGTGACACAGTTGCACATATACAAAAACACAAATCAATTAGGCGCATACACACACCACACACACACATACACACACTACCAACTCAAGCACATACACATGTAAGATTAACAGCCTAGGCACATGAACACCCATCACCAATTCAAACACATACACACTACACATACCAAAAATGAGATAAAATCAGTTACCAACACCCAATACACATATGGATCACTAATTCATATATCATGTACACAATGATTGATATATATGTCAGTTCATGCATATACCACCCACATACACACGGGTGAGTTCCTAACTTGGGTGGTGTGGTGTGGTGTGTATGTGTGTGCTTACGGTAGTTGGGATAACTAGGGTGCTTGGTGACTATGAGAGGGGGAATCAAGGGTTGAAGATTTTCAGGAGGAGGAGAAGGAATGAAGGTTAAAATGAGAGAGTGAAAGCACCAGGGCCAGGATTAGAACTGGCAGACTGGAGGGAAAGCTGAGGTTACTTAAGGTCAAGTGGCCCCAGGGCTATTCAGAGTCACTGGTGCAAGGGAAAAAGCTGAGTGGGAAGGAGGAGACAGCCAGGACAGAGAGACAGAGAGCTGGAAGATGGGGCTGGAAACTCAGGCAGAAAACTGGGAGATCAGGGGGCAGATAAGTGGTGTCAAGGAGGAGACAGTCAGGAAACAGACAAAAACCCAACTCAGCTTTATTAAATGGACAACACACTACACAGCCCCATGAAGTTATTGGTTCCTACACACACACACACACAATGGTAGCACAAGAGAAAAAGTTTGGTGGAAGGATTAAAGTCAAGGTGTGTAGAAACAAAGTATCCAGGTCCTTTGCTTGGGGAAGGAAGGTGGGTGATAGCTACCTATCCTGGGCTGTGAGTTGATCCTCCTCGATGTCCATTCAGGGTCTTCTCCAGCAAGGTGTTATCCAGAGGGGGGTTACTGGCAGGGCCTCTGGGTAGGTAGGTGGTGTGGCATGGTGCTGGTTCAGATGGCAAGGGTGTCCCACTGAGTCTGTTCACTGCCCCCTTTTATAGGGGCAGACCTTCTATGACCCTAGTAGCAGTGACATGCCCAGGCGAGAGTCAGCCTCTGGTGTACTGAGCATGTGCACTCCGGGCAAGGACATGCAGTTTCAAATGTCTATAATGATGGGTTGGCAGATTTCTGCAGGAGTCTTTGTCTTCCAAATCTTGAGCCAGGGAGGGTCAATGCAGGGTGATGGTTGGGTTGTCGAGTTGTTGGTTTGGTCATTCAGAGGAAGCTATTTTTAGACCTACTGCCATTGTCTCTCAAGCACCCTCATTCATTCCAATTCATTCAGGAACCAATTTATGTAGGAGGGGTAGGTATGAGTCATAGGTTACAACATCTTGTGTAGGGCAGGGGGTACAAGATGGAGGCTTGACATACAACATGGAAACTTGACATTACTTGACATTAGTTTACAGACATAGGCCTAAATCATATTAATTCAATACAAAACTATAAAAGTCAATGCAAAACTGATAGGAATACAATATAAGTCAGTAAAAATCAATATAAATATAACAACGCTATTTCCAATACAAAAAGGAGTACAATAATAGTATACAAGAACTTACATTAGCTTACCTAGTACTACTTGTAATCACGTATAAGGGATAGATGGAGCAGAGAGAAAGTCAGAAATGGTTAGGGAAAGGGATAGAATACATTTTAAAATAATAATAAAAAAAACCCTGGGGGTTTTGCTACAGCTGTACTTCACATTCAGGTAATTAATAGCGAAGCCAGGAGGAGAAAGTGAAGGTGGAAATGTATGATATGACTACTGACACAACATGGAAAAAAATAATGAAGTAGAAAATATTTGATGCCTAGTAGGGCTGTGCAAAGCTTTGGTCCCTGATTAGATTTGGTGGAGAATTGGCCCGATTCAGTGGCCAGATCTCCGAATCCGAATTGAATCAGGAGACCCTTTAATCTCTCCAAATCGAATCGGAACCCTCCAAATCAATTTGGAAAGATTCAACACTTTGGACATAGACACAGCTTTAAATGTTTTTTCTACATACTACAAGGTACCAGCTGGCTCATGAATGCTGAGATGCCGGGGTGGATGGAGCATCCCACAGGAGTGCGGGGGGGCTCTCCAGCATGCTCGGCAGCAGACCTGAAAATGGACCAGAAGCGCTTGCGGTCCACTTCTGGGTCTGCTGAGCAGCATGCTGGGGCCCCCCCATGCGCACTTGGCTCGGTGACTGGTGCTTCCTGGGTCTGGAAGGCACCCAGGGTTCTCCCATGCCCCACCGATTGCTGAGCTGGGGGGGACCCAGCACACTCAGCAATGGACCTGGAAGTACACCAGAAGTACTTCCAGTCCACTTCTGAGTTCGCCGCCAAGCATGCAGGGGTTGGGAGGGTGGGGGCTATGCTCCTGTGGGATGCTCCATCTGCCCCACCATCTCAGCATTCATGAACCGCTCCTGGTACCTAGAGGTATGTAGAAAAAACATTTAAAGCTGTGTCTATGGCCAAATCTCTGCTTCTCCAAATCAGGATCGAATCTTCAAATTTGGATTTGGCTGAACTAAATAGGGGACAGTGATCTGTATCAACAAATCGAATCACTGTCCCCAATTCAGGCCAAATCCGAATCAAAATAAAATATGGCCCATTTCACACACTCCTAAGGTCAAGCATTGTGTTTAGTATTAGCAGGATAAGTCCTCCAAAATCTCAGAAGTACCAGGATTTGTATAAGGTTTATTCTATCTTGTTTTATAAAATTTCATCGAGGTAAATTAAAAATCAAAGTTTTGCACCATAGGAAGCTAAGGACTGTCTATTTGCTTAAGGAAGTTTTATTGTGATTCAGTTTTAGAAACTGTCTGGTTGCAGACTGCAGTATTGTTTAATTTAAAGGAGATAGCTTGGGTACTAGAAGCAGTCTAGCCATAGAAGCACAGAGTTCAGTGCAGGCTAATTTTTTCTACTACGTGTGTGTGTTTCACTGGAATCTGCAGTGCAGACATACTCTGAATTAGCTTGTGGAAAAGTATCCTAATATGGTGTAGACCTCATCACTTGAGTAATTAAGTGGCATGAAAGATGTACTAAATTAGACAATCCTGCCTGATGAGTTGTGCACAATTTTCAAAAGGAGAGTCCTGATTGCTGCATGCAGTTGCTTGCCTTTCTGTATAAGTCTGATTTCTAAAATGAACTAATCACCTGTTTGTTCAAATACTAATTTTGCATGCACAGTTGCATTAACCACATACACACTCATAAGGCACATCCCCACATGTAGAGGTGTACAGTTGCCGCAGCAAAAATAGTAGCAGCATAAATTTGTGCCTCAGCTTTTAGCTACTGTGCATGTCCCTGCACATGGGGTTGGTGCCAGGCAAAATGTCCCCTGTCGGGTAGGGGAAGCTGGGGCCAGTACTTGTGCTGGCCCCAGCAGGCTTACCTGGGGTTCTCGGGGCCTCCTGGTATAGCAGCAGTTCTGATCTAGCTGCTCAGAGCCTGGTCAGCAGCCAAAACATGGCCCTGGCCAGCGGGCTCTATTTCTGGCAGTGCATGCTGCTGCCATGTGCGCCACCCTGTTATTTGGGTTTGGTTTTTGGGGGTGGGGTTTAGCAGTCAACGTTTTTGACACGGGGATCTCTTGGTGTAAAAAAACAAAAAAACAAAAAACTTGCCACACTGCAAAGTAGCAGCAGCATTGTGAATGGGTGCATGTGTCCTGTGTGCAGTTTGCAGCACCTCAAGCAGGTTTGAGGTGCTGCAAACAGCATATGTGCACTTGTCAGGATGATCCCATATGTGCCTTCTTTCTCAAATGCTGGGACTCCCTTTAACAAAAATCAAATCAAAACTGGCATCTTTGTTTTTTCTCTCTTTTAATTACTATAAGTTGACAAACAAAGGCATGGCAGAATGCCATCATACTAGACTCCTTCTAACATCAGTTTGCCCGGGCATGTTAAAAACAAACTGAAGAACATAACATTCAGTAGCATTCTGCGCACCTTCAGCTATTTCTGGCACTGTAATCTCTTGTCACTGTAGATACAACTGGTAATGAACTGAAAGCTAATTATGTGCTTTATGAAAGGGTGACTAGAATTGTAGCGGTGATGAATGTACTACAGATGCATCAGAATTAACATCAAATATCATGCCAACCAGAATGTAAAAGGGTGTTTAGAAAAAAATATCTCCTCCGTCAGTGGAAAATGTTTCTATTTACCAATAACTGTTGCTCCTTAGGATCTTTAAAAAAAACACACCTGTATTTCACCATTCCCTTCACCAGACTGGTTGGTTTATGAGATAAGTCAAAACCACCATATGTTAAGTCATTATTCATGAATAAATGCAAGAACAGACCATTTTTCCAGTTAGCCTGAATTTGCTGGTATCTCAAAATTTGTATCTCGTTCAAGCCTTACAACAAAAGTGAACGTATGCTTTTAATCATCTTAGTTTATTTGATGCCACGGTCCCTCATGCCCTAAAGAAAATATATTTTTAAAAACTTGTACATCTACAATGCAAGAAGTTGCATCAAACAAAATCTTTGAAAGATATAGTTGCTGACCCAGGTTCTCTGAACACTCAATCTGTCAGATAGATCTTCTCATATCTTTAATGTCACAATTTGTCTTTCATATTCCAGACTTATGAAAACAATCCCCAGAAACTGGCTTCTCTCTGAATAATATATCAACCCCACCCCGATCCTCCCCAAAAAACATAAGAAAAACAGAAAACTGAAGGTGCAGCTGGAAATCTCTAATAGGTCATGCAGTAGCCATTTCCCCTGCTAGTGTTGCATTTTTCTGTTGTGAACATTGTGTACCAGCCAGAGGCACAGGGTACTGACTCATTGCATGGCTATCTTCTGTCTAGCAGCTTGCTGATAATTCCACTGTGTGAAAACAGGTGGGCTTATGGTTTGAACTTGTTCTTCTGCTCTTCAGTGAGGGCAAGTTCAAACTCCTCTATGTTTGCAAATGTTTAATTTATCATAGAGATTTGACTTTATGATTATGACTATATATATTTCAAGAAGAGAGGAAATTAAGATGGAAAAAATGAATTGGAAATCCATCCTCTTCTCAAGGAATATTTATAAGGCCTGGAGTTTCAGTCGCTCAGGTTTGCACATGGGAGCTGAAGGTACCTATCATGGCTGAATATTACACTCTAATTAGTGTTTGTAGTTGAGTAGAGATCGGTGTTTGTAGAACTGTAACTCATTGTTGATTCCACACTTATCTGTGACCTTTAAAAGAACAATTCTGGTTTTTCATACAATGCCTAGCACAATGCTAACTCTATTGGGACCATTAGGCTTTACCCTACCATGTGATATTTAATAATAAGTAATGGTTATCGTAGGGGGAGAATGTTTCTTTTCTCCTTCATAGCATTATTAAACATTTAGATTGTGGTTACTCCTAAGTGCTATAGCCAGATGAAGTCCTATTGTGCTAGATAGTATACAAACATATACCAACAAAGTAATGTTCTTTCTCATGATTCGATGGTAGATATGTTATTTGTCCCCTCTTTATTATAGCTGCATTGAATGCTAGATACCAATGATTTATTTCTTGGGGTTTTTCTGTGAATCAGTCAAGTAGTTTATGTAAATCCAAAATAGTAACTTTTATCAATATATTCAAAAGAAAATACATTTCTATTCATGGGTATTTTTTTCCAGTTAAGCCACCTCAGTAAAGCCTAGATAAACAGAAGAAAAGTGTTGTGGCATGATCTGCAGACTAATAATGTTAATTTCCTACAACATGGGTGTGTCTACATGAAATGCTTAACTTCACATTAGCAGAGTTTACTGCTAACTAAGCATGTGCATGTATATGTACACATGCTTACTTCACAGTAAACGTCCCTAATCCCAAGTAAATTTCCTAACTGCAAATAGAAGTAGCAAATTTACTCGGGATTAGTAATGGTGCAGTAGCACTCATGTAGATGCCTGACAGAGAGCAAAATCTGTTCCCAGTCAGCCATCCACCAGGGGCAGGAGATAGCACCCTACCCCTGGGAGCTCCCTGCTGCCAGTGCAGGCTCTGCCACAGGAGTCAGGGTAAGTACTATGTCCCCTGGCCTGGCAGCAGGGAGTTTCAAGCCACCTGCTCCCAGATTGCAATAATGGACCAGGGGCTAGGAGCTCTCTTTGCATGGGGCCAGTTCCCTGCCCAGCCTGGATCTGGCTGGAACCTGCCCCAGATTGGGACAGGTCCCAGCCAGCCCCAGGCTGTGCCAAGAAGCATGTACAACCTGGAGGTGGGTGGGGACTGTCCTGCTCAGGGGCAGGTCCCAGACCCATGCCCTGATCCACTGGTGGGGCAGCTAGCAGCAAGCTAGCTACTCCACCAGTGGGTCAGGGTAGGGGTTTGGGACCTGACCCTCCCCTGAAGCTCTTTCCAAGCTCCTTATCAGGGAGCCAGGGCTAGGAGTTCCCTACTTCAAGGGCAAGGGGACATTGTCCCTACCCCAGCAGCAAGCAGCTTCCTGGGGCCAGGAGACAGCTGTCTCCTGGCCCAGTGCTCCCTGCCAGCCCCTGAGCTAGCACCCAGGGGGAGCCTGGAGCTCCCCCTGGTGGCACCAGGGGCCCATTGCAGGGCTGCAGGGACCCTGCATGTGTAGGTGCCTGCCCAAAGACCCTGACTCTGGAGTAGTTTACGTGAGAGTAAATTTGGGCTGGAGTAAATGCATGTCTAGACATGCCCAGTTAGTATTACTGTTGGGTAAACTATTTTTGCAAGCAGAAGCAATGTATAGCCATAGACATATTAAATCATGTATTTTTTTTTCATTTTTCCCATAGTAAAAAACATAACCTTGTTTCATAGTTGGCAAAACCTACTATAAATTTTAAGGTCTGAATTTAAAAAATACTAATTTTTGCTAATTTTGAGATGGCTAGCAGTCTGAGCTTTTTGATTCCAAACTATTGGTCAATACATTATACAGTTTTACCAGCCTATACGTTAAATATGGTATCTGAATCATTGGTATGATATATTAAAAAGTACTGTTCCTGGTTTTTTTGGTTCAGGGTAACCAAATGAACTGATTTAGATCTACCCAGAAAAGCAAAAGAGTGTATATTCTTGTTGTTTTGCTACTAGATTTTCATACTGAATTTTAAAACAAACTTCTGAAAATCATCTTCATTAAATTATGAGAGAATGGATACCAAGCAGATGACAGAGAAACAGCAGGCCAATTTTTAATCAGGTCAAAGTCTGAGCTGAGGTTTAACCCCCTCCCCAATCTATCCTTTCGAATAGATACTTAGGGGGTGTGTTTACACAAGACACTTTACTATGCAGTACAGCTAATTACTGCATAGTAAACATCACTGGCTACACATGCTGCACAATAATTTCTTCCGTTCATCCCTTAATTTGCTACCTGCAAATGCAAGTAGCAAATTAACTGCTGAGTAATTACTGCGCAGTGCAGCATCTGTAAACAGCTGACGGGGAATAAATTTACTCCCAGTCAGCTGAGCAGCAGGGGGCGGTAGATTGCTCCCTACCCCCAGGAACTTCCTTGCTGCCAGGCCAGGCTCCACCACCAGAGCCTAGGTGGGGACAATGTCCCCCTGCCTTGGAGTCAGGGAGTTCCCAGCCCCTGCTCTGCAGTTGCAGTTGTGGAGGAGTGGGGGCTGGGAGGTCCCTGCACAGGGAGAGTTCCCCACCCAGCCTTAGGCTATGCAGGAAAGTCTGCACGTACAGCCTAGAGGTGGCTGTTGACTGTCCCATTTAGGTGTCTACACATGTTGTCAGAGTAGCAGTGTGGCATGTGCCTGCTCCGCTTCTGCTGCAGCTGCACTTCCTAGCCCTGGCTGCCCCAGCTCCTGGCCCTGGTACCCAGGGACTGGGTCTCCAGCTCTTCAGGGCTGCCACCGCTGTCCTGCTCCCTGGTCACCGTTCTGAGCACCTAGTGTTTGGCCACCTGCTGGATGGCTGGTACATGGCCTTCTGGGGCCCTCATTGCTGCGCAGATGCTGCCAGCAGCCACAGCAGCCACAGGCTCTGGGACAAGCTCGTCGGGGGAGGGGGAAGATGAGGGCGGAGGAGATGATGAACTACCAGGCCCAGCAACAGCCAGCGAGCCCAGACCAATGGTCAAAAGGGAGAAACAGGTAAGTGATGGGGGACGGGGCATTGCTGAGACTAGGGGGTCAGTGGGCA
>NW_017728909.1:42029817-42053786 GCF_001723895.1 Crocodylus porosus
ACGCACATTTTCTATGAAAACCTTTATTCCCCTGACAACCCTCACCCCTACCCCCTCCACCTTCCCCCTCAACCAACAGAGCCCCCTTCCCACACCCTCCCCAACACAGAGAGCCCCTCTACCCCACTCCCCATCAACAAAAAATAAAAAACCCTCCTCCCAAACTGAAAACTATGTACAAGAGTCCAAGTCTTCTCTGTGCCCTGGAGTGGGGGACTGTGCAGTGGGGGCACAGAATCTAGTGGCAAGTGGCCAGGATCCTGGCTGCAGACAGTTTCCCCAGTGCAGGACTTACCACGTGTCTGGGGCGGGCAAGGCTGTTGGCTCAGCATTGAGCTCCCTGTCAGTGACAGCGTTCAACTGTGCCCAATGTCCATGGCCTGCAGTGTGTGGCAGGCCAGAACCTCCTCCCACCTCCTCTCTCCACCTCAGGGAGGAGTTGACAGCCAGTGGTGACATGGCCAGCCGCTCACGGTGAGTTGTGGGATGGACCAAGGGCAAAGCAGAAACTGGGCAGATGCATCACCAGAGGTGTCAGGAAAGGGTCTGGGCAAGGGCAGGCTGCCCCTGCTGGTGCCAGTCAAAATATGGGTCAGCTCCCGCATGAAGGGTGGGGTCTTTTGCAGGGATGACATGTAGGGGGTGCACGCAGGTGCACATGCACCCCTGAGCATCGTGGTACACCCCTTGCAAACAGGGGTGCACTCCCTGCAGGCAGTAACTGCTCACTACCCCACCACTGACACTGGTGGCAGCACCTGTGGGTGGTCGCTGAACCCTGGTCAGCCCTCACCACCCCTTGCCAACAGTGCTGGCAGCATCTGTGGAAGCTCCCTACTCACTGCTGCCATGCTCCCACCACCACCAGTGCAGCCATGCCCCCTCAGCTGTCAGGGGCACATGCTGTTCATGGTCTCTTGGGCATGACCAAACTGACAGTTGAACTCAGTCACAGCCACCCATTGTGCCTGCAAGACCTTAGCCTTCACACAGCACTGCCATGACATCTGGGAGTGACGTCACACATGCATGCTACTGGATATGGCCTCATAAATGTGGAAGTTCAAGCACCTACCCCACATGAATTGCCTCTGGATGTTGCCCCAGCCTAGAGTGACACAACATCATGTACCTCCTCCTGGGTCCAGCTGGGGGCTTGGGCACTTGGGATGGATGAGGGCACACAGGCAGAGCTGGGGCTTGCTGGAGACTATATGCTGGACATGCTCCCTGCACCAGTCCTCTGGGCGCCACGCAGCTATCCTTGTGATGCCAGCCCTGGATGGCTGCCAGCAGCATCCTGGACAGGGGCATGGCCAGTGACTGCGACCCATGTTGCAGAGGCACTTTACCACAGTGCTTGCAAAGAGACAGTGCTGGGGGTAAGGAGCAGCAGGGAGCAGGTGCTGGACCTGCTACCATAGACAGCAGACCAGCAGACCTGGGGGAACCTCAGGGCTGGGCAAGTGGCACAGCAAACTGCTAGCCTTTTGCAACACTCACCTGTAGCCAAGGAGCAGCTCTGGCTAGGGGACAGAACAGGCAGAGGCTGCCTGGGTTCTGTCCAGGGGGCACATAGGACCTGGTGGGTTACTGCAGACAGCATTGGCTCCTTCAGGCTCCCTATGCTGTGTGCCACAAGGCACAAAATGTCTGGAGACTTTTATAGCCTGCAGCTAGGGGCTGCCAGAGAGCAGCTTAACCCTGGAGGAAAAGAGGTGACCAGCCAGGAGCCCTAGGGCTGGGCAGACCCAACACTAAAGTCCCTGTGTTAATACGCATTAATACATCTACATATGCATTAATGTGCTTTAACTAATCAAGCCAAATTTGATACTTACTTTATGCAGGTGTCAAATTTAGGTGGGATTAGCCTAAAATCACCATTTTTATTGGTGCATTAAGGTCGATCATGTGTAAAGGCACATTAAGGGCATTAAGGGCCTTTAATCAGACTAGTGTGTATTAAATGCACATATGTAGACATGCCTATTACCTAACAAGAGTTTTTCCTTCTCCATAGATCCTCTCTCCCTATCAAGATATACCTGTGCTGTTTATTTTTCATCTCCACATTTCACATGCAAGCCAGAAACTTAATTCAAATTTAAGCTATTTATACAACAATCATCGAGGTGCAACTTATATATCCCAGAGTGACTGTGGGATGATGGTTCTTGAGGAAATCAGGGGCAATTAAACCTATCTTTTCATAAATTCCAAAGAAATGCCTTTTTATTTTTCTGGGTTTTTTTAATGATCAAAATGGGATGTACAATGTTCTAGGCACTATTAGTGAATCTAATAGCCTGCTAGTCAATATGCTTATATGAGTTAGCTGCCAGGGCATCATTTGTTCATAATTTTTTCTTACAAAGTAAGCTATAAAATTAATGTTCACTAATGAATATTTCTGTATAAGATGCATCATTTCAATCCACACTAATGAACAGATGTGAAAAATTACATGTTCCATTAATGAAATAAATTGCCTTATTAAAGGCTTAATCTCATTTCATCAATATTTGATTTGCAGAAGTCATTGATAATGAACATCACAACAGTCCAGTCGATCTAAAATAATTCCCTTAGTAGTAGCTCAGACTTGTCATCAATTGTTATTTCTGCATTCTCACTTTTTAAGCTAAGTTCTTTACACTTGTCAAAGAAAATAAGAATCCCAACCAATTCAATAAATTGTTTTCTCTCTATACAGCCCCATACAATTTGGGCCCTGGTTACCTAAGGCATGATCATGCATCACCACAGCCTTGTCAGTAGACTTTCTCTTACCCAGAGTGCCTTGGTGTGGGCTGGAGGGAAGCCATCCTTAAAGGAGTATCATTGACTGTAGAACTCACTCCCCTTTCTGGTCTGTGAGAGCCTACCACTTTCACACTGTGACAAAGACTTTAATACTTTCAACTAAGGCTTTGCCAGATGGATCAAACTAAGATAATGCAATTTTCATACACTTGCCTAGTTGGTATCCAATTACTGGGGGGAAAAACATTGCACTGATACCCATTAAGCTTTATGGAAGGTAAGTAGGCTTCAACAGGTTCCTACTGAAGTCAAGAAAAGAAAAGAAGAGAATAAAAGGAAAGAGATTTAACAAAGAAGATGTTTGAAAAAGGGAAGTGAAGAAAAAACATTGTAAAGCACTAGATTGAAAAGGAAAAAAATATTTAAATAAAAAAGGGAGCTATAAGTAATGGAGAAGACAGTAACAGAAAATAAAATAGCTTGGAAATGGAAGAGATATGAAAGAAGGTTTTTTTGAGGAGAATAAAGACAAATTTTAAAATTAGTAAAGCTAGTTTTATACTGGAAAAGGTGCAGCAAAATATACAGCTGAAAGAAAGGAACAACAGAGACTGTTTCTGTTCTTGTTCACATGTTTGCAATCCTATGGAAGACTATGGATTTATCCAGGGGCAAATGAAAGTTTATATTATAAAATATGTATCCCAAAATGTTGGCAAACATGACCTAGATTTCACATATTAGAAGAGAAGGGGACATGACTGTGGAGGAAAGGAAAAGGAAGAGGAAGAGAAGCTGTTAATTAGCAATAGCTGTTGAGAGGAAATAGTGTTCAGTGTTCCTTCCCTTAGACTGAGGGTAATTTACATAAATATTTCTCTCTCTCTCTCTCTCTAGATTTTGTTAGCCATTTTAAGGTTGATTCTCAAGAGATCTGGAGAGGAGAATTTTTGGCCACAAGTCTTTATCCTTGCAATTAAGAAGTGCAAGAACTTGATGTAGGTTCAAACATGCAAATAAGAGTAAATCTTTCTTCAGCTTTTTAAATAAGTCCATCTGTTTACCTTATATTATGAAAAAGTTTTCCTGTCTCTGTCCTTTTAGAGTTATAGTGCTTAAGTAAGTTATGTATTAATTCCCTCAAGGTAAACTCAGTTGTGTTTCTGCAACACAACAAAGTCTATCAGGCACAAAGTAACACCATTTATAAAGTAAAATGTGCCAGCACCCCCATACTGTAACTATGTGTCATTATCCTAAGTAAGCCCCCAGCTTTGCCCAAGCACACAGGCTACCCATCTGTGGAGAAGGAGGCAAACAAGCTTCCCCTCTTCCCCACTCCAACACATTGGCTGAGATGGCCATCAACACTCAGCTTAATTGCATGCATTATGGCTTCTGGAACAGTACTTTAGATAAATGCCAGTAGGTTTGCAACAATGTAGCAGTGCTAAAACAGGCTTCTTAGCTCCTCCCAATTACTTCCAACCACAAATGTTAAGCGCCTAAACCCAGGCACAGAGGCTGCAAATTGGGTCTGTTAAGGGGCTGATGGTCGATGATAATCTATTAACCCTTAATTTGAATTGGAATTTGATTCAAACTGCATGAAACAAATCAGTTAACATGTTTTAGAAAATGATGAACACATCTACGAACAGCCTATATGGCTAGGGAACTTTAAAGGCTGCATCAAGGGAAAGAAAATACTGTAGCAAGTATTTGATGCTTGTACTGTATTTTCTCACCTAGAACATGCACCTTGCCCTGCAAAATTGGGGTTTGTGTTTTAAGCAGGGAAGCTGTTTTCTTTGTCAGAAAACAAACAAGCCTGGAAATAATTTGCAGCTGCCAAGATGGTTGTCACTTTTGTCTGCTCAACAAACTGAAGGGGTGGAGTCCATTAGGGTTAACCCTGTGTTAACACTGACAACTGTAGCTATTAGGTAAGCAGTGTAACTTTGTACCTGATGCAGCAAGTGAGCTACTAGTAGTATCTTGATGAGGTCTGATCACTACTTCATTTAAAGGAACTTGTATAAAGAACTACTTACAATAAAGAATTAACAGTCTTGCTACTGCCCTTGCAAGGTCTGGGCCCTAACCTTATATGACATACAAGTAAGTCCTCCTGGAAATATAGAGTGTTCAGGAAGTGTAGCGTTGCAGGAGACAGTCTGCCTTATCAGGAAGTTCTTGATGTTGCATTTCCTGTATATTCTGCATTCCCAGGAGGACTTACTCTGTGTCACAATTATCTAGTTGTGACTTTGGTAAAAGCTTTTTTCCCCCTAAATTCTGCCTTGAAAATAAATGGTGTGCATTTTATTTGGGGGCATGTTATATGCAAGAAAATATGGTTTATAACAAAAGTGAGAACATTTACATGAGATGCTACATTGCCATAGTGATGAGCTACAGCAATGTAGCTTATTGCTTTGGCAACATAGTGTTAGCAAGCACAAACCATGACACCAATGCTATGTCACCATTGCAATGAACTATGTCACCATAGCTCATTGCTACAGCGATGTAACATCTAAAAATAATGGCGCCACCAGGACTGCTCAGTCTTGGCTGGCACTGTGCAGTCACAAATGACTGTGCAGTACCAAATATGCAGTCCTGGACACATGTAGAAGCTCCCACTAACAAGGACCATAAGACCAACTGCTGGCTGAAGAATTCCAACTTGAGGGTAAAACTTGTCAGTGAATACTAATTAGCTTATTGTTATTAGTTATTAATTGGATTGTATGTAGGGCACATAGGACTGTCTCATGCTAGGCACTGTACAAAGATGGAACAAAAGTACAGTCCCTGCCTCTTTGTAAATCTAAGTGGTACCTCTCATCCACTAGAAACTAGTGTGGAGTGAAACTGTCCACCAACCCATTATAAATGGCAGAACTGGGCCCTTGAGATGACAGAGCATAAATGAAGATGCATAAAGCAGCAGAGTATGTCATGTTGCTGTAAAGGTTTTTTGTTTTTTTAATCGGGATGAAATCTTGACACACAGTAAAATTAAATCCATGTCAGGTCTTAATATGATAAGTCAATTAGTCTCCCCCCGGAGCATTCTCCATTTACTTGGAATATTCAACCGGGGGCACAAATTCAGTGTTTATCATCATACATATCTATCCAGCCTGACTTTAAATCACACTAGTATCTGCTCTGATTACATGCTAAAATGTAAGATTAAAATCTTGGGATATTTATACAGAATCAATTTAACACGCTAATTAATCAGTTCTTTTTTGACACACTGCCCTTTCCATATCTTTCTCTTAGAACAAATAAAGAAGATAACTAAACATTATATAAAGCAAGCAGGTATAAAATACCTTTAGGATGAGCATTTCATTGTGTTTTAGAAAAAGGAGGGGTTCATAGAGATTAATTGGCTAACTGAGACACTTTGGAAAATGAACATTTTCAAGCGTAAGCTCAGGGGTGATCTGATGGCCACCTATAAGTTTATCAGGGGTGACCACCAGGATCTGGGGGAATGTTTGTTCACCAGAACGCCCCAAGGGATGACGAGGTCGAACGGTCACAAACTCCTGCAAGACCATTTCAGGCTGGACATAAGGAAGAATTTCTTTACTGTCTGAGCCCCCAAGGTCTGGAACAGTCTGCCAGCGGAGGTGGTTCAAGCACCTACATTGAACACCTTCAAAAGTAAATTGGATGCTTATCTTGCTGGGATGCTATGACCCCAGCTGACTTCCTGCCCCTTGGGCAGGGGGCTGGACTCGATGATCTCCCAAGGTCACTTCCAGCCCTAATGTCTATGAAATCTATGAAAGTCTGGTTTTAAAAATAACTACAGAACATTAGCTAGTATTGTGTCATAGAGCAGGGAACTCTAGACACTGAGAGCATAAAATATATGAACTCTTAGAAATTTAATGCTCTGCACCAAGAGTATCAAACATATGATCCAGGAACCAGATCCAGCCCACAGAGGTTCCATCTTTCCATCTACAGGGCTTTTCTCTATCCATATTTCACAGATTTCATAGACATTTGGGCTGAAAGGGACCCCAGAGGATCATCAAGTCCAGCCCCCTGCCCCAGTGGCAGGAAGTCAGCAGGGATCACAGGATCCCAGCAAGATAAGCATCCAAATGTGTTTGGAAGGCGTTCAAAGTGGATGCTTGAACCGCCTCAGGTGGCTGTCTGTTCCAAACCTTGGGGGCTCGGACAGTGAAGAAGTTCTTTCTTATGTTGAGCCTGAAATGGTCGCAGAGGAGTTTGTGACCATTCAATCTTGTCATCCCTTGGGGGGTTCTGGTGAACGGTCGTTCCCCCAGATCTTGATGAGCACCTCTGATAAACTTATAAGTGGCCACCAGATCAGCCCTGAGCCTGCACCTTTCCAGGCTGAATAGCCCCATTGCTCTCAGCATCTCATCATAAGGTCTATTTTCCTGACCTCTGATCATGCTCATGGCTCTCCTCTACAAGCTTCTCCACATCCTTTTTGAATTGCAGACCCCAAAACTGGATGCAGTACTCCAGCTGCGGCCTCACCAAGGCCAAGTACAGCGGGAGAATGACATCCCAGGATCATATGATTCACCTCTGGAGCCAGCCTGTACTGCTTCTCACCACAGCTCCTAGAGCTGTTCTGCTGATGCAGCCAGCACCCAGGGGATTAACAACCCCAACCCCCACACCAAGTTTTGGATTTGCAATCGCCATTTAGCATGGAAATCTACAGTAGGGCAGCAAGCAGGAGCACCATTAACTCCTGTGTCCACTGGCTGCACAGTAGCTCTGACAGGTGCATCAAAAAGCCTCATGGGCCAGATCCAGAGGTGGATGGTCCAGCTCACAAGCAGCCCATGGTCTGGACCTCATTAGTTTGACATCACTGTTGTATACACTGAAGCTTTGCTTCACACAGCTTTACATTACTGAAAAAAAAATGAAATTTCATTCTTTTAAAACCATTTAAAAACCATTTAAAAATGTTTTCTATTTCTCCCGTTGTACATTCATTCTGTTATTCTTACATTATTTGATAACATTTCAGTAGTAGTGAGTAATACCAAGTCATGCCGTATGTGCTAATACTAGGAGACAGTAGTTGGAATAATATATTATTTTACATTTGTATATAATAATTTTTAAATCATTAAGAGCAGCTATATTGTGGTACTGATTGACACATCTTATATTGTTTTCCAAATCAAAGTGTCTTCTGTATATGTAGTACTTACATAGCTTGAACAAATAAAGTAGATAAGCAATTAGTGTATTAATTAGAAGAGCTGTTCTGACAGGCTGTGATGTAGATGGTTACACAGTCAGGTGGGTGGCAAATTGGCTTAGGGGTCATACCCAAAGAGTGGTGGTGGATGGGTCAATATTTACCTGGAAAGATGTGGGCAGTGGAGTCCCCCAAGACTAGGTTCTTGGATTGATGTTGCTCCGGGTCTTCATCAGTGACTTGGATGAGGGCATGGAGAGCACCCTGCCCAAATTTGCAGATGATACCAAATTATGGGGCAAAGTTAACACAACAGAGGGTAGGGAATGGATCTAGGCAGATCTGGACAGGTTGGAAAAATGAGAAGAACAAAATAGGATGCAGTTCAACAAAGACAAGTGCAAAGCGCTGCACCTGGGCAAAAAGAACCACCAACACACTTACAGGTTGGGGGATGACCTCAGCAGCACAGCAGTGGAAAGGATCTTGGAGTCATAATGGACTCCAAGATGAACATGAACCGTCAGTGTGATGAAGTGATCAACACGGCTAACTGCACTTTATCCTGCATTAGCAGATACATGACGAACAGGTCCAGGGAGGTAATGCTTCCCCTCTTGGTCCCCACATTGGTCAGGCTGCAGTTGGAGTACTTCATCCAGTCTTGGCCGCTGCACTTCAAGAGGGTTGCAGAGAATCTTGAAAGGGTTCAGAGGAGACGCCGCTCTTATGTTCAGAGGCCTGCAGGCAAGGGCCTACAAAGAGGGACTGAGGGACCTAGACCTGTTCAGCCTTTGCAAGAGAAGGCTGAGAAGTGAACTTGTGGCTACATATAAATTCATCGGGGGAGGGCAGCAGGGAATAAGAGACATTCTATTTACTAGGGCACCCCGTGGAGTAATTAGGGACAATGGTCACAAAATGATGGAGAGCAGATTTAGGTTGGACATTAGAAAGAACTTCTTCACAGTAATGGTTGCCACAATCTGGAATGGGCTTCCAAGGGAAATGGTGCTCTCCCCTACCCTGGGGACCTGCAAGAGAAGACTGGACAAGTACCTAGCTAGGGTCATCTGACCCCAGTGCTCTTTCCTGCCCAGGACAGGGGGTCAGACTTGATGACCTACTGAGGTCTCTTCCAACCCTAACATCTATAAATCTTCTTAATACACTAGAAAAATGTATCCTAACTCATGGATATTGAAAACAGCTTTGATTTAAAAAAACAAGAAAAGATGCTTCGATGGGTGCGTCTGCACAAGACACTATGTAGTGTCGGCAGGCACTAACTGTGACTCCGCTGCCACTGTGCAGTAGGTTGTTGCTAATGTGCAGTAGGGTCAAAAATGACTGATGAACTACCGGGACTGTGCAGTACCAGTGGGTACTGAATGTCTGAGCAATACCAACTGTGCAGTCAGGGGCACTTGTAGACATTCCCAATGATTATTAAGTAGCGGATGCCTTTAATGACTTATTTTTTTAAATAAAATTACCCTTAAATAAGATAAAATAAAATGTAAATTTATAGAGTAGTTTAACTATTGGCAAAATGATGATGTAATGTCATGTCATCCATGAAATGTTAGTTTTATGTAATATGCTTTCCTATTTACAGGTAATAATATAAACATAGTAAAACTGAAAAGTTTATTTTGAAAATCAGATTTCCAGTTTTTTCTTGCATGAATTTTTAAAACAGTTTGGATTAGAAAAAGTGTTTATGAATAAATTTCAGTGAAATCTGTATGGTTTCATGGAAAAAATAATTTTGTCAGAGCGGCAGGTTTTTAGAGCAAAATCAGACTATCTCTTTCGATAGATTCCTTACCCTTGAGATTTTTTTTCCAGACCTGCTTCATGAATCAGAATTCTGAATCACTGACATAACCAAACAGGGTCTAATTAGATCACCGTTATGCAAATGAAGAATCTTCCTATTTCAGTAACTGTGGGCTCAGAAAGTCTGTAGGTCCAAAAATACATCCAGTCAATAATTCAACTAGCAAAAAGTTGTACCTGAAATCATACTAAGCATATGCATTCAGACAAGCAGAGAATAGGACCTGTTTTAAAGACCAATATTTATAATTTAGGTTATGGACACATGAATGGGCTAACCAATTGCCCGTCGTACTGTCCTGGTTTAAAAAAATGCAACCTCTAAAAAGTTGTGTATCCTGCCCAACAGTGGCAAGGTTAATTTAGTCAAATTAATGAGGGCTAAATGCAAATACCTGACTTTCAACACAGAGCCTACTCATTTCTCATGCTTTTAAATTCACTGCCTGCTTCTTTGAACTCAGCTGCTATGATGTTTGTTCCAGGTTCATGCCTCAAGTTTTGCCCTTCTGTTCAGGCACTGCATGCTGCATATTGTAGTTCTCTAAAGTTAATCTGTGAATAAAATTTTGGTGATGCCCAAAATTTGGGGAAAAGGAGAGATGACAACTTGGTCAGAGGAAGGTTTTACCTCCTAACATTTCAGGGTTTTATATATAGTTTATTTGCTGTAGAGTATCTCTCAAAAAATAGGCACTAGCTTTCACTGTAGTCATTTTCAGTGACTTACATACCTCAAAATCACTATTTTTAACTTGGTGTGTTCACAAAGCCCTACATTGGCTATACATCAGGAATCCCTTTACCTTTTTACCTTCACTTGCACCATATATATCAAAATTTCCAAAACCACTCAGGAATACAGCAGTAGAAGGAACGTACTGGAACACGCAGTACAGTGTGTTGCTACTGTAATTTTTCTCCCTTACTAGTCTCAATGAAAAGTTGTTCCAGGACTTCATTCCTCTGATGATTAGAAACCACCTAATTTCCAGCCTAAATTTATTCATGACCAATTTATATCCATTTGTCTTTGTGCAAAATGTCTTTTAGCTTTCCCCCAGCTTGTTAAGTATTTATAGGGAGCAATCATATGCCCTGTGCTAAGGGGACAGCTAGACTAAATAAATCAAACTCCTTTTAGTCTTCTCTCATAACAAAGAGTTTTCCTTTCCTTTGCAGCCCTTCTCTGAACCTGTTCTTTGAATTTCTTTCCTGGTTGACGGTGGCAATATCTGAGGTGTGATCTCACCAGTGACTTGTATAATTAATACAAGGCATTAATACTTTCTAATCTCTACTGAAAATACTTGACTGACACATCATAGGATCATAGCTGTATCCTATTGGTGGCTCTCAGTCTTCCCATGGTCAGTTAATGTAGTTGGGTTTTCCTCCCCAGTCATTTCTGATGATCTCCTAGGATTAGGCATCTGTCTCACAAGACAACAGAATTATGCAAAGTGAGGCATCAGCTTGCTGAATATCTGTGAGTGTGGCTATATGGCCCAGTCTTTGAGTGGCAGTCTCCTCCACACTTACCACATTTGAATCTCATATCAAACAATCCTGAATGCGAGGCAGGGTTCTTCCTGAGGTTTCTTCTTTCTTCTGTATGTTCGGCTCTTCTTTCTTCAAAAGCCTCCATTCCTTACTTAATAGACTGTTGATCCTTAACAATCTTCTCCCAGATGTTTGGCTTGATGCTCACTGCCTTCATATCACAATTGCAAGAACCTTTGAACTGGAAATAAGAATGCCCATGTGGTCTTCTTCCTGTAAAGAATTCTCCGTATGAGAGATCCATAGGTATATGGCCATTATTCATTCTCCACATATGACTAAGCCATCAAAGGCAACACTGGCTAAAAAATGGATGCTCAGAATGTTGTCACATTTCAAGACCTCAGCATGGCCAAATTTGTCCCACCAGGAAATTCCTAGAATGCGGTGAAGACAACGTAAGTTGAAGCAGTTAAGGCACTTTTCTTGAGTAGAATATGTGGTCCAAGATTCAGTGCCATACAAAAGGGTATTGATCAGTGCCATACAAAAGGGTATTGATCAGGAGTGACCAGGAATAACGGTCACAAGCTGGCAGAGGGTAGATTTAGCTTGCTATCAGGAGGCACTACTTCACAGTCAGGGCGGCTAGGATCTGGAACCAACTTCCAAGAGAAGTGGTGCAGGCTCCTACCCTGGGGGTTTTCAAGAGGAGGTTAGACGAACACCTTGCTGGGGTTGTTTGACCCCAGTACCCTTTCCTGCCATGGCAGGGGGTCGGACTAGATGATCTACTCAGGTCCCTTCCGACCCTAGAAACTATGAAACTATGATAATGCAAAGATATACTTTGATCTTGGTTTTAATAGTCAGTTTGTTGTTCCACACTTATTTACTCAGTATGCTCATGATACTTGATGTTATGGCCCATAACATTGGTGGTCTTGACGCTGAGTGTAAGACCAATGTCTTGGCAGGTATGAATGAAGCAACTGATGAGGCTCTGAAGATTGCTCTCTACATGGGCTATCAGTGCAACATGATCAACATGTAGCACTTTACAAATCAAAACTTTCTGAGATTTAGTTCTTGTTTTAAAGACTCTAAGGTTAGGAGTGCACCGATAGAGATTTATGGGGATGATACCAACAGCTGATTTTTAAGGAGACAAATTGGCTGATTCCGATCCAATTTTCAAAACCAGCCTGGCAGCTTGGAGAGCTGTGTGCAGCTGGTGAGTCTGGTGTATGCGGAAGGGGAGGGGGGAGAGGGCAAATCAAGGCCCCCATGGTGAGGAAGGGGTGGAGCTGGAGCTGGGGCAGGGGCTGGGGAAAGTGCTGCCTAGCTGGGGAGAGGCAGGCGCAGGCTCATCTGGGGCTGTGGGGGCGTGGAGGGGGAGCTCCGCTCATCCAGCAGCTGCTGACCAAGTGGCTGATCCAGCATTCACCGGCTCATCTGGCGGCTCCCGCAGCTTGTGCAGGATGGCATGGGCAGGAAGGGGGAACCTGTGCCCCCAGTTCTGCATGGGGTGGGGCTACACCAAGCTCTTCCCAGTGGGGCAGGGCTGGACTCAGGGCAGGCAGTGGTAGTGCTGGGACTGGGGGATGGGGAGGCTATGGAAAATTTTGGGGTGGCTGCAGCCCCCCCATTCACCCTGTCCCAGTGCCAATGCTGCCCATCCTGAACCCAGCCCTGCCCTGCCCTGCCCTGCCCTGCTGGGAAGAGCTTGGTGCAGCCCCACCCCACAAAGGTCTGGTGCCACAGGCCCCATCTCATGCCCTCCCAGACAAGTGGTGGGAGCAGTGGTGAGAGCTGCCAGATGAACAGGTGAGTGCCTGATGAGCTGCTGGTGGTTCTTGGATGAGCGGTGCACAGCAATGGTAGCCACTGCCCCTCTGCACCCCTGGACGAGCCGCAGCTCCATCCTGTGCCTGCCCCACCCCGGCTTTGCAGTGCTTGCCCCAGCCCCAGCTGCACTCCTCCCTCATCACGGGGGCCTTGTTCTGCGCCCCCTGACCCTTTCCTTTCCCCGCCCCTTCCACCACACCAGACTTCATAGATTTCATAGACATTAGGGCTGGAAGTGACCTCAGAAGATCATTGAGTCCAGCCCCCCACCTGAAGGGCAGGAAGTCAGCTGGGGTCATAGGATCCCAGCAAGATAAGCATCCAATTTACTCTTGAAGGTGTTCAATGTAGGTGCTTGAACCACCTCTGATGGCAGGCTGTTCCAGACCTTGGGGGCTTGGACAGTAAAGAAATTCTTCCTTATGTCCAGCCTGAAATGGTCTTGCTGTAGTTTATAACTGTTCGACCTCGTCATCCCTTGGGGCACTCTGGTGAACAAACATTCCCCCAGAAACTGGTGGTCACCCCTGATAAACTTATAGCTGGCCATCAGATCACCCCTGAGCCTGCACTTTTCCAGGCTAAAGAGCCCCATGGCTCTCAGCCTGTCATCATAAAATTTGTTTTCCTGACCTCTGATCATGCACATGCCTCTTATCTGGACTCTCTCAAGCTTCTCCACATCCTTTTTGAATTGTGGAGCCCAAAACTGGGTGCAGTACTCCAGCTGCGGCCTTGCCAAGGCTGAGTACAAGGGGAGAATGACGTCCCAGGGTTTGCTTGAGAAGTATCTATGGATGCAAGCAAGCATTTTGGTTGCTTCACTAGCTGCAGAATCGCATCGCAGGCTCATGTTCATCTTGTGGTCAATGATGACCCCCTAAGTCTCTTTCTTCTGTAGTGCTAGCCAGCATAGCACTGCTGACCCTATAAGGATGCTGCAGGTTTTTCCTTCCAAGGTGGAGAACCTTGCATTTTTTGGTGTTAAACACCATCAGATTCTCATCCGCCCATTTGCTGAGCCTGTCCAGGTCAGCCAGGATCACCCTCCTGTCTTCAGGTGCGGATGCTTTGCCCCAGAGTTTGGTGTCACCAGCGAACTTAGCCAGTCCGCTTCTGACTCCAATGTCCACATCATTAATGAAGATGTTGAACAATATAGGTCCAAGGACAGAGCCTTGGGGGACCCCACTGGTGACAGGGCACCATGATAATTGACTTCCTTCAATTACTACCCTCTGGGTCTGACCACAGAGCCAATTTCCCAGCCAGCGAATCGTAGTGGACCCAAGGCCACAACTGGCCAGTTTTGCCAATAAGTGATCATGGGATACCATATTGAAGGCTTTTTTGAAGTCAAGATATATGACATCAATCTCTTCTCCCTTGTCCAGGTGATAGGTCACCTGGTCATAGAAGGAAATGAGACTGGTTAAGCAAGACCTACTCGCAACAAACCCGTGCTGGCTATCCCTCAGGATGTTGTTGTCGGCCAGTCCATTAAGGATGGCCTCTTTAATAAAATTTTCTAAGGTCTTCCCCGGGATAGAAGTCAGGCTGATGGGCCTATAGTTTGCCAGATCCACTTTCCTCCCTTTCTTGAAGATAGGCACCACATTGGCCTTCTTTCAGTCTTCGGGCACTACACCAGAGAGCCAGGAATTCTCAAAGATCCATGCCAGAGGCTGGGCTATGATGCTCGCCAGCTCCTTGAGTACCCTGGGATGCAGATTGTCAGGGCCGGCTGACTTGAAGGTATCCAGCTTCTCAAGGTGTTCCTTCACGAGGTCAGCATTGATGGAGTGGATCTCCCTCACCCAGACCTCCCTGTCCTGTAGTGGGCATGGGCATCCCATGGGACTGATGAAAGAGCGACGCAAAGTACCCATTTAATAGGTTGGCTTTTTCCTGGCCGTCAGTTGTCAGATGTCCCATCTGGATTAGCAGGGGTCCAATGTTGCCCTTGCTTTTCCTCCGGCTCCCCACATATCTGAAAAAGGACTTTTTATTGTCCTGGATGCTTGAAGCTAGTTGGAGTTCAGTTGCAGCCTTGGCTTTCCTGGTTTGCTCCCTGCAGGACTGGACCAGTGCAGAATATTCCTCCTTGTAGGTGAATCCCATCCTCCATCCTTTGTAGGCCTTTCTTTTTAGCCTCAGGAGGTCTGCTAGATCCCTGGGAGCCAGGGGGGCTGCTGTGCCCTCTTGCTGCCTTTCCTCCGAAATACAATAGACTCACCTTGTGCATTGTGGATCGCTCCCTTGAGGAGCAACCACTCATCCTGAACTCCCCTCCCCTGGGGTGTGGTCCCTCAGGGCCTCACTGACAAGCTTTCTGAGCTTGTCAAAGTCAGCTTTCCTGAAGTTGAGGATTTCAGTGTAGCTGACTGACTTGCCAGCTTTACGGCGGATGGTGAAGGTGATCAGCTCATGGTTGCTGTCACCCAGCTTCCCATCGATCACTAGGTTGCCAATTAGGTCATCCCCAGTAGCCAGTACCAGGTCAAGCAGCACTTTACCTCTCATTGGCCCATAGACTTCTTAAGTCAGAACTTACCAGCTGCATGCAGCTCTTCAAGCCTCCCAGCTGTACTCCTTGCTGCCTACATGCTGTGCTGTGACTGCGCACATGCACAGGCCATTTATCTACCAAGTTATTGGCCATATGAGGCCAATTTCTGATATAGATAATTTTCTTTATGTCAGTGCCGATCTGTTATTGGACCAATGTATCAGTGCACCTCTATTTGAAGTTGAAGAACTTTTCATCTGAGTGTGCACAGAGATAAATTCCCTCAGTGGCAGTCCCCAAAGCATACGTCAGAAGAAAGGAAAAAAAATTCCAAACAGTCAAAGGGTACAACCCTGCTTGATTCTGCTTCAAATCTCAAAAACCTCAGATGTTGATCCATCATAGCTGACTGTTCCCTGCATTCTGCCATGGAAAGATTGGATTATTCTGAGGAGTTTTGGCGGACAGCCAGTCTTTAGCAATAATTAGTCTTTTTGTGATTTAACACAGCAGTTTGTTTGAACTAGATATATGGAATCAATTCCAGTGAGTGTGCCTCAAACCACTCTGGGTTTCTTCTCAACTGCTTGCCAGATTGGAATAATCTTTTCTGCTGACAAGGTCAAAGGCCTTAGTCAGGTCAATGAAGGTGATATAAAGGGGTCTCCTTTGTTCCCTACATCTTTCTGGGATTTGTATGAGTAAGAAGATCATATCTATGGTGGACCTACAACTCTGAAGCCAAACTATGACTCAGGGTAAACACGGTCAGCAAGAATCTGAAGTATTCTCAACATTATCCCAGTGATGATCTTTCTGACAATGCTTAGTAGAGAAATGTCATGATAGTTGTTACAGTCCCTCTGGTCATCTTATTCTTGTACAAAGTGACTATTTTGGCATCTCACATATCTTGTGGCACTGTCATTATGTCCAGCAGTGAATAAAATGCTTGTATAGGTGGGGAAGAAGCACAAGTTTCTTGCACTAAATTGCTTCCACAAGAATGCTGCCTTTTCTAGGGGCCTTGCCAATGACCAGATTGTCTGTTGCCTTACTCAGATCCTCAACAGTTGGAATATCATCAGGTTCTTCAAAGAAAGACAGACTCTCAGTAAAATTAAGGGTTGTGTCAGTGACATCATTTCCCCTTGAATAGAGTTCAAGATAATGTTCTACCCATTTTCCATCTATTGCTTTCAATCTGTTATGATTTCTCCTCATGCTGTCTTTAATGGAACTGTCTTCTTTACAGTTGGACCTATTGTCTTCTTGATTCTGTCATACATGCCTCTAATGTTTCCGGTGTCAAATGCGGACTGCATTTTCTTGCACAGTCACAGACAATAAGCAGTGGCCATGATGCCCCATGGTGGCCATGCAGCTGCTGCCCTGCTTGGGCTCCAAGGATTCCCTCCCTCTTCACAGCCACCTTGATCTGGAGGTCCTCTCCCTGCTGCTTGCAGGGCCAAACTGACCCTCCTTGCTCCTAGTGCTGGGTTTATGTGGCCTGGAGCAATGCCTTTTTCAGTCAGGTGACCCTAATTAAGCACAGGCTTTGCCTTTGGGCTTAATGGTCTGCCTGCTTGCTATGAAGCAGCTAGCTCCTGCTCAGCTGTCCACTGCACATTTTCCTTAAAGTAACAGGAGCCCCCCGATACACAGACTTCTTGGGATTTAAAACAGCAGTTTGTTTGGCCTTGATAAATGGAAGCAATTCCAGTGAATGTGCCTCAAACCAATCCAGGTTTCTTCCAAGCTGCTTGCCAAATATAGAATCATTAAAGGACAGCAGCAGAGTAAGGACCCTGGACTTGAGAAGAGCATACTTTGACTCCTTCAGGAAACTGATGGGCAGGATCCTCTGGGAGGCCAGTATGAGGGGGAAAGAATTCCAGAAGAGCTGGCTGTATTTTAAAGGAACCTTACTGAGGGTGCAGGAACAAACCATCCCAATATGCAGGAAGATTAGCAAATGTGGTAAGCAATAAGCTTGGCTTAGCAAAAAACTCTTCAGTGAGCTTAAACACAAAAAAGGAAGCGTATAAGTAGGGGAAGCCTGGACAAGAGTATGGGAAAGAATGTAAGAACATGAGTAAGGTAAAAGTGAAATTGGAGTTACAGCTAGCAAGGGCCATGATGGGTAACAAGAAAGGTTTCTACAAGTATGTTAGCAACAAAAGGAAGGTCAGGGAAAGCGTGGGTCCCTTCCTGAATGGGGGAGGCAGCCTAGTGACAAATGATGAGGAAAAGGCTGAAGTACTCAATGCCTTTTTTACCTCGGTCTTCACAGGCAAGGTCAGCTCCCAGACTATTGCACCAGGCAGCACACTTTGAAGAGAAGGCAAGCAGCCTTCAGTGATGAAAGAACAGATTGGGAACTATTTAGAAAAGCTGGACATATACAAATCCATGGGACTGAATGCATCCAAGGGTGCTGAGAGACTTGGCTAATATGATTGCAGAACTGCTGGCCATTATCTTTGAAAATTCATGGTGATCTAGGGAGGTCCCAAATGATTGGAAAAAGGCAAATATAATGCCCATCTTTAAGACATGGAAGAAGGAGGATCCAGGGAACTACAAACCAGTCATTCTCACTTCAGTCTCTGGAAAAATCATAGAGCAGGTCCTCAAAGAACCATTTCTAAGCACTTGGAGGAAAAGAAGGTGATTAGGAACAGTCGCATTGGATTCACCAAGGGCAAGTCATGCCTGACCAACCTGATTGTCTTCTATGATGAGATTAACTGGCTCCAGAGTGTCTACAACTCAATGAAACTTGGTGTCATCTACATTTTTTAAAACTATACACTCAATCCTATCCTCTAAATTATTAGTGAAGATAATAAACAGTACTGTACCCAAGGTAGATCCCTGGGAACCCTATTCAATATCTCCTCTCAAGTGGAAATTGAGCCATTGATGACTGCTTTTGAGCATGATGATCCAATGTATCTACCTTGCAATACTTTCACCTACGCTATATTTTCTTAACTCGCTAATGATAATGTTATGGCAGACAGTGTCAAAAGCATTGCTAAATAAAGCACATCACACCCAGCGTTCTCCTCCTATCCAAAGAGCCTGTCACATTATCATAGAGAAAATCAAATTGGTCAGGCATGATTTGGCCTTGATGTATCCATGCTGGGTATTGCTGATCCCCTTGTTCTCTTATGGGTACTTAGAAATAGATTATTTGATGATCTGCCCAGATTTTCCAGGTATTGCCATCTTACTGACTGACTAGTTTTTAATTCTGGATGTTCTCTAAGTAATCCCTGACCTGTACCTTCACTCCTACAGGCTACTTATCTCTTCCCCTATTTGTGTTGCCAACTGCATTCATCATTTGATATCTGACCTTATTGTGAAGACTGAAGTAAAAAAAGGCAATACCTCAGTCTTCTCTGCATTATGTTACTAGTTAGCTTGCTGTTGCTCCTTAAAGCACAGTCAACTCTCCTGGACTTCATTTCCCATTAGACTTGTCTCCAAGGGGATCCTGCTCATCAGTCTGCTTGTTAAAGTCTGCTTTTCTGAAGTTCATTGTCTTTATTCTGCTTCTCTCATTTTTATCTTTCCTTAGTGTCTTAGATACGTGCAATCATTTCATGGTCACTGTCACCCCATTTCTACCTTCAGATTCTCAACCAATTCTTCCCTGTGAAGAATCTGGGAGCAGCAAATTGAGAACACCCTGCCCCCTCAGTTGGGTTTTCCACCATCTGTACCAAAAGTTACCTTTGACAATCGAAAAGTTACCTTGACAATTCAAGTCCCAGATTTGTAGCAGTTTGACTAAGGTGTAAATTTAAACCAAAAGCAAGAGCAAATGCTTGCATGAACATTAATTTCAGTTTGTACATGGTTTATTTTAGTTTATCTTAATTCAATTAGGAATAGAGGTAGGATGCATGAAAATAAACCACTTGAAACCAAAGATTTTTAAAGATATTTAAGAATGCCAACCTCCAGGCAACCAACAGCTAGTGGAATTCACAGCCTGAGTCTTGTAAGAAGGCTTCCTCTATAGTTCATGAGACAAGTTAAGCACTTTCAGATTTTCAGAGTCTAGTCTTCTGAGCAGAGAGCTGCCTATATTAGCCAGGAGATGAGACCAGTGCCATCCTTGAGGCAAGGAGACACATGGAATGCAACACTGCCCAACAAAAGCAGTGGCCCCACTCAAACACCTGTTTTAAGTAGCTATATTGTTGAAAGTGCAATGATGCATGCACTGTCTAGTGAAATGCAGAACAATGATAGAAAAGTCAATTTGTATCCATTTTGAAACCCTCTTGCAAATCCCCCATTTGAAAATCCCATGCCCCCTGCTCCCTGGTGTCCCCCCAAGCATTTGTACCACAACAGGATGTCTAGTGACTGCAGGAAAAAGAGCAAGCTGTGGATACATGAGCATCACAGAGATGTGTCTACTGAATAACCCACCAAAGGGCAGGGGCTAGATGTGGTTTTATAGATGGAGCTGCAAGGGAGGGTAGAGAATCTGCGTGGAGTTAAGGATAGTAGGAAGAAGGAAGAGCAGAGCTGAAGTTTTGCACACAGCCAGCACAATGCTGTATCCCTCCTCAGTAAGCTTCCAGAAATGGAAAATTTTCCAAGAATTTACACTAAACCTAATTTATATTAGGAATGTCCTAAAGCTGATCATTCTCCTTGGGTTCAGGCCCTAGAGTTATTGAAATACCTAGTGGAACCTAAGCTCTGCCAGTAATAAAAAGAGCCATATCCTATGCTAAGGTAATGTTGTTCTTTGACCTGACATTAAGCGAGGAATGTACAGTGCTGGAAAAATATAATGAGCACAGAAAATAGCAACAATAAATAGTTCCCTGCAATGAGATGGAGAGATATCCTGGCCAGTCCTAATAAAGAGGGGGAAAAAGTGTTTCTCCCTTCCCCTTCTCTTGGTTCTCTCAGGCACCTTCTCTGTAGTTAACCCCACCAACCTTTTTTCCCCTCAGCTGTAAGTAATATTTGTGGTCCAGCCCCCTCTTTCTGCTCAGTCATGTTGTCTCTCCTAACTCCCTACCCAGATACTATTTCACTTTGTGTCCCAAGCCCTTCTGTATCCTCATCTGTCTGCTTTTAATCCCTTTCCCTACGTTGTCCCCCTTGCAAAATTCAGCCTGCATAAAGGGGTGTGTGCTGTTCAATTCTGCTACTTGGGCCCATGCTTAGTTTTGTGCCCCAGATCTGCAGGCCATGGCTATTTTGTGGAATAGAAGTAGTCCTTAAAAATGCCGACCAGGCATATAGAAGATTCATGCTAGGTTTACACTGCTAATTAGGCTTGATGATAAGTCTGCTCTCTTGCTACAATGATACTCTTAAACTCAGCCTCAGAGGTAGTCCATTTCAAGCCAGCAACTGTTGAACTACAGGGTGTGAGATCAAGCCTCTTCCTAGCTTATTCTGACCAGCTGTGTGCTTGGAGCTCACCAGGGTGCTGAAGTTGCAAGCACAGAGTCCATCAACATCAGTCCCATAACACTCTGTTCCTAACTTCCAGCCCTTCCATCCACACTCTTATTCCTGGCTACTGACTAATTAGAGCCAACAAAAAAGAGAAAGACATATATTTCATGGCCTGATTCCAAAGATGGTTCTGCTCAAGGAACTGGAATCACAATGTAGACAAGTTTTGTTTGGACCACAGTGTAAGATACAGCCAAGGACGAGTGGCTTATGTGGCTTAGGCTGCTTGAGCAGGACCCTCCATGTCAACTTTAAATATCAGTGTAAACATACCATTAGGCATTTGTACAGTTAGGCAGTTCCTGAAATGAACTCTACTAAAGGTCAGTACCATCTACAAAGTGGTCTTAGGTGCCAACTGCATATTTAGGTGCATAAAGAACATGCTGTAGATTAGATATGTTGCCACAACAAAACCAGGACAAACTAAAGTATGTTTCTGTAGCTGATCTATTCAGTAAAACTCATAACCTACTATCAAGTTCAAGCTGCTGAATGTCTTCGATTTTCATTAATATAGTATCTCTGAGGATCAAGCCCTAAGCTACTTGCTAGAGAACTGTAATCTATTCTTTGTTTCTTCCATTGTATTTAATATTATTTGTTGTTTTTCTCCCTTTCCCTGAATGCAAACCAGGGAGTCTTACTACTTACATGTCTTTTAACCCACAAGAAAGCAGGTTGAATCGGCCTCTTTCCATTTTAATATATTGTATATCATTAAAAAAAGCCTTTCACAATAATCTTCTTCTTCATCTATTCAGTCATGGTTGATCCAAACAGCCTTCAGTTACTATTGTTAAGAACCACTTTACTCACTGGATCTGCATGAAACAATGAAAAAGCAGCAAACGGCCACATCCCATTAAGAATAATAACCATTCTAAAGTCACAAAGAACCTAATGATTCCTCTTCTTGGAAATGTGACAGCTTTTTTGAAAAGGGAGTAGTAGCTCAGGGGTTTATATATGAAGAGATGGCAAAAGGGTTCATCAGAGTGTCAGTTCATTTTCAAAGAAATGAACATGTTGTTAAATATCTTTGATGTTTGAAGTACAAAATTGATAAGCGTAGGCCTTTAATCCATGCTATAGTTGCTGAAAGCAGGAGACTTCCTGATAGGCCTGTGTTATAGTCTTTTATTTTCATGTTGCTGTAGTGTCCCCCAGGCTCTTATTAATAAGATTGAGGGCCCATGTGCTAGGAAATGAATAAACACATACAAATCTATAATCTCTTTTCCAAGAAGCTTACAGTCTAAAATAGTTCTATTGTTGTCAGAATCACAGGCTGGCTGATAGCATCTTCAGTTTTTCAAGAAGTTTAGGTAAATAAGAGATCAAAAAAATGGTGAAACTGCGGACTGTTGTGTCAGTGTGTCTTAAACAGAAGTCCTAAATTATCCAAAGCAAAAAAAAAGGTAATGAAAAGCTACCTTAACCTATATACCTGTAACTTGTAAGCCTTAACCTATGTTATAGACAATTACAAAACAGAAAAAAGTATAATAATAGAAAATATGGGCTCTCAATATATTTTAAATGAACAACCTGATTAGAAGTTTCCAGATGAAATCACATTGTTGCAATATAGTAGTGCTCAAACTTCTGGATCCATGGATGAGTCTGCTGATGAGTGGTGTGAGGCCAGACCACAGGCTAAATTCACTGTGGGGTTGACATGTGGAGTCAACTGTGTGTGCAATCAGGTGTGCAGGATACAGGTCTTGCAGGACTCTCTATGGATCTGGAAATTCAATGGCAGGGAAGCATTAATTGCTGTGATTCTGGAAGCCAAAGCCATTATTATCTATTTAGATTGTAAGCTAGTTGGATCAGGGACAGTCTTTTTGTTCTTTGTACAGCGCCTACAACAGCAGGGTCCTGATGGATGAGGAGGGCCACTGAGCATGATGATAATATAATAGCGTTCCCTTAGGAGTCACTGACCTCTCGTACCTCTTTCCCGTTATTTTTGGCTGATTAATACTAAAAGCTTGCTTTATCCAGTAAGGAGAAAACAAGTTGGATATTTCTGCCAGTGAAATTAGTAGTGAAACAGTGTAGGACTGAATTTTAAAATATTGCCTTTTGTCTTCAGAGATCAATGGTGCGGCTCAGCCTATGAATGATAGTTTCCATCTGAGGTCACAGGAAAAGCAATCAAGATTGGCCATAGACCCTTGAGGGCCAAGGACGTTTAAATAACAGAAACTGAGGCTCAGGAGCAATCTCGGAAGAGCCCAGACACGTTACCAACTCTGAAACAACGCGCGGTGTTGGTGCTACCTCCCAAGGCAGGCAGAGATCACCTATGAAGACAGTTTGCCACATCAATGGAGGCGCCTGCAAGGCTTCTCAGCACAGCCCCATCATGTCCGCAGCTTTCCAAAGGCTGCAGAAAAAGCAGGATCGACCCGGCCTGCCGGGAGGGTGCTCCTTCCCCGGTAAGCGCAAAGCCGCACTTCGGGCGAGGGCAGCAGGACCTGAGGCTTGTTTCGAGGCGGGAGCCGCCCCGCCCGGTCCTCACGAAAAAGTGAAGAGTCCCCGGGCCGGGGCAGCTCCTCGGCCCGTGTTTTCCCGCAGAGCCGCGTACGCCAGGCCCGGGGGAGCCGCCCGAGATGCCGCCTTCCAGGCGATGGGTCGCTTGTGATCCCGGCAGTGCAGCGCGAGCCTAGCCCAACCCTGCCCCGCCCCGCGGTGAGCGCCTTCCGCGGACGTTTGTCTCTAGTCTCTCGCCGTCCGCGTGACCCGGGCCCCGCCCCCCCGCGC
>NW_017728909.1:42053886-42087572 GCF_001723895.1 Crocodylus porosus
GCCCGGTACTGCCCCGCGGCGCCCCCCTATGCTGGGCCCCGCTGCGGCCCGGGAGGTTCGTCTTCAGCGCGGCGTCCACGTCTCGGTCTGCTCCGCCAGGCCAGGGCGGTGCCCAGTGCGGACGGGGCGTGGTCTGGAGCGCTGCCCTTTTCCCTTTGCTGGCCTGCTCCGCTGATCCCAGGCGTTTGGTTGGGCGTCCCCCGCCTCTTCCAGGAGCTTGTGGTTTCGCTACCACCTTAAGCCTCTTGAGCCTTAGGGGTTTAAGAGTTGATGGAGCAGGTGCTTTTTTCGTTCATCTCTTGCTTCTACGGCCCGTGCGGAGGGTAGGCTCTGTGGTCTTCTAGCACTTGGTCTGGTGCTGCAAGCATGGGGAGCACATCTGCGGGTGTAGGTCGTGTGAGGAGTCTCAGCGCACCGTGAAGTGCAGCGCCAAGCGTTTTAGCGTAACAACGTTTCAACCGTAGGGGAACGCGGTGCTCCGAGCCACCTTGAAGGTCGCTTAGTAGTGATTGAGGAGCTAAGAATGTTTCCTCCCTTGAGCCTTCTGGGACAGCTTTGATGTGCAAACAGATAAGCTGCTGAAGTCCCAGATTTGTAGCAGTTTGACTAAAGGTGTGAATTTAAACCAAAAGCAAGAGCAAATACTTGTGTGAACATTCATTTCAGTTTGTACATGGTTTATTTTAGTTTATCTTAAGTCAGTTGGGAATGGAGGTAGGATGCATGAAAAGAAACCACCTGAAACCAAAGAATTTTTTAAAAAGGTTTAAGTGTTGTTCTTCTTAATGCCAACCTCCTGTGGTGGCTCGGAGCACTTTGGAGTTGGCACCTCTGTGTCCTGTGGTTAAACATCTTCAGGCATTTTCTTCATTTTTTGTCTCCAGTTAAAAAGACAGAAGAAGCTTTGCTTACAGGCTTGGGGCCCACAGCTCTGAGGCAGGTTAGGAGGCAGAACCGGGTTGCAGTGAGTTAAAAACAAGCTTTAGGGCTGCGAAACAAGAGCTTCTCTACAAGGAGCAGTGAAGAGGCTGCAGAAAAGCAGGAGAAAAGCTGGCTTCAGGGCTGGAACATCAAGGCCACGAGAAAGGAGAGGCGGCATTAACACCTGTGGAATGCCGAGTTTAGAAGGGATCAGGTAGATGACAATGAGCCAGGAAGTCAAATGACTCCTTTACTGCTGCCCATGGTAGGTTAAAAAAACCAAACTAAACAATTAAAAAAAAATGTAATTTAAATCAGATTTTCTTTTGATTTAACGGTACTTTTTTTTTTTTTTGTTAAGATGCTTTTAAAAAAAAAACCTGTATAAAGATCGTTTTAATTTAAGATATGTTAAAGATCAAAGATGTCAGCATGGCATAGGGATTATAACTTCTAATGATGTACTATTTGAGGCAGTATATTCATATGACCTATTTATAAAACTCCTAAAAAGGTTACAACAGGCCATTAGCAGCCCAGTCTTATGGGGCTCCTGGAGGCTCCTCTATAGATTAGTAAAGATTAAAGAAAACCACTCTACCCAATGGGACTTGGTGCTCAGTCCAGAAGATCCCATTAAGCATCTCTGTGATGCTTAGTTTCAGTTCTCAGACTGGATTTGTGTCTCCAGAAATAGCATCCTTGTTAACAGCAGTACATGGAGATGAGAGAGAACAGACCTGATACCTACTCACCAGCCCTGTTGTCTCTCTGCAAGTTCGTGTACACAGAGTCAGGACCTGACCTCCCTCTAAAAGTACAAAGTTTCAAGAAGTTACATGAATAGAGGATTCTTGGAGGCAGAGTAGATCTGGGCAAGGAAGAGGAGTCTGGAGATAAATGCAAGGAAGGAAGGGCAGTAGAAACAAAAGAGAAACATTTTGAACAGAATATTCCCGAAATCTTGAGGGATAAGTTTTTGAGTACAGCCTCCCCATTGATTTGAGACCTAGTGAGGGAATGTATGGTAGGAGGGAAAACCTAGGCAGCAGGCTTGCCAGGCCATAAAAGAGAGAAGGAATCAAAGATAAGAAGAAATCTAGAAGAAAGCTCCAAGCTAATAACATATGGCAGCAGCGCTCATTTGATGTCCTCCTACCGCAACATGGCAAAAATATCCCCCAAATGTCCATGATTAATCTAGTGAGATGGTTCACCTTCCAATGACTTCACAAGTATATTTCAGTTAGCCTTGGTAAATAAAATAACCAAATCATAATTCAGTTTTCTGATGTAGCTGCAAAAATAATCTGAAAAAAAAATCAAATCACTTCTGTAAAATGCATAGTTGTGTACCTTCTAAAAGTGAAACCTACAGCTATCTCTGAGTTATGAATAATATGTATTAAGGTTATAGCAAACAACAACAATGCACTTACTGTAGAAACAGTGATTAAATCAAGGCTTCCTGACCAGTGGTTTAATTTGTGATTTAAATCATGATTTAAATCAAATCCACCCTGGCACTGTCTGACTAGAAATGTTCCTGCCACTGCCAGGAAGTTGATCTTAAATTTTGGGTAGAGCAGGAATTAAAGGGGGTGAAGAGGGTGCAATGGCATCAGTGCACACCCCTGTACCTGCCCCTTTCTGAACTCCTGCTACCCCATCCTTCACCTCATCTGGACTAAGTACAGACAGTCAAAAAGCCTGAGGCTGAATTGATTTAATCTTTGCAAGTTAGTTTAAGCTGCAGAGATTAACCTGAGAAACAACTGGACACACATTTACCTTTGATTCACGAAATACAGCAGGCCAGAAGCGAGGGGCACTAAAGCATGGCTCTCTGGCATTTCCTCTTCTGCGGTCCCTGAGATCTCAGGGATTTTGCTGCCTGGCATCACAGAAGCTGGTCTCTGCAGGGTTCTCATCACTTCTTGCTTCCAGGTGCCTCTGGGATTTGTAGTCCACAGTTGCAGCCAACAATAACTTTCAGAACATTTAGCAGGGAAAGGCAGCTCCTGTACTTGGGGGTGGGGAGGGGTTTAACAGGGGGAAGTGGGATTTAACCCCCTCCTCCCTGGCCCCAGATCCCTGTCCCTCTCCCTCTCTCCCTTCTGTGCTGGAGCAGACAGCCTAGCCCAGAGCTGGAAAGCATGCTGGGATTCTGGGAGAAACTGATTTAACTTGAACCAGGAAGGGATGTGGGACAGAAGTTTCATAAACCGGTTTGACCCAAATCAGTTAAGTTTGATGCTACGTTCATCCAGGTTTATCTTAAACCAGTTTCCGCCATTTTCAAACTGGTTTATGTCTACTGGGCTTCTGTTCTGTTATAGGTTTAAACTAGTTTCTGATGACTTCACCTGGTTTATGTGTAACTTCTGTCCATAGCCCTGGAGGTTTTCCTCCCTCATGAACAACACCAGTGCCTTTTTGTGTTGCTGCTCCCCGTTTTCCCAAATATGGCAGGAGAATAACATAATGAGATTTTTGTCAGATTTTTTCTACTCGACAAGATATTGAAGAGCAGCTATGAAGCTGACAAGAATTGTATTGATTTAATTCTCTTGCTTCTGTCAGCAACTGCTGAAATGTTGGGGAAGTCCACAAAGCTCGGAGAATAATGTACTTAGCCCAAAGGCTTTTGGAGAGTGCCTGCTACTGTGGTTGAGAATTACTGGGCTAGTTGTTTGTCTCAACAATGAGGCACTTTTCCTGGATAGATAAAAATACATTTAAAAAAATTAATTAAATTAGATTTTTTTAGATTCAAACAGGCTTTTATTTAAGTCATACTTTTTAAAATACATGTTCATAAATAAAGCTTTTACAATGGTTAAACTAACATTGTCATAATTTGAACTTTATGTAATATATTAATATTAATATTATTTAGATTAAATGTGGCATTTGTTGAAAGAATACACTGGTATGTGTTTCCTGCTAGAGTTTGAAGGGAAGTCTAAGCACAGAACTGGTAGAACTTGCTGGTTAAGTGCTTGGAATCAGAGTTTTTTGAAAAGCGAAGCCAGCTTTTGGGAGGATTGGATTCTTCTGCAGATGCAGGGAGAATTTTTTCTGTTCAACTTATTTAAGTAGTTCCGTTCAATGAGTTATACTCAAATACAAAAAACGACATGAGTGTTGGAAGAAAGAGAAAGCTAGTTTTAGTTTAGTATTTTGAATAAAATTATACGGGTGAAACAATGAGATTTACTGGGTCTAAAATCTTCCAGGACATGGGTTAGATCAGGATCAGGCAAAGTCTGGCCAGCGAGCCAGATTGGGCCTGTGGTGGACTCCATTTCCCAGTAGCCCCTGCCCGTATCGCTGCAGCTGGTTTTCATGGAGACCCCAGGAGCAGTGGGGCCGTGGCAGCAGGGGGCCAGGGTTTTTGTGGAGATGGGCACAAATAGTGCTGGCAGGGCATGCAGCTGGGCAGGGAGCTGTTCTGGGCCTGGGGCTGGGGCTGAAGCCGGGGCACAGCTGTAACCTGCTGCCCACACATCCCAGGCATTAAAATATGCATATTATTAAAATAGCGATTTAACATTTGATACCATTGAGAGGTTTAACATTTTATACATTTCAACTGCTGCTTTCAAACCTGTTACGCAGCAATGGCTGATAAAATCACTGTCCTGGCAGCAGGTCCAGTAAAAACTCAAGATAAAGTGATGCTCGATTTGCTCAAGCTGTTTTCACTATCAGTTTTCTGCCATATGAAAGAAAAAGGTTTGAGTGTGAATATTCTATTTTCCTAAAATATCCCTTCCATGTTCATTTTATTTAACCAGTAGTAATTAGAATCCCCTATTCACTAGGAATATGTTTCTGCCAGTTTCTCTAGAAATAAAAGAATGCTGGAGTTTTAACATAGGCTTCTACTTGTTTGCCTGTCAATTGAAATCTTCAGGGAAATAGGAAAGGCATTGAAATGATATGTCTTCATTTCACTGTGTAATCATGGTTCAGTTTTGTTTATTAAAAGTCTGATTGTATAGCAGTAATCATAACTATAATGTAATTAGGGTATTTTTGACTTCAATAGGGGAGCTGAAGCCTGTTTTCTGGAGGAGAATCCTTGATATATAAAACAAGTACTATCTGCTGAAATAAGCACTATGTTTGAAATAAATATGTGGATAATTGCAGTGCCTTTTGTTTAATCTTGTCATGATTTATTATATCTTCAAAAACCAGACAGATAAGATGACAAACCACCTAAGCTATTTAAAGAGAAGTATGAAAGAGGTTTAAATGGCTGAATAGACCATTTAAGTTGGATATTTCTAAGTTTGTATTATAAAAGAAAAGTGAATATAAATAAAGATGAAGTTGTTCATTCAGGCACACAGAATCATTTCTATGACCTTTTGCCATAGATTTTTGCTGCTTGCTTAAATTTTAATATAATTATTTTACAATTGCTATATAGTGCTTGAAATCGGGATAGCCACAATATCACGATCTAGGATGGGGCAGGTAAAATATAAGCCATGAGCCAGATTGAGCTTGCCAGGCCATTCTGTCCAGCCTGTGGGGCCCTCCAAAAAATAATTATTACTGGTCTGCGGCTGCCCTCTGAAAGCCAGCGGGAGGTGGGCTTTCATAGGTTGCACATCATCAGACTGGATGGGCTCTGTGCCTCTACCTCCCTGGGGCTCCTGGCACTTCAGCTGGGAGACCCACGTGGAGGCACCGCGCATTATGGCTTGTGACTGGACACCTGGTGAGTGGAGAGGGGTGCTCCTGCCTGCAGGAAAGGGGGTGGGGGTGAGGTTTGTGGGTGGATGTGACTTCCCCACCTCCTCCTATTGTGCACAGCACTCATTGCCAGCAGCAGCAGGTGGCAGGCCCTCAGGGTGCTCATGGCCCACAGGAGGAAGAGCCCCCTGGCAGCACATGGCTCTGGCTGAATCCCAGGAGCTGCATGTGGTGGCATGGAGCCCACCTGCCCCAGCCCACTGGTGCGTGCCTTCAATCCAGACTGGCCTGAGTCTATGCCAGCACATAGGGCTTCTAGCACTGCAGGCAGGAGCTATGCATCATCGAGCCGGGCAGGCTTCATGCCTCCACGTGGGGCTTTCAGCACTCCAGTGGGGAGCCGCATGTGGAGATGCAGAGTCTGCTTGGCCTGATGGCATGTGGGTCAGGAGCCACTGGGAGTTGTGTGCCATCGGGGGGGCTGGTTCCATACCTCCATGTTTCATGATCCCCACTGAAGTGCTGGAAGCCCCATGTGGAGGCACAGAGCTGGCCTGGCCCAGTGGCCCTGGGCTGAGTCCCAGGATCTGCACGTGGTGGCATGGAGTCAGCCCAGTCCAGCAGAAGGTGCACGCCAACTGGCCAGGCTGGCTCTGCACCGCCATGTGCAGCTCCTGGGACTCAGCCAGATGCACATGTTGCCAGGAGACTCTGCCTGCTGTGGGCCAGGAGGACCCCAAGGGCCTGCTGCTGCTATTAGTGGAGGGGGCTGTGTGCTATGGGGGGGCATGTGGTGGGGGGGACACACACCCACTCCCACACACACACACCCCTCCACAACCCCACACAAATTCTCCCAGACCCCCTACACACACTGCCACCCCCCACAAACCCCATATCCACCCACACATGCTCCCACCTCCCGTCCCTTCACAAAACCTGACAGCCCAATTACACTTCCAACCCCCCCCCCCCACACAACGTACAGAAGTAAGTCTTTATTTTGAGTTATTATGCAATCACCTCTATATACACTGTGCAAATGCATGTAAATCAGGACAAAAACATTTTTGAAATATGTTATAGTAGATATTTTATTTTTAGTATATGATTTGTTTTTTTCCCTGTTCAATGATAGCAAATCCCCTTCCCAAAAGGGGTACTTCTGGGGGCAAGGGGAGGGACTTCTGGGGTTGGCGTGGGATTTCTGGTCCCAGGATGGCGATCAGCAGGATACCTGTCAAGGGGCAGGGGCTATTATCAAACTATGCCCCTACCTAATAATATTGGCAACACTTTATGGTGTAGACTGGTCCTTCGTTTAGATGTGTTTTTGCTAGAGAGCTGACTGTAAAGCCAAGGTGAAACCCCATTGACTTTTTGTAGAAGGACCCATGCATTTTAGAGCAGTGGTGTCCAGTTCATTCACCCTCCCCATCCTGATCTGGTGCATATGACCAATACAGGGTGTGGGGCTGCATTATCTGATATCTGTATTATCGGGGTAAGACTAACCACAGGTTTGAATTGGTGACAGCAGTGTTCATTGCCATAGCTCTGGGAGCTGCAGCAGTTAACACTGTCACTGTTCTCCCACTGTCAAGTTTGTGGAGGTGTGGGCATCTGTGCAGGACAGATGACATGGCTTCATGGGCCAGATCCTGCCTGTGGCCTGGACCTTGGGGCCCTGGCACATGCTCATTTAATGGCACAATGGGATCTGTTCCCCATTCCCAATAACTGTGCTTTCTTCTGTGCCATGTGTATGGCAGGACACATGATTTTGTGATCAGCGCTCAGATTCCAGTTTCTAATTGCCAGTTCAGGGGGAGACCAAAATCATGTTCCACGGATTCCTCTGTATGAGCAATTTGAACATTGGGTTCCTGGTGTGCTGGTGCTGTCCCAGGGCTGGCACCAACAGTCAGCTGACTGTCATTTTCAGCCTGGAGACTGCACTGGAGTCTCCAGCTGGCTCTGGTACAGTCCCAGGGCTGGGACCTGCAATCAGCTGATTGTCAGTCTCAGCCCTAGGACCACACCAGAGTCTTGAACTGGCTCTAGTGAGGTCCTAGGGATACCCAATAATCAGCTGACTGTCAATTCCAGCCTTGGAACCCGTGAGAGTCTTGTACTGGCTCTTGTGCAGTCCCAGGGATGGAGGAGTTGTCAATCAAGCACCACCAAGCAGCCGGCATCAAGCTGCATGGCAGGGTAAGGCATGAAGGAAACCAGGCACAAAAACATACCACATATTTTGTGCCTGGTTTCCTGTTTTGTGGCCTGAATGTGTGGCTAGGTTCCTATTTAAGGTGCGATTAACAGGCTAATCGTGTCTTAAGTGTAATACCTGCCCGGGGCCTTGGTCACCCCTGCTTTAGAGCAATTAAAAAATAATTATTAGGAAAAGGATTTTGTCTCAGTATTATAGCACCATATATATTCATGGTTCTTTGTGATTTTTTTGAATAATCATTCAGGTTACTGAAACTAGCAGCTCAGAATTGAAATATTTAGATGAATATGCGCTTCATAAAAACAGTATTGTGTTTTAGCATGAGTGAGAAAGGAAACAACTTATGCCTGGAGGGTTTGCAAGTGGAGACCCTACATAATGTAAATAGATTACAGATGTCTAAATTAATTATACATTTTATGGTCTTTTTACAGATAAAGAGTTGAAGAATCACGAGTTAAAATGAATAGCCAAGAGGCTGAAGTGCTTCGTTGTTGGAAGTGTAGAAAATATGTAGCAAATTCCAATTGCCTCATTAAATGTCATGGGAAACAACAGTGTGAAGTAAGTTGTTTTATAGTGACATTGATTTTATGTATAACACTAAAATAGGATTATTGGAGTAGCTACATGAGATCAAAATTTATGTCAGTTGTCACTGCACTATCTGCTGCAGTGGCAATTACCCAAATATGAACACCCCCACAACAGAACTTAAGCAATAATGCCACTGAGGACAGCAAGTAGACATTAAGGCTCATCTGCACATTACACTTAAGATGTAATTAACCAGCTATGACCCAGCTACACATTTAATCAGTTAATAGCATGATAATGCCAGAAATAAATCACAAATTTATTCCACAAACAATGTGTAATAACTTTGTGGCTCCTTCTTATCACACTATTAATTGAATGTGTGGCCAGGTGCTCCCCTGTTGCAGGGAGCCCTATCAGTTGATGGGGCTCCCAACCACAAGCATGTACCATATGTAGCCAGGGGGAGTGCCCCATGTGGAAGCTTGCTATCTGCTGGTACAGGGGTGGATGGGAGCATGATCCCAGGCTCCCCATACACTGGCAATAAGGTATGACTGGATCTCATGCTGGATTCCACAGTCATGCCTCCCGCCATGCCAGTGTGGCATGACAGGAGGTGCGATCATGTGGATTGTACACCAGATCTTATCATACCTTTACCTGAATTTCTGGCCTGGTAAATGCCTTAATGAACACTATTCTACAGTATGAAGGTTGATGTCCCTTACATATCTGCATGATATGTTTTATCATTGGTTTTGACATTATTTATATAAAACTCTAATCCATCCCTCTTTTAATCTTGATACGCTTGTTGTAGCAGAATCCTACAGTTCTCTAAAGTATGTTTATGTATTATGTTGGTGAAGTTAAATTATCTGTACCTGCTTTTTCAGTCGGAAAGATTTTTAGCTTGCCATTTTAAAAAGGTGGGAGGTAGTGCATGTGCTACACATAACGTAACTCCTCAGATCTGACCTATCTTACAAGAGCATGCCCTACAAATTACCATTTCTTAATTTTTAATTTTGTCAATAGAATAATCATACAGAAAACAATGAAAGAGCATCTCCTGTTGCTTTGTAACAGCATTCAACACCAATCTTTCTTTCCAAAGATATTCACATTTGTGCTGACATCTTTTTATGGTGTTCGATCAAAGAGAAAAGTAAACAGAAGTGTACTGTATTGATTTTTGATGCACCAGAAACTCAACAAATTACTGTCTGCCAGTAGGGATTAAAATTATTTTTTCATTCTTCTGTGAGGCTAATATGGTCAGTGGACTATTAAAAACTGGTACACGGCCAAACAGATATCAGAGATTTCCAACATTTAGAGGCTCAAAAATTGATATTGTTTTCCAAATTTATAGTTTGAATTGCTAGATTCAGACAAGCTTTTGTTGTCACATCTTGCTGTTGGTGAATCCAAAAAAAAGTGGCCGTCTCAGTTTACTGTTTCATCCAGGACTAACTTACTAGGTAGGGCCAAGCCCTGGCCGGATACATATCTGCAACAAAGCCCACAATACTTCTTCAACCACAGAATCAAACATGAATGTTGAGAAGAAGGGAAATGCTTTAAAGTCTACTAAGCAGCCCCAATAACAGCTCCTCAGTCCCTTTCCACCTCTGATCATATCAGAGGTTGTGTGCCCATAGTGAATACATTTGTAACTTAAGATGATGAGGAATGATATTGGTGGAGATCTGGCCATTCTGACTGTACAGTGTGGCAGAGGTTCCTGCTCTGGGAATCTTCCAAATGAGTGACAGCTGAAAAGAATGACTAGCTGACCCTTCACCCCAGACACTTCCTCTGGTAGCCATGAACAAAGATGGAGCTGCTGGGTGAAAAACTACCTAATATCCCTGGGATATGTGATAAAGTGGAAATAATAGGGCCTAATTCTTTCATTTACTCTAATGGGTACCATATGCCACTCTAATCATGTAAAGGAGACTTTAACCTGTGTGGAAATATTAATTATTCGTATTGTAAGGCCCCATGTATACTGCCAGAGCTGTATGAAGTCATCAGACTGAAAATGAAATTCAGTCCAACAGTATTTTTGTGTATGTGTAGGCACATGATGATCATTTATTGTTGATGTCTTCCCCCAGTTCCCTTTTTTGTTTTGCCACACAAGAGCTTTGTAGAAGTTACTACATCTTCATTGTTGTTGTTATATCAATGCCTCGGGGTCAACCAATAATAATTTCGCTTGTTTTAGAAACTGTACAAACACAAAATAATAGATGGTCTCTGATGCTTTTGGGATACCTTTTGGGGTTAGTAACATTGACAGAAAATAGCTGAATGGCAGATGGAAGCAAAATTTTCAAAAGTTAGATTAAAATAGATTGTTGGGAAGAATTTTATGTAGAAACTTGTCAGAGTAAGACAAGAAATATTTTTAAAACAAGAAGCTTAGGGCTTCATTAAAAGTAAAGTAGTCATTAGAATCCTCACAGATTTTAAAATGTGCTCGCTTGTCAGTTTACACAGTTAGTTTATGAATCAACGTGGTCAGTTGCACAGAAAGAATAGATGGGAATAGGTTATTTACTCAACAATGTTTTGCAGTTCCCATTGAGGTAAGTGGTGACTTTTTTCTCTCAGTCCCATTGTACTTATATTTCAGAGAGAGGTTTTTTTTTTACTGTTAGATAAATGTTGAAATGAAATTCCTTGCAAATTCCAATTCTGTATTTGAAAAACAATGCGTTTCCTTTAGTGGCAGTTATGGGCACTATATAAAAATGTAGACATATAAAATAAATTAGGGTATTTGCTATCAAGAATAACCTTTTTACATTGTTTTACTAAAACCTTTCTAATTGTACAGCTATCGTTTTAAGATATTCTGAGAGGGTATCACACTATTATTCTGTCAATGCATACTATAATATGTAAATCTGTGCAGTACTTTGAGAGATTATGAAAAGCTATTTGATTGTTGTAATAGGAATAAAAAATAAAATATTAATGCTTTCTGTTTCATCTTGGCTAGGAAAATATAATATTGACGCAGAAATAATACTGGACTACGGTTAGTGATTTGTATAATTTTGCTGTATAAAAAAATAGCCAGGATAGTCTTTTATATTGCTGAAGCCAATTGTATTATTTCAGATGGGTACAGATGTAAATGAAATTGGAAGGTTAAATTATGACTCGCATAGAGACCAGGAAATTCAGAGAGAAGTTTTATTCTCTATGATTTCTTCCAATTCACAGTATCTGTCTCAAAGGATTTACCTGCCTGAGTTTGACATAGCCCCCATTTCTCCTTTGTTTGTTTTGGTAGGTTTTTTACACTTCAGGCACAAGGGAAGCCAAGCTTTTTCATCAGATAGCAATCTTATTTTTGGAATCTTTCCTTCTTGTTCATGAAGAAATGCTCTTTTCCTCTGTTTTAAAAACAGAAAAAAAATATTGCATATATCCACACAAAAATCTCTTGCCTTTTTACTGTTCAGAATAATACCTTGACCTTGTCTACAGTTCCTATGGCATGTTATAACTTTTTTTATCTTTTGCTAGATTAATGTTTTAAGAGTGTCCCTAAAGTCTTTCAGGTTCCCAACTAGAGGGATGTAGAGATATAGAGGGTTCCCAACTAGAGAAAAGTTGGGCTAGAAGGGAACCCTAGAGTAGTTTAATCCAACCTCCTGCCTGAGGCAGGATCATCTCTATTTAAACCATTTTATACAAACCCTTTGTCTAACCTGCTAACACAACTACACAGTTAACCCTCACACAACCACAAGACATAACACCCAAGTCTGCCACAGGAAAAGTAGGGGGACCACAGTGGTTAACATCCTGCTGCTGTAGGTTGTTACAGTATACTTTAGAGATCCAAGATGTATCTCTTCAGATGAGAGACAATTTGTCTGTTACTCTTTTTAAGATACTGAGGATTATAACAGATTATCACTCTTCCCTTAGAAGTGGTTGGCACCTATGGCCTGCAGGTCAAATCTAGCCCGTTGTATCTGGCCTATGGAGCCGAGGAGTTTTTGCAGCTTTGGCTTGGCAGGGGGCTTTTCATTGGTGGTAGAAAAAAACTGCAGAAGAAGCACTTCAGGGGAAAGCAATGATTGTGGTGGCAGAAGTGGTGTGGGCAGAGTTGAAAGCAGCCTGCTCTAGCACTTAAGGCTCATTAAAACAGCCTCTTGCTTTAAAATGTTGCTGACCCCTACTGAGTTTAAGACTTGGGAATATTTTTGTCATTGTATAATTCAGGTCTTTTAAACTCTTAGGAGGGTTAGACCTTGTAGCCAAAACATTAGGAGACATTTCTGTCCCATTCCATGGATGTTCCTTCCAAACTGCAGCCAGCTTTAGAAATAGTGCTTAGGGAGCGTCATCATCACGCCCAGGAGAATGTGGTTGAGAGCCATACTCTGTTGTGTCGTATGACCACACTTTAGATTCTTAATTGAAGGCATAATGGTGGCCAAATAGTGAATAAAGATTTCAAGGGGGTAAAATCTGAGAAATAATGCTTAAGACCAGATGCCAAAGTGATAAAATGGTATAAGCAATTTAGATAGAAATCCTGATTCTTCTTCAGAACAGAATAAATTGACTTTTTGTAGGGCTCCTTAGTAGAGGTCAGGAAGAAAAATCTGCTCCTTTCAGCAACTTTATGTAGTGTAGACCTTCTGCACTTAAGAACAGTGGCTTGGCATAGTGGTAGGCTGATTTGCTTTGTCTGTGCTACTCCCAGTACCCAGCAAAAGAGAGCTATTCCTTCCCCACTGACTTTCATACTTTAAAAACTCAAGGGGTAGTGATTTAGTTGTGTGTTCAGTAACTTTGGAATAGAAGTTAGTTATATAGTTGTAATTACTTTTAGTCAGTAAAGTTTTAACCATTCCAAAGCTGAATTGCATTCTAAAAGGATTCTTAACTACAAATACACATGAAATATTTTGCTGCTAATTTTGCTGCTTGTTCTGCACATTATTGCCCTTAGAAGTGCCAAAATGTCATTTCCCTATGAAAATGAAAGCACTCTCTGGCATGGTTCATGTTACAATGACCCATATTTTTAAGAATGCCAATTGGCTAATTTGGAAAATGTTTTTCAGAATCTTTTTATACTGAATTGTGTCCTGTTGCACTGGCAAAAAATTGTACAAGCTCAATGTGTTTTTAAATAATTTTCCTAGTACATTTCATAGGAGGCTAAAGAAAGTAAAATGATGCTGTTGCTTTCTTCTATGGTTTCACAAACCCCTATGATTTCAGACAAATTCAGATAATCTGTCCACTTTCTTAAGATCAGTAAACATACTAGAAATTACAGCACCCAGGTTGTTGGTTGAATGGGTACACTAACATCTGTGATGACATGGTAGGGGACGTACTGATCAGTGGTCACCTGTGGGACAGTTACCACCAAATAATAGAATTCATCATAAGGGATAAAATGGGTAAGGTAACTAGTAGGGTGGAAGTGCTAGATTTTAGGAAGGCTGACTTCAGCGAACTCAGGCGTTTAGTCAACGATGCACTTCAGAGTAAGAGATTTAGCGACATGGGAGCCCAGGAAGGGTGCCTGTGCCTTAAGGTAATGACCCTTCGGGCACAGAGGGAGATGATCCCAATGTGGGGGCAAAGGGGCCAAGAGACTTCGTTGGCTGACCAGAGAAATCCAAAGCAGCCTAAGGGCAAAAAGGGGGGCATATAAGCAGTGGAAACAGGGAGAGATTACTAAAGAGGAGTATACCTCCTCAGCTTGCAGTTGTAGGCAGGCAGTTAGAAAGGCCAAAGCTACCATGAAGCTGAGGATGGCATCTCAAGTTAAGGATAACAAAAAATTATTTTTCAGATATATAGGGAGTAAAAGGAAGGCTCAGGGTGGAATAGGACCACTACTGAATGGGCAAAAGCAATTGGTGACAGACAGCGGGGGACAAGGCTGAACTTCTCAATGAGTTCTTTGCCTCAGTGTTCCTAAACAAGGGGCAAGACAAGTCTCACAATGGGATTGTAGAGAGGCAACAGCTAGGCACCAGACTACCAAGCATTGACCCTGAGATGTTGCAGAGTCACTTGGAAGGACTGGATGTGCTTAAGTTGGCAGGCCCGGATAAACTCCATCTGAGAGTACTGAAGGCAATGGCTGATATCATTGCATAGCCACTGGCAAGAATATTTGAGCACTTGTGGTGCACAGGCCAGGTCCTAGAGGACTGGAAAAGGGCCAGTGTGGTCCCTATTTTCAAGAAGGAGAGGAAGGAGGATCCAGGCAACTATAGGCCAGTCAGTCTCACTTCCATCCTTGGCAAAGTCTTTGAAAAGGTTATTAAGGCTCATGTACGTGAGAGCCCAGCAGGAAAAATTGTGCTGAGGGGAAACCAGCACAGGTTCATAGCAGGTAGATCATGCCTGACTAATCTAGTCTCTTTTTATGACCAGGTTACAAAACACCTGGACACAGGAGTAGGGGTTGTAGGAGTAAATTTAGTTGGGCTTCTGGCCTACTTGACTAGAAAACAGACAAAGACCAGAAGAGCTGATACTGCTTATTTCAGTTACATGTTTTGAGATAAGGAATCCTGCATGTCTTATTACCCTGTGCACAGATGTCCAATTAAGTAAACTTGTTTTAGTTTCTCCAAGGTCGTATTTTTTTTCTCTTTATCTGTCTTAAGTATAAAAATGCTTGAAAACTTAGAGAGCAGGAGGATTCCTTTGAAACAGACAAGTGGGTGATTCCCCTTGCTGTATGAAATCCTCCCTGTGATCACAGTATAGCCCTAAATAAAGAAAAGCTGGATCTGTCAGTTCTGATTCAACCACAACGCAAAGTTTGATTTCTTCCACAGGGTTGACATCATTTACTTAGACTTCAGGAAGGCCTTTGATACGGTATCCCACCCCATACCGGTGAACAAGTTAAGAGGTTATGACTTGGATGATTACACAGTCCGGTGGGTGGTAAATTAGCTAGAGGGTCATACCCAGAGAGTGGTAGTAGATGGGTTGGTATCGACCTGGAAGGACATGGGCAGTGGGGTCCCACAGGACTCGGTCCTTGGCCTGATACTCTTCAATGTCTTCATCAGTGATTGGATGAGGGAGTGAAGTGTACTCTGTCCAAGTTTGTGGATGATACAAAACTGTGGGGAGAAGTGGACACACTGGAGGATGGGGAACAACTGCAGGCAGACCTGGACAGGTTGGACAAATGGGCAGAAAACAATAGAATGCAATTTAACAAGGAGAAATGTAAAGTGCTGCACCTAGGGAGGAAAAATGTCCAGCACACCTACAGCCTAGGAAATGACCTGCTGGGTGGCACGGAAGTGGAAAGGGATCTTGGAGTCCTAGTGGACTCCTAGATGAACGTGAGTTATCAGTGTGACAAAGTCATCAGAAAAGCTAACTGCACTTCAGCATGCATCAGCAGATGTATGACAAACAAAACCAGGGACGTGATACTTCCCCTCTATCGGGCGCTGGTCAGACCGCAGTTGGAATACTGCGTGTAGTTTTGGGTGCCACACTTCAAGAGGGACTAGGATAACGTGGAGAGGGTTCAGAGAACGGCCACTCGTATGGTTAAGGGCTTGCAGGGCAAGCCCTACAAGGAGAGACGAGGGCACCTGGACCTCTTTAGGCTCTGCAAGAGAAGGTTGAGAGGCGACCTTGTGGCTGCTTATAAATTAATCATGGGGGTGCAGAAGGGAATTGGTGAGGCTCTACTCGCCAAGGCGCCCCTGGGGGTCACAAGAAATAATGGCCACAAGCTAGCAGAGAGCAGATTTAGACTGGACATTAGGAGGAACTTCTTCACAGTTAGAGTGGCCAAGGTCTGTAATGGGCTCCCAAAAGAGGTGGTGCTGTCCCCTACCCTGGCGGTCTTTAAGAGGAGGTTGGATGGGCATCTGAACCCAGCACTCTTTCCTGCCTATGCAGGGGGTCGGACTCGATGATCTATTGAGGTCCCTACCGACCCTAACATCTATGAATCTCTGGATTTTACTAGTATATTCATAAATAAGTTACTCTTCAAATGCTTTCTTTTTAAAAAAAAATAATGTTGTCTCTCCTTGCATACTTTTAAAATGCTTTCCTTTTCAGTTCATTTTAAAAGCTATATTCAGAGAGAATACATACATGAATGTTGATTAGCAGTGGAATGTTTCTTTATTTAACAGTTTTCAACTGATGCTCAGAACACTTGTAATGTCTGGCACATGAACTTAGAAGACCTTCCTGACTGGGTAAAATGTGCTATTGAAAAGGTAGGTCCATGGTTCCTGATACTTGATATTCTATGAGAGAATGAAAAAAGCATATTAGTAGGTGCATCATTTTTGTTTGGGTATAATGTCTGTGCCAACTTAATTCTTTTTATTTGGGCATATGCATTTGGATACCGACCATTTTTTCCACATCTTTCTTTTTCATTCTACAGGATGAACAATGTTCAATTAGGAAATGGTAATTTATTATTTTGTTCCATTTTCCTTGCTTAGTGTAATGTCCCTTGGCTTTATTTATTATACACAGAATCATAAAATCACATGGTAATAAGGGACTTCAAAAGTCATCTAGTCCAGGGTTGTCCAACTATGTGCAGCCCATGAGCTGCATGCTGACCCCTTGTGCCACATGTAACCCAGCAGCTGCCAGCCCTGATCTAGTTCAACTCTTAAATATTTATTTACTTGTGGACTTTTCTCTAGTTCATCCCATTATAGTAAGTGAATACTTCAGAAACCTTCCCAGACCCCTGGAAAGTGAGAAGGTATTTTCTTGTTTATGAAATTTCTACCAATTTTAGGTGCCTTATCAGAGAAGTCTAAGGTCTAATATTTCTTAGAACTTTGAATTTTGCAGCACTTTATGTATTCAGAAAGAGTGCTTATTGATTTCAGTTGCAGCAGTGGACATTCAGCACTTCAGCATAATAGTTTATACCATTTTGGGGCATTTACAAAACAAGGTGTTCTTAATTAGTGAAAATCAAGCTGGAAAAACAGATCTTGTCACATGACATAATTTTGACATCACATTAGCTTCATATAGGGTGACCATCATAGAGGACAGTACGGTTGTCCTCTGTCCTCTATTGATACAAAACTTAAAGAGAAAAATTAAGGACATAAAGGCATCGGGTTTCGTATCAATAGAGTACAGAGTAGCAAAAAACTGGAATATCCTCAATGATGGTCACCCTAGCTTCATACCACTGAACTTTTGGCAGTTGAGCTAACAAAATAACTGATAGCATCAGTAGATTGTTAATCTTTGTGTCAGGGGTCTGCAATCATTCATTAACAGCAGGCCAAATTAACTCAGCTTGTTCTCAAAGCAGGCTGGAGGCAATAATTGTTATTCTTCATCTCTAGATGAAGCATTTCCACACACAATTTGCCTACAAAAGGATATATAAATGTGTTTTGTTGTGGTTGGGAGGCTGGATAAAAAATCCATTAGTGGTTTGGATCCAGCCTGCAAGCCATAGGTTGCTGACCCTTGCTCTCTGTGGAGCAGTACTAGAGAATGATGAGTCACACACTTTGCCAGAGGGTTTTAGAGATATGTGCTAACAACAAAAGAATGGTGAGACTCAAGGATCTTGACCCTTCTTCCTGTTTTCCCACAAGCCTGATCTTTTGCATCTCATCACTTACAATCTATCTCTCTTTTAGTCCTAACCTTTGTCTTGGCCCCATCCTTCTTACAGGCCAAGTTCTGCTCTCCTTTCCTTAGGCTTCTTAATGTAGTTCCAGTCTTCTTCCTCAGCCTGTCCCAGTCTCCTCTTCTATCTCCTTATGCAGTCAGTTTATCCTTTTCCTCTCCCGGTTAAAGTCATCTTGTCCCCTATCCTTCAGTAGAAACAGACATCACAGGATCTCACATTTGGGCCTCCAAAATTATGGCAGCGCAAATGGCAAGCATAGAGACTTCACTCTTCGTCACACTGCATCTTTGGCTGTGACAAAATGTAGTGATAAATAGTGCCACTTTGTTGCAGTGGACATCTGTTTGCTCTGTCAGGATTGAATAGGCATCTTGGAATGTCCCATGTTCTCCAGCTGCCCTGAGCATGGACAAGCTCAGTGGCTTGATGGCCCTGACCCTACATGGTTTTTCTCTGTAAGCAGGGAAAGTCAGGGTGCTCCAGGATCTCCAGAAGCACATCTCCATAAACAGGAAAAGCCCACACAGGTCCCAGCATGGTAACACAGGACCTGGGGAATCCCCGGTGCCCCATGCCTCCACATTGAGACCTGCATGACTCTGTGCCTCTGTTTGAAGAGGACTTAGTGTGGGTCCCAGTATAGAGGCCTGGGGTGCTGAGAATTCCCCATGTTCAGCACCTCCATGCTGGGATCTGTGCTAACCTGTTCTTCACATGGAGGCACAGGTCACAGGTCCCTCTGTGGAACCTAAGCCAACCCCTGGCTCCACAGGATCTGGTGCAGTTGTGTGAAGGAGGTAAGGGGCAGCAAGGTACACAGGGGATTCCTGGGGAAGGGGAACATGTGGCTTCATAAAGTGAATCAGCTGTGGTAGGATACATCCCACCAGAGCTGATCTTCTTTGTATGGTGACCTCTGTTTTTACCCCTTGACTCCTGGTTCTAGTCTCTCTCCAACCAATTTTAGTTCTCTTCTCATTGCTGTCAGGCAGGCAGGTAGGCTACCAAGGAGGTAGCTCTGAGCTGCAATGCCTTCTCTCTGTGATCAAGGAAGGACCATGGCTGTGAGTTAACCCTTCGTTGATTGTATGTTTAAGTGATTGCTTTGTCATGGATATTGTTTTTCTTGTGGTGACAAGTTTGCTCCAGGAAAAATAAACTACTGAGCAACAACCAACCATACATGGTGGAGAACACAGGCATTCTAAACCCCAGTGCCAGTTCTAGTCTCCATGGAAACCAGAACCCTGGCAAAATGTCTGGAGGGATTGCAGCAGCAGCAGCTGTTTCAGCAGCTCCAAACCTAGTAACAGCAGTTCCAGAGAGCAGCAGCAGCAACTGCAACAGTTTGAGTGAGAGCAGTATCAGTAGGAGTTCCTGAAAAAGCAGTTGGGTGCTTGTCAGATCTCTATCACATTGTTGAATCACCGGGTTCCCAGGAGTTAGAGGGAAGAGTACTCAAAGTGAAGAGCCTGGCAAATGATCTGGAGGATTTTCTTGCCATGTTTGAAGTGGGTGGTAGAGGTATATCAGTAGACATAGGACACATGGGCTGTGTGGGTGGTCCCCTTGTTAACTGGGAAGACCCAGGCTGCTTATTGGACTATGGGAGCAGACTCGGCAATAGACACTAGAGCCCTCAAAACAGCCATACTGACTCATGGAGGAGGCTTATCACTGACAGTTCTGGTTGGAGTCTTGGGGCCCAAATGTGCAGCCCCAAGCTATGCCTCAGAAGCTAAAAGATGTATGCACCTCATGGATAAACCCAGATGCTTGGTTGGCTGCAGAGGTCATGGAACTAGTAGCACTGGAACAATTCTGTGCTATCCTTCCAGTAAAAGCCCAAAGGTGGTATCACTCACTGCAGGGTGGTCAGCCTGGAGGAAGCCACATTGGAGGATAAAGGACTTCATGTTTGCTGAGTTAGATGGTTGGGAACCCTGGGAAAACGGGCAGCCTATGGGCCTAAGGAAACTGGGGCTCCACAGCAAGCCAGCCAGGGGTCTAGGGAGGCCTTTGGTAGGAGCATTATCTCTATATCCAAGGCCTCAGACTGGAGGACAGCTTTTGAGTGGGGGGCCTGGAGAAGAGGGCCACCTGGGGCATCTCAGCAGGTGGAGGAATGCAGGCATAGATTATATGCTTCCCATGCAAAATGAAAGGGCACAGATATTGGGGTTCCCACAAATGGACTATGGATACTCCAATGCCTTGGTCTCAGAGGCAAGACTAGAGAGCCCAGACCTGAGGAGATATGTGATCCCTGTAAATATCAGGGATCTCCATGTAGTAGGACTCATAGACTTGGTCTCTGGACAAATATTTGCACATGAGCAGTTTGTGAGTCCAGCAGATGTCACGGTAGGTGAATGTGAGCACGTCACATACTTTCCTGGGTATTTCTGACCATACCCCATTGCCCACCTAAAACTGACCATCAGGGGAGAGGAAGAGCTTGTAAGAGCTGCAGTGGCCTGCCATGTAGCCTACCCTGTAGTGGTGGGGGTGAGATGAGACTGGGGCTTGATGACCAAGCTGATCTGGTTGGCCCAGAGAATGCATAAAGCCCAGGTGGATGGACCCCAGTGTCACAGAACCAGAATTAGGGGAGATATTTTCCTCTTTAGACCCATAATTTTTTGGACCAGAGTTCAGGTCATGTTGAGAATGGCAGCAGGTCAGGTGGGAGACCCTTACCAACTAGAGGAAACACTCTGGAGAAAAGTGTCAGGGTGCAGTGGAGGATCAGGGGACCTCTGGCATTCATCAAGAGAACAGATTAGATCAGGTGTGGAAGGTTGGTTTCATCCGGGGTCAAAGGGAGGATCTGGTATATACCCCTCAGTGTAGCTGGTTGGGATGGGCCAATGGGGCTATAATAGATGCATGCTTAGCAGCCCAGGAGCTGCAGGGGGACCTCTGATGAGGGTGACCAAAGACAATGTCACCAGGGCCTGGCAGTTCCAACTGTTGGACCGAAAGCAATATTGTTGCCAGGTGTTGAAACATGACATACCCTGGGGGTGCCATTTGGAGGCAGAAAATATGCAGGATAGCATGCTGGTGAGTTTTTTTGGCTTGGAATATACCAGGAAATTAAAGACTATGGTGCATCCTGCCCTTAGTGCCAGCTGTTTGCCCCCAGCTCGTCCATAAGCCCCACACCCGGTGCCCATCCTGCTGATTGGGACCACTGGAACTAAGATCAAAGGGGATCCAGGTTCCTTTTTGGTAGGGGTGCAATGACAGAAATTTTTTGGGCTGATACTGATGGCTGATTTTTAACAAGCCATATCAGCCAATACTGATCTGATTGACAATATGCAGCCTGGGAGCTTGGAGAGCAGCATCTGGCTGGTAAGTCTGTTGTGGGGGAAGGGGCAATGGGGAGGGAAGGGGTATGGGGTGAGAATCGAGGGCCCCACAGCTGTGAGGTAGGGATTGGGGACAGGGGCAAGCCGTACACAGTGGGGTGGGGTGGGGCATGGGATGGAGCCGCAGCTTGTCCGGGGGTGCAGAGAGGAGGGGCAGTTCCTGCTGCTATGCGCAGCCCAGGTGGGCACCCCAGCGTGTGTCACCCAGATCTGTGCGTAGGGTGAGAGCAGGCTGCCACTGTGGGCTGGGGCCAGGGCCAGTTCTGGCTTCTTCCCTGTGGGGGGACTGTGTTGGGCTGAGCTTAGGGTGGATGGCAGGGGTGCTGGGATGGGGGCTACCACAAATTTTGTGGTGACTGTAGCCTCTCCATAGCTCTTCTCCCAGCACTGTTGCTACCTGCCCTGAGTACAGCCCCAGCTCAACCCCTCCACTGGGAAGAGCTTGGCACAGCCCCAGCCCACAGTGGCAGCCTGCCCTTGCCCCTGTACAGATCCGGTGGCGCACCCCCCCCATGCCCTCCTTCGATGCACAACTAGCAGGAGCCACCCCCCTTCCCCATGTGCCCCGGATGAGCCACTTGTGGCTCCATCCTGTGCCCTGGCCCTGCCCCAGCCCCACTTTGTCCCTCTCTATGAGGACCTTGATCTGCATCCCCCAATAGCCTTCCTTCTCCCAACCCTTATCCCACAACAGACTTACCAGCTACATGCTGCTCTCCATGCTGCCATGCTGTGCTCCTGGCCACGTGCATGCTGTGCTGCAGCTGCTCATGCACGGGGCATTTATCGACGACATTATTGGCCACATCAGCCAAAAAAAGCCAATTGTTGATAATATCAATATTCCTTATATTGTTGCTGATATGATATAGGACCCAGTGTATCAGGGCACCTCTACTTTCTGGTCCTGGTCAATTGTGCCACCTGCTACCCCAAGGGGGTGGCATTCTGTTCAGCATCAGGACGAATGGTGGCCATGGAGCTACTACAGATTTTTTACCAGGTGAGCATTCCTAAAGACATTTTAATGGACCAAGGTACAGCCTTCATGTCCCAGTTACTATTGAAGGTTTATTTGGTCAAAACTTCAGTGTATCATCCTCAAATGGATGGCCTAGTTAAAAGTTTTAACACTGAAGGGGATGTTGAGGAAATTTGTATCAGAGGAGCTGAAGAATTGGGATCAGCTGTATTCACCATACATGAGGTTCCACAGTCTTCCACTGGCTTTTTGCCTTTTGAATTGTGCTATGGGAGGCAGCTTTGGGGTGTGCTAGACCTCCTGCAAGAGTCCTGGCAGGTCCAGGGAACTGTGATACAAAACATAATGTGGTATGTTTTGAAGCTGCAAGAGAGGTTAGATCTGGTTGGGGCCCACATAAAGAAAAAACTTGAAGCAGCCCAACAGGAGCAATAACAGCAATATAATAGAAAAGCTCAGCTCTGTGTCTCCCAACCAAAGGATTGAGTCCTACTGTTACTCCCTTTCTCCGAAAGTAAGTTACTGGCAAAGTGGCAAGGACCTTCTGAGGTCCTGAGGAGGGTAGGGCAAGTAAATTATAAGGTTCACCTGGTGGAGAAATGACAAAGGTCACAGATTTACTACATTAACTTGATAAAACCCTGGAAGGCTCAAGAGGCCTGTTGTGGTCTCTCTGGAAGCTGATCTAGGAATCCTAGATCCCTTCCCAGATCTGATAATGGGCCTCAAACTAGGGGAGACATTGACCTCAACTCAACAGGTGAAAATAAAGGGCCTTATGGTGGAATTTAAAGAGTTGTTTACCAGGAGTCTGGGCTGGACTACACTAATAGAACACTAGATTATCCTCAAACTGGGCTGAACAATTCAAAAGGGTCACTTGCAAATCCCCACCAGGAAGTTAAAAAGATGTTAGACTTAGGGATGATTGAGGAATTGGGGAACGAGTGGAGTAGCCTGATTGTGTTGGTGGCAAAGTCCAACCACACCATTTGGTTTTGCATTGACTTCTGAAAATCAACACATTTTCAAAATGTGATGTGTACTCTATGCCTCAAATCGATGAGATGGTGAAGGGAATCAGTAACCCCAAGTATATAACTACCTTGGACCAAATCATGGGTTACTGGCAAATGCCTCTGGATCTAGCATCCAGCGTGAGGGCCTGAGAGTCCAAGAAGCAGCTGTGTATGTGACCTGAGGGTCCTGGAGTCCAGAGGCAGGCTGGGCAGATGACTTAAACGCTCCAAGAGCCCAGAGATGGGCTGAAAGTAGTGGGGAGCCCAGAAAGGGTCTAAGTAGAAAGAATGTCAGATGACATAATAATTGAATGATAACATCTGTGAAGCTTGGGGCATGGTAGAGGGGAAGAATGGAGCCACGCAATTAGCCCTGAGCCACAAAGGCTGTTTTGTTATGGACTTTTTTTTTCTTGTGGAGACAAGTTTTCCCCAGGAAAAATAATGAACTGAGCAACAACTTGCTACAGAGCTTTTTAAAGAAAGGTTTGCCAGAGCATTTTTTTTAATATTACAAAACGGCAAGTACAACTTTTCCCCTTATATTGGATGTGTTCAACTCCTGCCCATAGGCCAAATCTGTGGGGTTCCCCATGGGTCAGGAAATTTGATGGCCAGGAAACAGTAGCAATTGATACTGCCATCCCTCCCCTGCTGCCAAATCCCCAAGCCCGGCGTGGCAGGTTTGTGTCTGGGACATGTCCCCTCCCAACCGTGGCTGGATTGGGGCGGGGCTGTCCCCACCTCCTTCTGTGTGGCCAAATTGCACCCACTGGCAGGATCTATCCCACAGATGGTTCAAGCAATGTCCATCTGGCTCACAGGGCAAAAAGGATGAGCACCACTGCCTTATACCATTCTCTGAAACTACTGATCTGATTTTTTTGAAGCTTTTCAGAATATTCACCCAGAGGCAAAGCACCATGGAGAATTTCTACCCAGATAATTAAAGTGCAGGTGTATTCAATTGCTTATAGTTATAAGCAGTTGAAAACAGGGTGTTGTAATGGGAAGTTCTGGGCTGCCTGCTGTTAACTCCCCTTAAAACTTTAGGAACTTGCCGTAGGGCCTTATCACATATTCACTTTCAACAGTTGAAAATTCTTGGAATGTTGTGATATATTAGAGTTGGAATGTGTTAGGTTGGTATCATACATTCACTTGTAATCATTGCAAATCACTGGGTATAGTTATCTATCAAAGTTAGAACTTGTTAAGGAGATAACCCTCACCTGTAAGGGAACCACTTTACAACTCTAAGGGTGAAGTTACATGTTACATTTAGACCATGCTAAATCTGTGAAATTTTAAGCTGGGTTAAAGTTAAATGAACTGCAAGCAGTGTCACATTAAGGGTTAATACCTTTTCTTGCTTGCACATCTCTGACTTGCCACTAGAGGGCTGGGGAGCAGGTGCATAGCTAATAGCAAGAGTATGTGGGCTTGATCTCTGCTCTTGGGGCTGGGAGTTGTGCATCCTGGAATGCCAGAGGACTGCAAATTGCTCATTTTGTCTCTGTGGTGCTAGGTAGCAAAGCTCACAGTTAACCTTTGCCTGAAGTGGCAAAACTTTGAGACACTCAGAAAGCACTTAGTATGAATGCTTGAATTTTAAGTGCCCTTAGTATGGTCCAGGTATAATGTGTAAATTCACCTTAGAAAGCACTTAACACATGTTAAACTGCTTGAATGTGTGGGTGCTTGAGTTTTAACAGCAATTAGTAAGTATTCAGTTGAATATGTAACACCACCCCGGTAAAGTCTCTAGCCAAATGTCATATAATCACTCAGGCTACAAGTACTTGCCCAAATAGTTCCACTGAATAGGAAGCTAAGAGTGTGACTGCTCGCAGCATTTCTAACTTTTACACTGCTTGACATCCCACATATTTAGCTTGGTCTAAGTGTGATATGTAACTTCACCCTAATATATACTGAGCTGATTTGCTCTCTTAAGTAAAGTTGTGAATGTAAATGTTTGCAGAATTGGAACCTTAGTACATCTTGTCTTACGGAAGAAAGGGCTGACTTAAAATTATAAACAATATTTCAATTTTATGAAACCTAGGAAAAGAATACTTTTATTAAACAATTCACTACATATGGCAAGTTTGTTATGGTACCTGCATGTACTCAGTTTCACTTTTGCTGATGTCAGCTCTTTTATTAATTTCTCATTTTTGATTATTTCTTTATACATCATCTAGCTACTGAAAGTATAAAATATACCATTTGGAATTTGTGTGATAAGTGAAACAAAAGCTTTATTCATTTTTGTGGGAAGCCATCTCCCAATGTGTTTAGTAGGCAAGAAGTGTATCAACACCCAGAAAACTAAACTGTAATTGTACTAAAAATTGTACTGAAATTGAAGTGTAAACTAATTTAATTTTTTAAGGAGTCTAATATCTTATTAGTGATACAGTACCTAACTACAAGCTGCCTTGGCATATTTAAGAATGTTTTTTAATCAGTTACAAATTGAAATGTGTGGGGGGGTTTAGTGTTTTTCATGTTTGTATCTTTATATCAAAGAACATTTTCAGAGATCTAATTTTATTTATTTACATTTGATATTTTTGTCCTATTCCGTCTGTTTTCTATAAGTCCTTTTACCATAGGAGAACAGGGAATCTAATAGCTTTTTTCCCTTTATTTTGGTTTACAATGACTTTATTGTTTTGTTGTTTTTGTTTTTCCTTTCATTCTTAGGCACAGTGGACGATTGGAAAACTGAACTGCCCATTCTGTGGGGCCCGTCTGGGGGGCTTTAACTTTGTTCGCAACACAAAATGTTCCTGTGGTCAATTTGTAAATATACATTTCTGCAAGAGTCGGACTGATTTTCAGCCAGCTTGTTCAATTAGACTCCCAAGATCATCAGTAAAACACTTGTCACTTTGTAAAGCTCAATCTGGTTTTAACAAGAAAATCCAACACAAAGTGACAGGTGGAACTTTGGAAATCAGAAATCCAGGGATTCCATGCATGACCAAAAATTATAGTGAAAGTGGAAGATTAACAGAAGCACTTTGCCTAGAGGTGCAAGCAACCAACTTTGATATAAATAGTAGAAAACCACACTTCAAGGTGTTCAGTCAAAAAAAGAGTCTTTCAGCTTCCTGGCCTGTAAATGATATGCACTTGATAAAAGCTTTTCATAGAAAATCACATAGTTTGGATTTGAACATCAGAGAGAAACTCGTTTTGTTGCCTAATTTATGTGGAACTTCAGGTAATGGACCTATTTATCACAGGCAAAATGATACACAGCCCATTTACCCAAGCAGTAATTTGCAATTAGAGTCCAGTAGAGAGAATTCCTTTCAGGGCCTATATAGTTTTGATGCTGATGAACTGTCAAAAAGGTTTTCAGTTACTTCCTGTAATGCATTAACACGAAGGGGGACAGAATGTGAATGTGGTTTCCAAGCATCTGAACAGTGTTCTGGGAGTGCCACTGCTGACCAGCTACCTTTCGTGATGGATCTGTTTCCATCTGCAAATTATGCAGAAGATGATGACACTGGACAGGAGAATATGACACCAATTGATCAGGAACCTGCCAGTATCTCCTTAGTTACTGTTCATCAAAAAAAGCTAAGCAAAAGAGAGAGAAACAAATTGAAGAGTTTGAGGAGAAAACAAAGAAGGCGTGAGAGGTGGCTACAGAAGCAGGTGAGTTTAAAAATGAGATATGCTTTTTGCTCTATGAAGTTTGGTGTATAAACAAGTATTGAATTCTTAAGAGATTTTTTTTAAACTGTTGTGTTTTAGTGCTTTTGAAAAAATGATTGTCTTATGCAGAGTGAAGGAAATAAGAGTTGCAGAACCTTCTTACATATTCAGCTTTGCCAGTTTAGTCTAGTCTGTATTTGTAGCAAGACTGCTCTTTCACTACATGGTCAAATCTTGAAAAACAGAGATTTCAACTCTATTAATTTCTGTTTAGATTTCTTGAGCTACAAACTGGTTACAGATAAAGTTAAACTTAGATTGGGAATTCAAAGATTTATAACTATTGAGAGAGAAGTTTTGGTGTAGTCTTTCAAGCAAAGTGGTGGAGGAAAAAAATCTGCATTAATAAGATTGAACGGGTTAAGTTTTTGAAAGGGGTGATAGTATGGGGAGTTCTGACTTATCAGTGAATGTTTATGATACGTGAAGTCTTGTCCTTGCAATACTCACATTGGTGAATATAGATAGCTTGTTCATAGTGTGGAAAATGCTTGGTATTTCCATTCATCTGGGCTTGTGCCGATTGTCAACTGGGGCCAGATTTTTTCAGCCTTATGAATGCTGTGTGCTTCTTGTAGTTTCTTTGCATTCTTCTGAAGCATTAAGACAGTTTCCTTGCCTGTAACTGGTGGTTTTTGACTGGGGTGCACCCAGTAGGTTCATTGTGTAAATAATAGCCTAGGACTGGACTCGATGCCCAAGACGGCCATTTCCAGTCCTATGTCCCTTGTGTTCTTGTGTGTGAAGTGATACAGAACAAAGAAAGCATTTGATGAGAGACATGTGGAACTACTGTAGGTCTAAAAGAAGTAAACATTTCTAGTAAAAATAATAATTTTAATTTTATTAAAATCTGAGCATTAATTTTGCTGAGAAACCTTTTTTCAGTAACTTTTCTGTAGATACTATTATTCTTTTGAAGTCCTTGTTCTTTAAATAACCTCAAATTTAGGCAAGAATTGTCTACTGTTAAATTATATCAAAATTGCATTTGGTAAGGATTTTAGAATTTGTACTAATAATGGAAAACAAGTCTTACAAACTTTTAGTTGTAGAAATCTACCTTCAATCCCTATTTCTGCCTGCAGGAGTCCAATCCATCTTTCACAGAATCATAGGTTAGGTTTGGAAGGGAATTCAGGAATTCATCTAGTTCACCCCCTTGCTCAAAGCAGGACCAGCCCCAACTATGTCGTTGCAGCCAAGGCTTTCTCTTGCCAGGTCTTAAAAACCTCCAAGTATGGAGAGTCCGCAACCTCTCTGGGTAGCCTGTCCCATTGTTTTACTACACTCCTAGTGAGAATATTCTTCCTAATATCTAACCCAGGGGTTTTCAACCTTTTTGGGTCAGTGTACCCCTGGTGGCTGAATGCCAAGGGGGGGCAGTGCTGAATGTGGAGTGGTGGCAGCCACTGTGTGCAACCTTCCCTCCCCTTCTGCACCCCCTGCATCTGGCTGGGTGGGTGGAGCCTGCGCAGGATAGTGCATGGTGGCACTCTGTCCCCACCAACCCATGCTTACTCCCTAGGATCTTCTCAAGTACACCCAACCCCTGATCAAACTTAAACTTTTCTGGTTACAACTTGCTACTGTTACTCTTTGTTCTGTCATCTGCCACCACTGAGAGAGTCTAGCTCCTTCCTCCTTCAAACCTCCCTTCAGGTACTTGAAGGCTGCTATTAAATCTCCACTCAGTCTTCTCTTCTCCAGACTACATACGCCCAGGTCCCTCAGCCACTTCTTAGAAGACATGTGCCTCAGCCCCCTCACCATTTTCATTGATCACTGCTGGACTCTCTCCAATTTATCCACATCCTTTCTGTAGTGGGGGCCCAAAACTAAACACAGTACTCCAGATGTGGCCTTACAAGTGCTGAATAGAGGGGAATAATCACTTCCCTTGACCTGCTGACAACACTCCAGTGCAGCCCAGTATACCATTAGCCTTCTTGGTAACAAGGGCACACAGTTGGCTCGTATTCAGCTTATTGTCTTTTGGCTCATATTCAGCTTACTGTAACCCCCAGGTCATCTTCTGCAGAGTTGCTGCCCAGTCAGTCAGTGTCCAGCCTGTACTGATGCATGGGATTTTTCCATCTTAAGTGCAGGACTTGTCCTTGTTGAACCTTATGAGATTGCTTTTGACCGAATCCTCCAATTTGTCTAGGTCACTGAATCCAGCCCTCCAGCATATCTACTACTCCCCCCAGCTTGGTGTCATCTGCAGACTTGCTGTGGGTGCACTGCATCCCACCTTTCAGGTTGTTGATGAAGATATTGAACAAAACTGTCCCCAGAACTGATCCCTGGGACACTTGATTTGATACTGACTTCCAAGTAGGCATTAACCCATTGATTACTATCATCTGATCCTGATGCTCCAGGCAGTTTTCTGTCCAACTTACAGTCCATTCATCCAGCCTGTATTTCCTTAGCTTGCTTGAGAGAATGCTGTGGGAGACAGTATCAAAAGCCTTGCTAAAATCAAGTTATACCACATCCACTGGTCTCCCAGCATTCACAGAGCCAGTCGTCTCATCACACAAGGTAATCAGGTTCTTCAGGCATGACTTGCCCTTGGTGAATCCATGCTGACTGTTCCTAATCACCATCTTGGCCTCCAAGTGCTTAGAAAATGATTCCTTGAACATCTGCTCCATGATTTTTCCAAGGACTGAGGTGAGGCTGACTGGTTTGGATCTTCCTTTTTTCCTTAAGTATAGGTGCCATGTTTGCCTTTTTCGAATCACTTAGAACCTCTCCCTATCTCCATGAGTTTTCAAAGATGATGGCCAGTGGGTCTGCAATTACATCAGCCAACTCCCTCAGCACCCTCAGGTGCACCCCTTCTGTCCCCATGGACTTGTATGTATCCAGGTTTTCTAAATAGTCCCTAGCCTGTTGTTTGACCACTGTTGGCTGCTAAGCTCCTCCCCAGACTATGTTGCCCAGTACAGTAGTGTGGGAGCTGACCTTACCTGTGAAGACTAAGATGAAAAAGACATTGAGTACTTCAGCTTTTTCTGCATCCTCTGTCACTAGGTTGCCTCCCTCTTTCAGTAAGGGACTCACACTTTCCCTGGTCTTCCTCTTGCTACTGACTGCCTTCAGGAATCCTATATAGAATTGTCCCTATTATGAAGTGAACCTGTTCTAATCCATTTCTGCTAACATGCATTAGACATTTCATTTGTAATTGATTAATTAAACCTTGTCCTTCAACTAGCAGTTTGAGAGTGGATATCTTTTTCAGTACTGTGACAAATGCTTTTAAAAATGCATGGGTCTATTCTCAAGGGATTAGTCTAATACATACTAAATTTAATGAAGGTATTTTTCCATGTTAGAATGCATGCTGCCAGTTATTTTAGTATATCAACATATGTCGCCATGCATTTTGTGTATTATGGTAAAGTGCCTGTTACAGTGTTCATAGTGGAATTAAAATACACCAGTCTTAAATCAAGACTTATAGCCATAGGGCATTTCTTTTGTATTCTGTAGGTTTGATTCATACCTGTACTGTATGACTTGCTACCAACTGTCCTGACAGAAGACTGAATAGCATGGAATGTAATAACTAAACTATTGTTTAACAGCAGGGGGCACCAAATTTCCTTTAGCTACAAAACAATGGAAAACAGTTACTTTTGTCAAAGAGGAGATTTTGGTACAGAAAGCAGAAAAAAATAATTTCATATAATATACTGTTAGAATGATGATAGATAAACACTTAGTATTTTAATGTCTAATGATCATAGGTTTTAAGAATAATAGTGGTGCTTGTTAGTATTGCTGTAGCTAAGAGTCTGCTAGCATTTCTGTTCTAAGCTTTCTTTTATGAGTATCTTGTTGTATAGCAATATTAAATTTGCCCTAGTCTAAAATGTATAATAACTGGCTAAAAGGTCTCAGCTGGGAGAAATATTGTCTTGCTTTGAGTTTTGTTTCACTTGGCTTCAGAATATTTTTAGTCAGAGGAATTACATGTAGTTTGTGTAGAAATTACAGCATCTTGATTGAAAAAGGTAGCTGAAATCCAGAGCAAGGAAAAATATTGTTAGGCTCTTTAATTTATAACTTGAAAGATATGATTTGGGTTGGGGTTTCTTTCTTTTGTTTTATTTTGGTGTCTTTTTCAACAAGATAGTGAAACTAAAAAGTGGTTTATAAAGTCAGTGATCAGTTTCATAAAATTGGTTTTTCATTATGCTACCGGTGTTAATTTAAATCTTTTTTTTTTTTAAGTGAACCTAGGACAGATGGTCTTGTGGTGAAAGCACTTGACTCTGACTTAGGAAATCTAAATTTAATTTCTAGAGCTGCTTGATTTTTGTGTGACCTTGTGCATGTCACTTGGAGGCAAAATTCACAAGGGAATGTAGGCATAGCAGGGCTGAACGTTCCTACCCCTCAGAATCAGATGCCCAACTCAAGATGCAGTATTCACAAGCTCAAGGAAGATGACTAAGTTCTCTGAATTTTAGATGTGGAAAGTTACATGCCTAAAAGAGTATTCACTGTCAACACACTGACCTGACGATGCCAGAGCAGGTTAAGGAGAAATGCTAAAGGAAGTGTTTTCTACTTCTATCCTGGAGCAAAGCAACTGCGTGAGACTGGGATTTTACAGCCTGAAACACCCATGTAGACTTAAATGCTTAAGTCTATCCCTTGTGTACAACCATCTTCTCTCTGGTGATGGTAAGGATGGTGGCCTTTTATGTAACTAGCAGCACAGGATGGGTTGCAGGCTCACACAAGTGTTTTGCCTCGGGTTTATGAGCCGCTTGATCCTCCCTGCTGCTGCTTCAGTCTACAGCCTGCAGCCCTTCTTGGCCAATTGTTTGCTTACATTGCTGGATCAAGCATATAGTGCCCCTGTGTGTGTGTGCGTCCCCCATGTGTGTCCCCCCCTCCCCCCACCCCAGCACCAAGGATAGGTGGAGTCCCACCAGGACTCTTTAATGAAACATTTGGACAATTATCTTGCTGGGAACATTTGACCCTAGCTGACTTCCTGCCCCTGGGACAGGGGGCTGGATTCGATGAGCTTCCAGGGTCCCTTCCAGCCCTAATGTCTATGAAATCTATGAAATCAAGCATGTACTGACTATGTCTACCCAGTCTGACCCTTCAGAGGCTTCAGTCACAGAGATGCCTAGCTGGCAAATTGCAAATGGCCTGAGGTATAAAAAACTCATCTGAGTAGGAAAGCTGGTGCCCCTGGGAATATGCAGTAGCTGAGCAGTCGGTGCCAAAGTAGGTTTTTTGGTAGTTGAGCTGAGGGAGGTGGATTGGTTTTCTGTGAATCACTGTTTTAGGCATCTAAATTCTCCCTGAGTTCTTTCTTAAATGTTTAAATCCCTTTATTACCCTGATAGGTTAAAAGCTGACATAATAGTACCTTTTCTCTCTCCAGTTTTAGACAGTAAACTCTAAGAAAACTTTCACTTATTATGTGTTTATATGGGGCCTAGGACAATGGACCTGAAGGCATCACTGCTTGTTGTAACAAGATGTAACTGCTGCTGGAGTTGTGTCACTGTACACGGCAGAAAAAGGCCACTAGTTTTTTAAGTACTGTGAATCTCGAGCTGTCATTGAAATGATTCCCCAGCAGTATTTCAGAGTTACTGTTAAGTGCTTTCACTTCTATTTGTAATCTGTTCCTAATGTTTTTTTGTGATGACACCCTTTGGGGCAATGTCATGGTGGCTCTTTTGGTTGTTTGATTCACATTTTATATCCCAGTGGTTATGCTGTCATTTTCAAACTGTAGATAACAAATCTTGCAGAACTGTCCAGGGATTCATTCAGCCCAGGTAAGAAGTCTGTTTTTCTAACGTATTCTACCATGGAATGGCCATAACAGTTGTTCTACCATTGATGTTAGTAAAAAATAATGACATTTTCTGATGGGTCAGCAAAATGCTCTATTTGCTCACTAAGAGCAATTGAATAAGTAGAACATTTCAAGGCTGGCATAATATATCTGTGAATGTGTACTTATCTGTAGCTATTGTATGTCTCTTGATTTCTTGTGTGATGATTTTGGAGTTTGATTGGGTTGTGGTCCAGAGGTGTTATTTCATATAACAGGCTGAATGAACCCCTAATATAGCACCATTGATTTAAGTAAAAATAGACCAAAAATCAATGCATGACTTATTCTCTAGTATATTAATTTTCTTGAGTGAAATATCTGTTGGCTTTTGTCATGGTTCTTATTTATATAGTTTGTAATACTTGTGCAGATGAAATGAAGCCAAACCAGCACAGCAGGAGTGTGATGAAACATTGTGAATTACCACTCACCTTCCAAGGGGATGTAGTGTGCATGGGCAACTGGTGCCGCCTTAGTCGGGGCACATGGCTCCCCCCAGCAACCATCCCTAAGTGGGGAGTGCAGCCTGTCAGGGGTTGCACCAGTGCTCTTGGGGAGTGCACATGTACCCCTGCATACCCCCTATGCACCACCACTGCC
>NW_017728909.1:42087672-42089523 GCF_001723895.1 Crocodylus porosus
AGTTCTGCTGACCGGAGGGAGCCCCTGTGGGTGATCCTGTGCACAGAGGGTCCCCTAGGGGAGATCCCGCAATGGACAATCACTGCAGCCTCTTCTGGGGGCAAGCCCCGTCCGATCACTGCAGCCACTCCCAGAATCGACAACAATAGCAGTGATCATCTGGCACTTACAGGGGGGCACTGGCGCTCTCGCCTGCCCCCTGGCCATCATTTAAGTGGTGAGTGTGGCCAGTCGGGGTGCACTGGCACTCTCTGGGAGTGCACGCACAACCCTATGCACCTCTTACATGTCATCATTGCTAGTGTGTGCTCTTCATAGATTCATAGATGTTAGGGACTGGAAGGGACCTTACCAGATCATTGGGTCCAGCCCCCCTGCGCATAGATAGGAAAAACTGCTGAAGTCAGATGACCCCAGCAAGGTGTGCATCAAGCCATTTTTTAAAGATGTCCGGGGTAGGTAACTGTACCACCTCTGGTCGGAGTCTGTTCCAATCCCTAGGCACAGCAACCATGAGCTGATCACCCTCACAAACTGCCATAAAGCTGGCAAGTCAGTCAGCAACACTGAAGTCCTTGACTTCAAGAAAGCTAATTTTGACAAGCTCTGGAGGCTTGTCAGTGAGGCCCTGAGGGACCACGGCCCCTGGGGGAGGGTAGTTCAGGAAGAGTGGTTGCTCCTCAAGGGAGTGATCCTCAATGCACAAGCTAATTCTATTCCGTCTTGGAGGAAAGGCAGCAAGAGGGCACAGCAGGCCCCCTGGCTCTCCAGGGAACTAGCAGACCTCCTGAGGCTAAAAAGAAAGGCCTACAAAGGGTGAAGGGTGGGATTCACCCCCAAGGAGAAATATTCTGCACTAGTCTGGTCCTGCAGGGAGCAAACCAGGAAAGCCAAGGCTGCAACTGAACTCCAACTAGCTTCAAGTCTCAAGGACAATAAAAAGTTCTTTTTCAGATATGTGAGGAGCCAGAGGAAAAGCAAGGGCAACATTGGACCCCTGCTAAACCAGATGGGACATCTGACAACTGACGCCCAAGAAAAAGCCAACCTATTAAATGGGTACTTTGTATCGGTCTTTCATCAGTCCCATGGGACACCCATGCCCATTATGGGACAGGGAGGTCCAGGTGAGGATGATCCCCTGCACTCCATCAATGCTGACCTCATAAAGGAACATCTTGAGAGGCTGGATACTTTCAAGTCAGTTGGCTCTGACAATCTACACCCCAGAATACTCAAGGAGCTGGCGAGCATCATAGCCCAGCCCCTGGCATGGATCTTTGAGAATTCCTGGCCCTCTAGCATAGTGCCCAAAGACTGGAAGAAGGCCAGTGTGGTGTCTATCTTCAAGAAAGGGAGGAAAGTGGATCCAGCTAACTATAGGCCCATCAGCCTGACTTCTATCCTGGGGAAGGTCTTAGAAAAGTTTATTAAAGAAGCCATGCTTAATGGACTGGCTGATGACAAACATTCTGAAGGATAGCTAGCACAGGTTTGTTGTGGATAGGTCTTGCTTGACCAATCTCATTTCCTTTTACGACCAGGTGACCTATCACCTGGACAAGGGAGAAGAAATTTATGTCATATATCTTGACTTCCAAAAAGCCTTCGATTTGGTATCCCATGATCACCTCTTGGTGAAACTGACCATCTGTGGCCTTGGGTCCACCACGATCTGCTGGCTGGGAAATTGGCTCTGTGGTCGGACCCAAAGGGTGGTAATAGAGGGAAGTGGTAATAGAGGGAAGTCAGTCGTCACAATGCCGTGACCAGTGGGGTCCCCCAAGGCTCTGTCCTTGGACCCATATTGTTCAACATCTTCATTAATGATGTGGACATTGGAGTCAGAAG
>NW_017728909.1:42090507-42169656 GCF_001723895.1 Crocodylus porosus
GGAAGAATTTCTTTACTGTCTGAGCCCCCAAGGTGTGGAACAGCCTGCCATCGGAGGTGGTTCAAGCACCTACACTGAACACCTTTAAGAGATATTTGGATGTTTATCTTGTTGGGATCCTATGACCCCAGCTGACTTCCTGCCTCTGGGGCAGGGGGCTGGACTCAATGATCTTCCAAGGTCCCTTCCAGCCCTACAAAAAGAAAAAAAATCATAAAGAATCTGAATCAAGGTTTAATCAATTTGTGTCCACTGTTTCTTGTCTTCCCCCAAGGTGCCTTGGTGAACAGATGCTGCCCCAGGCCCTGATATATGCCCCCAATATACTTATAGGCTGCCACCAAGTCCCCTCTAAGTCTTCTTTGCTTTAGGCTGAAGAGTCCCATGTCTTTCAGCCTCTCTATGTATGACCTGCTCTTCAGACCTCTAATCATGCACATGGCCCTCCTTTGGACTCTCTCAAGCTTTTCCATCTTCTTTGACAGCAGTTAGCTTTGATGGCTGGATTACTGGGAGGATGGTTCATTCTGACCTTTCTGAGCTAGCCTAATATTGCTAGTACTGTGCTGTCTTGGAGATTTATAGAAGCACAAACATGACAGTTCTGGCCAATTATTGCATAGGTGGGGTAGAAAGTTCCTTGCACCATCCCCTGTCTTGCAGAACACATTATTTTTCTGGACATAAATGCTTGGTACCTAAAGGGGAAGGAACAAAGATATTTTTGGCCTGATTCAAAGCCCTATGAGGCAAGAATATAATTAGGGACCTACCTTCACAGTGGAAACTGCAAAATCCTGGATTGCCTGCAAAATCTGCACACACAAAAAAAGAGAAAGTTTGTAAGTCTTCACCTCCCAGGGGGGCCTTGCAGCCTGCCTAGGAGGGGAAGGCACTGGCCGGTGGGATGGCAAGAAGGGGGCAATAGAGAAGATGGTGGCTACTTCTCCTCCCTTTCTCCTCTCTCCTCCCCCTAAGAGCCTGTCCACCAACCAAAGCTGGGGATGGGACTGGATGAAGAGCAACCAGCAGCCAAGATGGTGGACACCCCCTAATCCCTCTTCCACCCCAGGCCCTCTCTGCCAATCAGTACTGAGAGACAGGGCCTCTTGTCAGTCGGCACTGAGGGGCAGGGCTGCTGCAAAATGCCTGTGAAATAGGCTCTTCATGCCAGCATACAGCCACGAAACTCGCTTTGTCTGACCGCAATTTAAGTATAATTTCTGGACTGTGATCACCTTTGAAATCAGACTCAGAGAAAAGTTAGAACAGTCTGTTTACCTTGAAGTTGTTTTGTGGCAAGCAAGATGTAGTCATTTCCTTCTGGTTCTGATGTTTCGTATTTCTGTGAAATAATACTCTGTGAAATATTTTGTATTTCTGTGAAAAATGAAACATCAGGACCAGAAGGAAATAGGACTACATCCTGCTTGCCACTGAACAGGTTTGAGGTAAACGGACTAGTCCAACTTTTCTCTGAGTTTAACCTGCATAAAATGAACTGTACCAAACAGGAGATTTTACCACAGTTTCGACTCTTCTATGAAATGTGAGCTTTTATTTCTACCTGGGAGAACTTTTACAATCTAGTCTCCTATGCCTGAAGAAGGGTGCTTGTGCCCGAAAGCTTACAATTAAAGAATTTTTTTTGTAAAAATCTAGGGATAATGAAAGATATTACCTCTGCCACAGAACTTTCCATGAATTTTTCTTGTACTTCTCAGTGACTCTCCCTAGAACAGGGGCGGGAAATTATTTTGGGCAGAGGGCCGCTTACTGAGTTTTGGCAAGCCATCGAGGGCCACATGATAGGCAGCCAGGGGCAGATAAATATTAATTTTCTAAATTTTTTAGGGGCCCTACGGGCCAGATAAAGTGGCCTGGCGAGCCACATCCAGCCCCCGGGATACATTTTGCCCACCCCTGCCCTAGAATTTACAGTGAGAAGCTGCGGGGTGTGAGCAGTCCATAGTTTTATTCTGAAGAGAAATCATGCGCTTTTACAAAACAATAACATAAATTCTTATATTTCCTCAGAATGACCATGGTGTTCAAATTGTGAATAATTGCACAAAACCCCTAAGTAGCAAGAGGATGTCAAAAAAAAATCATGGCAAGATTAATGACAAGTAAAGTTGATTATATAGCAGAGGTTCCTATTGGAAATGAAAAAAGGAATTTGCTGGAAACTGCAAATTACTGAGAAAAATTGCTATATACAGTACTAGAAAAGACTAAAGATATAGGCTGCCATGCAGTGTATCTCAGAATTAAATGCGTGGTCAGTAAACTGGTCTAATTAAAATGAAGTCTGGATACATTTAATCTGGTGACCCTGTACGCACAATAATATGTTTATCTTCTAAATCTGGCATTAAATATATGAAAAAGGTTGTTGCTTAGCAATTTATCCATAAGAGCTTAGAAGCAATTTTTAGAGTGGGCCTTTGTCTGTAAGATAACTGCAAACCTTTTCTCCTTTCCCATAAGTAATTTGGCATGTTCTTTTACTGAAGCTTTGATGACTAAGGATAATTTTTGGCTTGGTGTTCTGCTTGCATTTAGTTACCAAAGATAATTTGTACACATGGCTTGTAAGCAATGTTCTTATTGCTTTTGTGCAAATCAAATTTTATTTTTTATATTAATTATAATACAGTACTAAATATGATCTAAATATGCATGCAATAACTGCAGATTTGTCATGATATGGTAGTTTTGTATCTAGATAAGTCTTCACATGTACTTTTTGACTTTATGTATACATGTTCTGCTTCTCAAAAGCAGAGGAAGCAGAGTTGGGGAGCAAAGTGCGAGGGTCAGGCTGCCTGACAAATCTAATAATTAGATTATATACGTGGAAAATTATAAATGGTAATTTCCCATTTATAGAAACTAATTGTGGGGGGCATTGTCATAAATTCAAAGTCATCTTGGATTCAGGTAGACATGGAACATAAATTTGAATGGACCAGAGTCTCTCAGGCATCTTCTGGACTATCTGAAAGAAGGATCTGGCCACCCTTTCAGAGGCTGTCCTGTGGCACCACTGAACAACTATACTTAAGGGTGCTCTTTGGAGTTACCACTTGACACTGCCTTTTGGCCAGGACCAAGGCAGAGATAGGGGTCTTTACTTTTTTTGTTAAAGTTCTTTTGAACTTAATGTTTGTTGGCATTAGGTGGGGTTTTCTGGGGGAGGGCGCAGGTGGTGATAGTCACAGCCCTTCTGTAGGGGAGGCAATATAGGTTTGGAAAGGGTGTTGGGAGAGTGTGGAGGAATGATGCCTTGGACTGAGGCAGGGGAGTGACAGTGGGTGGATGGAGTGGAGAGAACAGGAAAAGATCTTGGAGCTGGATCATAGGATCATAGAAAAGGAGGGGTGGAAAGCACCTCACAAGGCAATGTAGTCCATCCCCTGCTCAAGGCAGGATCATCCCTGACTAAACCATCCTAGCCATGTGTCTAACATGCTCTTAAAATTTCCAGGGATGGAGATTCAACATCTTCGCTACGTAGTCTATTCCAGTGTTTGACCACCCTCACAGAACGTTCTCCAGGGTTCAAATTACACTTTGACTCTTGGGGGGGGGCGGATCTGCAAAAGAAATTAAACCAGTTCATTGATTAAGGAGTCCACCTAAGTCAAGGAGCAATCTGATAGGAACCCACCCCCCCAAGTTATGATTTTCAAATCTTACAGTGGGGCTTTCATCTCTAATGCTGGGGCTAATCCCCTCCCCCGCCCCCAAGCTCCCTGCTCTTCTCAATCTCCAACCTAAATTGCCTTTTCTACAGTTTGAGGCTATTATTCCTAGATCTCTCTCTTTCAGTCTCAAAAAGTCTGTCTCCATGTTCTTTATAATTACTCTTCAGGTATTTGAAGACTGTTCCCAAATCATCTCTCAGGCTACTGACAGATGTTTAAAGGCTTGATGGGATCTGAACTGTGATCCCAAAAACCTCACCTTCTGCCATGCCACGTGTGCGTGGCAGGACCCATGGTTTTGGGGTCAGGGATTAGATTCCTGTTGTACCTTATGTGTCAGAGCAGATATCCAGGATCATGATCCTGCCCTCCCCATGTACCAGCAAGCTCCAAAACCTGTGCTAATTAAAAATGCCCAAAGCGTCACATGTATCGGTGCCCACGCTGAAAAATGATGGCGGGATGCTTTGAACTAAAACTCATTGAATGAGCTTTAAGTTTAAAGTTCCCCATTGTGATTTTCAAGTGTGGGGACACTGAAACGCATGACTCTGGAGTGTGCTGGAGTGCAGCAACTGCTGGAGTGAGTTGATAAATCAAGTCTGCTCTGGTGCTCTGTAATTATAGCATATCAGAGTAGTCTCCCTAAACATGTGTAGGAGCCCTGGGTGCCTAGAATCAGCTGATTGTCACCTGGGGCTAGGGACCAAACTAGGATCTGGAATTGGCTCCAGCTGACAGTCAGCTGATTGTCAAAACCCTGCTGGGGTGGCACATCCAATTTTTTACTCATTCTTTACTCACCTTCAGATCAGGCTGCCGCAGTCTGATTCCAGGTTCCCCATCCACATGTGATGAGTAAGTATTGTGTGTGCAGCCCATATTGGTTGCACAAATAGTTTTATAGATTCCTGTGGACCAGGATAAGTAAAATCTGCATGTGCTACCGAGCTGGGCAGCACACGCTTTTACAGTTCCTAGAGCTTGGGACCTCTGTCGCTATATGGTATAGACCTGAAGTAGGGAGGGGAAGTGTAATGTGTCTTCAAAATAGCCTCTATCAGCAAAATAAAATTTTGCAATTTCTGTGTCCCGTTTGCTGCATTGGACATACAAACTGGTTAATACAAACAGCAGATATGAAGGTCTGTTTTAATGCTCTTAGGAGTAAAACAAAATATATATGCAGCCATTGTGAAACAAAATAAATCAAACAGGAGCAATTCACTGCAAGCTTGAATGTTAGACTTCTTGACCTTTTCAAATTGGCCAAAGTAACTGATTTTGGAGCATACCAAGAACAATTGGTTTTGAACTTTTACAACCCAGTATAGCACAAGATATATATTGAATGAGGAAAAAGAGTTAAAGAAAGTTTGACATCTGAGCAATCAGAAGATGGTACTGAAATAATCATACATTTGTTCTTACCAACATTTGTGACAAAGATTGCAGAAGCCACAAAAAAAATAAAAAAAAAAAATCACTAAATGTAAAAAATCTTATAAACTTTCATTCTTTTTGGTCTTAAATCCAGAAACAAAGGCAAAATTAAGATAGTTTGCCCTACTGAGGGAAAATATTTAAAGAAGCTATTGTTGACGTGGTATATGGGTCATATACAAAAAATCTTTTAGATCACAGATCTATCACAGTGGCTTCTGGAAGAAAAAGTTAGCAGATTAACAAACATTTAGGGCTGGAAGGGACCTTGTGAGAGCATTGGGTCCAGCCCTCCTGCTCTGGGCAGGAAAGACTCCACAGATGTCCTCTAGTTTTCAGAAGGCACAGAGAGTAAAAAAAGAAGAGCCTCTTGAAGTTCATGACTATTGCCAGTTTTTTCTTTGGCCTTTTTTTCTCTTAAACTGCTGCAATTAATAATTTAAATATTTGAAGATTTTCTTAGTACTTATTAAATTGGGCTAGAGGTATCTAAAGAGATTATTAGATATTGGCAGATCCTGAAGTTTTTCTTGGTACTGTGGCTGCCTAATACAGCTTGTATTGTTGAATGTTGTTGGTGGCCTGGCTGGGTGGCATGTGTGCGGCCTCCTAATGGGTACCGCTGTCCTTGTCCCCCTGTCCTTTCTCCTGGGAGCAGGCAAAGAGTGAGCTGAGGTGGGGGGCAGGGAGTTGCCATGGTGTGCTATATGGGGCTGATAGTGCTGTGCCTCAGGGTGTACTCCATCCCCCCTCCCACCTGTCTGCCTGCCCACCCGGGCTGAGGGAGAGGGAAGTGTTGGGGAAAGCTCCACATGGAGTGTCCACCCATCCAGCAAGCACTCCATGACTTCCCCCGACACCTGCTCGCTTCCTCAGCCTCCAGCCCCACTGCTCCCCCTGCATCATGTTCCCCTTCCCCCCCCAACTTATCTGCAGGCAGCTGCAGGGGGTTCTCTCCCCAGGTGCCTGGCTGTACTGCTGGCCATGTGCATGTGTGCACTGGCACACATGCATGTGGCACGTGCTGCATCTCTCCCACCCCCCCCCAGCCCCAGGCAGCCTCTTGCAAACTGAAACTCTGCCAGCCTGCAAAGGGAAACCCTCCATTCATGGTTTTTTCTCCAGCAAACAGAAATCTCAGATCCCTGGTAATCACACACACATCTAAATGATTAATCTAGCTTGGACTCATCATTTATGCAAGAAACTGCTGATTATAATATAGTAAAGATGATGACTGATTTCAGCATACCTAGGAGTATAGTGAAAATTGATTTTATATATTAGAAGAAAAAGCATTGTTTTGGAGAACTGTTTTTAGCAGATGCAGATTTGTTTTGGATGGTCAGATTCCTTGTATAGAGAATTACTGAGCTGAAAAACAAAGCACCATCTTCAAAGTCACTATGGTGATATATTATTATTTTTAGTTGCAGTACAACAGAAGTCATCTGGTTTATAACAGTAACCTTTTTTAGGAGGCTATAAACATACAAGGGAATCTCACTAAATATATTGTCTATCGTTAAACTGCTGCCAGAAGCAACATGTGCTCAGCAATGTAAACTAACTGAGAAGTTGATTAAATGTAGCCAACACTGAACATGACAAGGAAACACATATTAGGCACACACATTAATGAGAACCTATCACAAGAATTAGGTTGGAGAGAGTCCCTAAAGTAGCTACAAATGGCAAAGTCGAATAACTTGGGAGAGAGCTAGAGCCCAACCTGATGCGTTGGGCTCTAGCTCTACAGCTCTATAAGTTCCAGGTAGAACAGAGGCTGGGGTGGAAAAATATAACCTCTGACTTCTTTTCATGTAGGCATCAAAACTACAGTGGGTGAGGATCTTCCAAAAAAAAATAGGTAGGACAGCAAAAAATCGACACTAAGACTTTGTGTGAGGGGTTGTAGGACTTAGCATGGGGAGAGTGTAACAGAGCAACAGAGAAGAGCAAGTCTCTGTGCCCATCCCTTGGCCCCGTCCCCATGCTGCAGCACCTCAGGAAATGGAGAGACTGCTGTCTGCCAGGCTGGGGAGAAAACCTGGCCCAGACTGAAACCCAAAGAAGCCTGTGGGGGACACTTCCTGGAGAGGAAGCTGGATGCCAGCTGGCAGAGAAGCCAGGGGATTGGCTTCTGGGAGCACCAGCACTGAAATAAGCGGCTGTGGTGACCAGAAGAAAGAGCTATGGCTCCCGGCTGTGATACTCCCGGATGGGGGTAAGAGGAGTGACAGGCTGCTGTCTCTTTGTTACTTCTGTTCTGTTAAACTTCAGTGGATGTGAGGCAGGGTAGGGGTGGTGGAGCTCCTAGTCAGTGGTCCCCTGCTTTGAATATACAGGGCAACCAAACCCAGCAAGCTAGCCAGAACAATAGATACTTTCTGCTGGAGGATTATGTGTCATAAGGGTGAACTGCTCCCTGTTACGTTAATTAAACCTTAACAAGAAGTCATGGTGGGCAACAAAACAAGAAGTGGTAACTTTGATAAGCCAGTTCAGGTATGGGGAGTACCCAGTCTCAGGCATCTACCTCTGATGTGTCCACAGTGACCTCACAAGCCTTTTCCTTTTCCTTTTACAAGCACCCTGAAAATGTGCTTTCTGCAAATAGTTATGCAAGTACAGTTCAATTACACATTTTTTATCAACAGAAAGAAGTTTAAAATGTTGTGGATGCAGCTGAACTAAATTCAAATTTAATTTGAACAAGAGACTTTTCAAAAATGTGTTGTAATATCCATTCAACCCCACTAGAACACATGGTGCCTGTGATGTAAAATCACACAATGTCATAAAGCACCCTGCACTTCTGTTGATAATACTAGTAGATGAGGTTAAATGGTACTTAGTGGGATCAGCCTGTGGCAGGCTTAACTCTAAGGACCGATTCTTAAATTTGGCAAAATGCAACTGTGAACAAAAAAGTATGCTACTGCTATGAAGAGACTTGGTCATTGCAGTCATAATGTCTCCCCAGTGTATATTTTCAATTAAGTCACATTGTTCCTGCCAACAGTTGAATCATGATTATTCTCAGTGGAAATATGTAAGACATAATTCCATTCACAACTACTTTGGATAATATTGAAAGTTGGCATATAATCACAATCTATTGATACTCTTCATCTGTAACACGGATATGAAAATGTAGTACAGGGGTCGACAGTGTTTGGCTGCAATGCCAAAAATACCTCAATTTGCACCCATGCCTTAGCTTGGCATGCCAGAGGCATATGGTGGGGGAGATGTGAAGGGCCTGTTCCCCATTGGTTGCAATGGGTGCACACACACCTCCAGGCGGGTGGTGGGGGAAGAGCCAGAGCTGGGCTGCCCCAGCCCCTTCCCCACCAGGTACCCTGAGTCACATATGCACCTGCCATGGAGCCAGTGCCAGGGCTCCAGACCGCAGTGTAGCTGTTTGCAGCCTCCCTTTTACAGCTGCCCAGAGCCCAGACTGGCTGTGGAAGGGCACCAGGGTCTAGAGCCCCAGCCTGGCTCCATGGCAGTGGTGGCTGTACACGTGCCTCTGGGCACATAGTGAGGGAGTGGCCGGGGTTGTGTTGCCTCAGGCCCCTTCCCAGCTATGCACCCTGAGGTGCTCATGCAGCCACCTTCACCACAGAACCCAGATGGGACTCTAGGCCCTGGTGCAGCTGCCACAGATGGCCTGGCCTCTGAGCAGCTGCTGCCTGCCTTGGAGCCTGGGCCGCTTGCAGCTTCCTGGCTGCCTGCTGCAAGCAGCCCAGGTTCCATGACTGGTGCCAGTTGCCCAAAGCGTGGGCCAGCTGTGGTGTGCCAAACAAAATGACCTTGCATACCATGCTGTGCCACACAAGCCGAGGGTTGATGACCTCTGGTGTAGTACATTTATCTTATCTACAAATAATTGATAAAAATGGACTTTTATGTAATCTGTGGAAACTTCACATTCTTATAGTCACATGTACTTAATGGCTGTGTCTACATGAGATGCTTATTGCACAGTAGTTCATTACTGCTGTGCAGTAGCATCACGTGGCATGAGCTGTGATGCAATGATATTGCACAGTAGTAACGAGCTACTGCACAGTCAACGTCACCATCCATGTGGTTTGCGGTGAAGATAGTCAGGAACACTCTATTGCCGACTGCCCTCAAAGAGCTTTCCATAATTCTTATGATAGATATGTTCTCTTACAATTGATATAGATCAGTGATTTTCAACCTGTGGTACATGGACCCCTCAGGGTCCACAGACTATGTCTAAGTGGTCTGAGAAAGATGACTATGATCAATCAAAATATGTGAATATCCACACTTACCATTCAAAAGGGTCTACACCTCCATCTGAAATTTTCAAATGGGTCCACACTTCCATTCAAATTTTTTTAGGGTTCCACAAATGAAAAAAGGTTGAAAACCATGGATAAAGGTCATTAAAAAAAAGTGCGCCAGCACAGAACACATAGGATATGGCTGCAGACACAGTTGGGCACCTGCAAAAACAGAGAGGATCATAGTAATGGATATTTCATGATGTGGGGGATAGGCTGATCATATCTAGGCTGATCAGATTTGAATACTAATCACCGAGCCTAACTGCAGTAAAGAGGTACACTGGTATCAGATTTGACCCCCATGATACCTAGAATCATAAAAGTGAAAAGGCAAATTAGAGTCCCTACTGCCTACCCGTTGCAAATCCTGGGTTCTGGTGTTATGTAGAGCTTGACTGGACTTAGGGTATGGCCATATGGCTATAGTCCACGTTGCAAACAAGCAAAGACAAAGGTTTTCCACAGCTAATCTGAAAAGAAAAAAAAAGTTTTATTTTCATCCTACTGTAACATAAATATTAGGGGGATGTGAAACGGGCTGTATTCGATTTGGATTTGGATTCAGCCTGAATCGGGGACAGTAACTCAATTCGTTGATTGGGTTCACTGTCCCCAATTGGTTTTGGCTGAATCTGAATCTAAAAATCCGATGCTGATTCAGAGAATTGGTGATTCGGCCATAGACACAGCTTTAGATGTTTTTTCTACATACCTTGAGGTACCAAATGTGGCTTGTGAATGCTGCGATGCTGAGATGGATGGAGTGTCCCACAGGAGCGTGGGAGTGGCCCCTGCATGCTTGGCAGTGAACCCAGAAGTGGACCGGAAGTTCTTCTGGTCCAGTTCTAGGCCTGTCAGGGAGCACACGGGGGGCATGCCACCTGGCTCAGTAATCGGCCACAGGGGGACCCCAGGTGCCCCCCCAGACCCAGGAGGCACCAGTTGCCGAGCCAGAGGGCTGCAGGGTGGACCTGGAAATAGACTGGAAGTGCTTCTGTTCTATTTACAGGCCTGCTACTGGGGAGTCCCCCACGCTCCTGTGGGACGCTTCATGCACCCCCACATCACAGGGTTCAGGAGCCGCCTGGTACCTGAAGTTATGTAGAAAAAACATTTAAAGCTGTGTCTATCTCTGAATTTGCAGACCTCTCTGAATCTATTCAGAAGGTTCCAATTCAATTCAGAGAGATTAAAGGGTTTCCTGATTCAATTCAGATTCAGAGATTTGGCCATCAAATAGTGCTGAATATTCACCGAATTCAATCAGGGACTGAAGCTTCACACACTGGGGGACCAGTGTTTCTCTCCATGGCTGCAGTGCCCGCCAGAACTGCCAGGGCCAGGTGCCTGCAGGCAAGTGCTGCCTGGAGGGCGCTGCCACTGCCGCAGATGGAAGTACCTGCTTCACCCCACAGCAGCTCAGGGACCACTCGGCCTGCCAGCAACTCACCCTCCCCTCTCCGATGCTGGAGAAGCAGATAAGGATTAGGCCTGACCCTCATGTAGACCACAGGGGTTTACTTCACCCTAAATTGAAGTGGTGTCTTTAAAACCCACCTCTTCAATTTAGGGAGAATTAAACTGAAGTAACCCCCCGTGGTGTGTACAAATGGCCATGTGCATTATAATAGAACATGGAACATTGTCTATATTAAGTCCATGGTGCTTAGTGTCCAATACGCTGATGAATTTGTTTGTAAAAAGGAGTTGACACAAAGATGTGTACCCTGTATACCAGTTTGACTTACATGAATATGGTAAAGAATTTCCCAGGAGAAAAAGCAGCAGTAAAAATATATCAGTGTAAGATACACAGGCACAAGTGTTGTGTGTCCACAGTTTTCCCAACATAACAGTTTGCTTAATTAAAATAAGCTATTACATGTTCCATCTAACACTTAGTTGCCAGGCACTGTACTAGCATCTACTGTAGCAGCTAGTATAGGATAGCTGATTGTCCGTCTGCTCTGGACCCCAGTGTAATGTACTTTGGTGTACAAAATCAGTGTAAATCGTACTGATGCTAATGTGTTGCAAGTCTAGGCCAAGTTGTGAGAGAAACAAATGAGATCATTGGCAGAGTAGGGGGCATATCACAAGAGATACAGAGCAAGATGTGTTGGAGTTCAGTGTTATATAGAGTCTTGAAATGGAAATTTAATTTAGTGAAACAGGGTAAGGAAATGGCCTATATGTCCAAACCAAACTCATGAGAAGGTTGAGTATGGAATGCAGGATTAGGCTATCCTTTACTTTATCCAAGTGGAAAGAAAAGTAGCTAGTGCTTCCCACAGATTAGGAATTGGGAAACTTTTGTAAAGTTATTGTTCAGTACAGAAGATCATTCTTATCATGTGGCGGACTCCATTACCTACTTACTGCTACAGGGTATCCAGTCAGGCTGGTAATTTCTGTTCTTTATTTTATTTTGTTCTGTTTCCTATTGACCACAATTATTTTTTCTTATGTATGAAATAGCAATTTATTTGTGTGCCTTGAATCAAAAATGGGAATCATCTCCCCATTTTAAAAGGTCATTTTCTTATAAGACATTTTTTCTCAGTTGAGCTAAAAGCTGCAGTATTGATTGTAGTGTTTTGGAGAAGACTAAATTATTAATTTAGCTTCATTTGGCAGGTAAAACTGTTTTCAATCAATGAAGATATGAAAGCATGCTCACTCTTTCATGGAGCTACTACCTTCATTTTTAAAATATGATAGTGTTAATGAATATTTTATGTAGTATAAATAAGTAAGCTCTAAAACAAAGTATAAACTCAAACTAAAATTCCTACTGGACAGAAGTACAGGACTTTGGAAAGGAAACCTTTCATAAAAATAAGTTCCTAAAATGCTCTACTTGAGAACTGATTTCAAAGTTTAACAGAAGTTGTTTTCCAGCTGATCATCTGTGTTATCCAAGCTATATATCTTCAGTTCAAAGGTAAGAAATGAAAAATAAGATAATCTTCTTCCAGGAAGCCTATGTAGATTCTCGCTTGAAACTGCATCTTATAGGAGCTATTTAGAAAAGCAATAACTGCTGGCAGCACACAGAGCTGCCTTCTTATGACACCAAACATTTTCCACTGAGAGTATAAGAGGCCATTTCTAATCTTAGACAAGCTATGAATATAGGGGCATTTACTCTGGTTTCTGAAAGTCTTCTCTGTATTGTGGGCCAAAATACTTGTAGCCATGTTATAATTATTTTAGTTTTCCTAGGTAATTTTAAGTAATTTCTTCACTGTTACAGTTTGAGTACTTAGACTCCAGCTCAATTCAGAGGCGTTATATCTAATTTCCAGCATTTGACAATTAAAGTCTCAGAGAATCCAAACACTATGAATTTCTGAAAGGAACAGTTCATTTCTTTTTGTGTATAAAGAAAAGACCCTTGACCTGGAATCTCATTTTGTGGGTGATAAGAGACCAATTGTGTTACTCTTACGTATAGTGAATATCACTGAGTGTACTCCTCAGCTTGAGGAGGGAAATGAATAAAGCTATCAGCATCTAGCCATATTAATATACTTTGAACTTTTGGGCAATTGCTCTACTTCTTCCACTTTGCACAACATTTTAATTATTATTGTGATTAACAGGTTTGATGACAGACTTCCTGCACTGTATTCCTCAAGAGCAAAGTCATCCTCTATTGCCACCCCAAATGTTTTATCAAAAGTAGTATTAGAGTTCCTCCTAAATCAGACCATTTATCACTTAGTCTTTTTTCCACTTCAAAATATCATTCTTGCCAGCAGAAAGGTAGGCTCCGTGCAGGAGATCTTAGATGGTTCCAGACTAAATTATTTTCAGGTAGAACTAAGGCCTTTAGAATATCAGCAAGATGTGTTGCTTTTCCAATCAGAGTAAAGGTTGCATCATTTCCACTCCATATTGGTCCAAATAGATTTACCTTATGCACTGACTAGACATTGTTATGCTTTAATTAGGGTGATTGTACCTGAGGATCTTGGGGATGAGGCATTGATGTTCTGCCACCATATTTTTTCAATTTAAATAACACTATTCACTTGACCTAACCCTAAGTTTGTATCTTTTTTGTTTAACTAGAGCTTCCCAGTCCATATTTCTAGAGGTGTTTCTGCAGCTAGAAATATGTGGCAGGCACATCAAAGACTAAAAGAAAGGTTTCTTACCTTTGGCAATAGTTATTCAGCAGCAACTTGCATATTCAGTGGCTTCTTAGTGGTTAAAATTGAATTTCCAAGCTGACAAAAATGCAGAAGTTAAGTTTAGTAAAGTCATAATTTGATGGAGCTACATACAGCTACAGTACTATACAGTACTATCAGAACAACTGATGTGAATATTTACATTATCGTATGGTATTTGTTTATTCTATATTTTTCTTAGCAGTTAGTCTAGAGTATATTTCAATATATAAACAAATATTACAGTCAATTTATTTAATGGCCAGGCATGTCATATCATTATTTACTGAAGGTATTTTATGTAAAGTATTTGGTGGGGAAAAAGAAAGCTGAATTAAAATTCTGGCAGTTATATTGTAGAATTAGTAAATATTATTGGCGGTTGTGCTTGCTTCTTCCTGTACCTATTATTAGCTCTTCTAGATCTTGTGTCTCCTGACCCATAGAAATTCTACAAGTGGTTTAGCAAGTATTCACCTGAAAACAAAAGCATAAAACACTTTGCACCAGTTCAGTCCTGTGTTACAAACTTTACTAAGTAATTGTACTTTATATGGGTGAAATTCTGGATAGTTCATTGGAAAACAAAATTTCATTACAACAAAATCAAAATTATTAACGAAAACATGTATTTTGATGAAATTTCATTTAAAAATGGGGGAAAGTTTTGAAAATGTAGATATATTTTGTATTATGGTAGTATAAGAGAGATACTGTAGCTGTAATGGTCCAGAAATTATGTGAGAGAAGAATTTCTTAGAGTGACAACTTTTATTGGACCAACTGTGTAGTAGGGATAAAGTTAGACAAGCTTTCAAATGGCAGCATGAGGAAAAATGTCTTACGTATGAAAGCTTGTCTAACTTTATCCTGACTACACAGTTGGTCTGATAAAAGATATCACCCTAAGATATCTTTGCCTCTTGCATAAATATATTATATCATTTTCAGAGCAAAAGTTGTGAATATTTTATTTAGAAATTCTCTCATATAAAAATGAAGGGTCTGTATCAACATTTTGTAGACAAATTGAAATGTTTTGATGGATCTAAAACTTTTTTAAACATTTGGTTCATGAAGAAAAAATTGAAAATTTGGAGGGGGAGAGAGGATGGGTGTCCTGAGTTGGGATTTTTTTCCCCAGGATGTAAAGTCCATTTTTTTATGCCTTTAGTTTTGGTGGATTTACAAGCAAAATCCACTCCTTCCTACCCCAAGCAATCACCAAACCTGACCACTATGGATTGGAAAAGTGCTTCCAGTTCTGGAATCTAATGGCAGAGAATCAAAAGCCCACATTACAGAATGATTTCTTTGTTGGAGGAGGAAGAGTACATCACAAAGGTGGCACTTCTCTTTCTGTGCCCACCCAGTATTTCTCTCATAGGAGCAAAAGAAAGTGTTTGGTCCTAAATAAAAATACTCTTGTTTAACCATTCTTTCGTCAATGCCTGTAAGTAGTTGCTTAATGGAAGTATGTATTCAAAGAGCAGTGTTTTCTAGTACTTACTTCTGTTCTGTATGTTAGTATCATAACTGATTTTTACATTCAGGTTTTTGGTACATAAAAATAATAGTTGGTTCCAGAAAACTGAAACTGAATTTTGCATCCTTTCTAATTTTTCTAGACCGGATTAGCTGATATTTTGAAAGAAACCATTTGAATACTCTCAACTTAAATCTCAATATTGATATTTCTATATAGAGACATACAGAGTAAACCTATATATTTTGATATGAAAGTACATGTTATATAAAGTGAGCTGTCACATGAGCTGCTGGTTTTATGTTATTGCTTAGCAACCTAAATTCAGCTGTTGAATAGTTTAACTACTCTACTTGTTACTTGGGAAAAGCTTGTAAATAAATAAAAGATTATATGTATTCAAGATTTAGCATTTGATGCTTCCTGTCACTTGTCACGAACACTTTGTTCACACTGTATAGTACACTTTCTTCAGAGTGCTCTTCCAAAAATGTGGAAACACAGTTTAAATATTATGACTTGCTACTGTGATTATGCTTAGATTTAGGTTTGGACCAATGTTTATATTAACACAACCTTACTTTCTGGAGTTATGTAGTACCTAATCTCTAAAACTGAACCAAATATTTGCAAATATTTTTTTTACCTCGTGTAAAGGTAGGAGGTTATACGTCTGACATCATGCCTAATGGATGGTATTTTTATGTATATTTTTTGAATCTTTATGAATAAAATCCTAGGAATGCCATGAGTAGATTAGTTGGATCTTGCCAAATGTTTAATATTTTGTTATTTTTCTTAATATCCTTAAATAGTGTCGTGATGGTAGGGACCACGCACAGTCCCTAAGTACCTTGGGAATCCCAGCCAACCCTGAAAGGGTTAGGCAAGAAACCCCAGGAGAAGAGTGGAACTTACCAGCAGACCCAGGAGAACCAGAGCCAAGAGTGCGTGCAGCGTCACTACCACGGTTTATAAGCTCCCTATCAAACTAGGCAGCACCCGACTGATGATGTCAGCCACTGGCACTACCACAAGAGATTTAAAAGGCACTAGTGGTGCTGGTGGAGGAAAAGGGGATCTGTGTCCTGGCCAGTGAAGGCTGGGGCAGAAGGTGCCTCGGGGCACTGAGGCAGAGAAATGATTGGGCTGCGAGAGCCCTGATTGCACAGGACAGAAAGGTCCCAACAGCCTGAGGAGAAGACAATGGCTCCAGCGCTGTTTGGGGGCCTTCTCCCAAAGGGAGTGAGTGGAGGACACTTAATGAAAAGAGGCAATAGGTAGTCCCTCCAGAGTGGTGGGTTTCTCTTAATTTTCCTCTGTTGTTTATTTTGAATGTAATTCAAGGTCTTGAGCCAGGGTATATGAGATCCCTGAGCCAGGGCCAGCTTAGAAAGTAGCACCTATTGAGCTGAAGTCAAGTGAATGGCCAGACCAGGGCCAAGAAGTCATTATCAGACTCACGTAGCAACCAACTGAGCAGCAGAAGCTGGGACATCAGTTGGCAATCACCGTGTGTCTGGAAAAAACCAAAGGATCATAAGATCCCAACACTGACATTTGGCATGTGGATGGGGTGTGGGGAGGTGGAGTCCCAACATCGACTGCATGCGAACCCTGAGTAACCCTTAGTGGTAATGTTTGTATTCACACCATTGAACCCCTCCTGGAAATTCTGGCAACATCAAGTCTTGGCAGGTGAGTTGGGGAAACAGTCCTGCTCTGGGTACTCTCAAGGCTGGTTAACAAGCAAGTGGTGTCGTGACAAATGTTCAAGTCATTTGTGCTTAACATAAATTATTTTCATTTAAAATTGCTGAGTTATTAATGTTTAGTATTCAAAAGAGTTCATATACAGTAATGTTTATATATATTTTGTCTGAATATATGCTGTTTATACTCAGCCCCACTCTCCCTTTTACCATGGGGGCCTCAATCTGCCCCCCATGTCCCTTCCCTCCCCCACACCCCTTCCACCTCAGAGACTTACCAGCCAGACGCTGTTCTTTAAGCTTTAGGGCTGCATATTGCCTATTGGATCGGTATCAGTCACTATGGCTGGTTAATAATCAACTATCCATATTGGCCAAAAAAATCTTTATCGATGCACCCCTAACTGCCACACACTTGTGGCATGTGAGGATATGTGATTGTTGAGATCTTGGATCAGATCCCATTGCAACATTAATTTAATGTCTGGCACTGCTCATAAACATCTCAAAAGTTTTTGGTGGATCCAATATGCCAACCAGATCCTATGGGCAGAGTTGGTCCACATCTGGATCTGGCTCATGGACAAGATCTGGAGCACAGGATTGTTCTGCATCCAGAACTTAACATGTGGGGTCAGACCATGGCCTAATCTGGCATACAGACTGGATCCCATGGATGCAGTTGGTCCACAGCTGGATCTGGCATACTGGCCAAACCTGTGCACCCATTTCAAGCTGTTTTGACCCATGTGCCACTTCTCTGGTCTACAGGGTGAGAAGATTGAGCGCTACTGGTCTAGCACAATGTCTGTCTAATAATAATAAACATGTGACAGGCAGGCAACCAACCAAAATCAGGCCTACTTGTGATGGCAGTTTTTATGCTTTATGAAATTAAAACATTTGTGTTTGTGGCTGTTAGTCATCCTCATCGGAATGAGGTTTTTGCTCATTGCTGAATCAGAACCAGAAATGCTGCACTCTGTAATGAAATTAAGATTAGATATTAAGTTCTTTTGACAATGTACTTAGAACTTCCATTTTAACAACTCTTAAGTGCTTGTAAGAATGTTTAAATGTACAGAACTAAAGCATGACTAGCACTAATTCATTAATTTCAAATGTTGACATAGAATATTCCCAGCAGATTTTGCTGATTCAGCCACCTGAGACTGAACGCATCCACTCAGCAAAAGTCTGAGAAGAAAAATTATGTCTGGTGGCATCTCTCTAGGGTACACATCAGATACAACCTGGAAGACTTAGAGGAGTCAAAACTTTTAGTTAAAGAGATACAACATCCCCCTAAATAAAATACACACCTTGTTTTTGGAAGGCAGAATGTAGGAGAAAAGATATTTCCAGAGTCTTGGTCAACTGTGTGACATATGGAGTAAGTCCTCCTGGGAACACAAAGTCTTCAGAAAGTGTGGCATACCAGGAGGCAGTCTGGAGAAGTAGGAAGAACTTTCTGGTGCCAGCTGCTTTACCTAAATTGTCTCCTGGGGTACCATATTTCTTTGACACTAAATTTCCTGGAGATCTTGCTCTGGGTCACACAAGGTTAGGCATGCTGTGTTTGAGAAAATACAGTATTAAAGTGGTGATTGTCACTGCTGTACTATTGCATAGGGAGGAAGGGGGTACATCAGTCCCAAACTGTTCTCTTTCAGTAGTCACATCTGAGCTATATAGTCTGTTTAGATATAAATATATATTTCAGGACACTGCTCAGTATTTTTTATGTAATTGCAGAAAGCATATATAGTTTCACTTTGGACTCCTAAATAATTTTGGATATTTTGGGGGGAAATTTTTCTTCTGCAAAGGCCTACTGGATTTTCATGAAAATAGTACCTTTTTTTCATTCCTTGTGTCAGGTGCACATTTGGATATAGTAACATTTGTACCATTTATATAAACAGATACATTAATTAAAAATGAAAATACTCTTAGATATCAAAACCAGGCAATGTTAGCTTTGTATGCTTATGCAAATCTTTTACTTCTTTTATAATTTCAAATCAGATTGACACATGGTGCTTTGCCGCAAAAGATTATTTCATAGCCATGTTTGGCAAGAAATCTCTTAGAGAAATAATTCTCAAATACCCTTCTGTTAAGTTCTTATCATCATTGTGCATATTTTAAACAACTGTACTTTCACAAGAAAATGTTATATAACAGTTGTGCATTGCAGTCAAACTATTCCCAGTCATTCTACAAGTTTATGAGCTTTATTGTATCTTTTTTGCATCAGTTTTGCAAGGGTTTTCAGGCTGTCAGCCATAGAGTTTTTTTTCTTGTACAGTTTTCTATAGCTGGGATATCAGAAATTGAAAAATATTTCTAATGAGTGAAAAAGATACTCATCATTTTGGAGGTTTGGGGGCATTGTTTTGGTTTGTTTGGGGGGGGTTTTAAGTGGCAAGTCTTTAAGTCTTTAATGTGAGTTTTTGTAAATGAGTGAAAATACTTGGAATTCTTTTCTCTCTAAGGGAAATACTTATTGATGGTACAAATGTTGTTATTTATTATTACAGTAATACAGTGTTCAGTGTTATAATAATGCTAAACACGAACACTAACATAAAACTTTCTAGGTTTACCAGCTGGTATAGATTTGAAGCACGCAAAACAGTCTTTAGGAGGTATTTGTACTCCCTCCACATTTGTATACTACCCTTCCAAAAGAGTTAATTCTACCCTGAAATACAGATTAAACTAAATGACTGGTTATGACTACAGAGGGATTCCCACCCTGGGTCTCCAAAGGGCCCAATGTCATCACCTCACCCTACATATTCCAAAATCTCACAGTCCCTCAAGGATACCTTTGAAACTCTGGCACTGATTGGGACTCTTCTCATGAAGAGGTGGTGGGAATAGAGGGCTTTATGTTGTATAGGAGAGAGAGAGGAGGGGAAAAAGGTGGGGGAGTTGCTCTCTATGTCAAAGAATAGTACAAATCTTCCCTAATCAAATTAGGGTCAGAGGGTGGGCAGTGGAGTCCCTCAGGGCTCAGTTCTGGGGCTGGTGCTGTTCAACATCAGTGATCTGGATGAGGGGGTGGGAAGCAGCCTGTCCAAATTCATGGATGACACAAAATTATGGGGTGCAGCTAGCACCCTGGAGAGGAGGAACCAAATTCAGACCGACCTAGACAGGTTGGGGAAGTGGGCAAATAGCAGCAGGATGCAATTCAATAAGGACAAGTGCAAGGTGTTGCATCTAGGGAGGAAGAATTACTGTCTTACCTACAAGCTGAGGGGCAACCTTCTCAGCTCCACTGAGGCAGAAAAAGATCTTGGAGTCACTGTTGATTCCAGGATGAACATGAGTCACCAATGTGATGAAGCAGTTTGGAGAGCCAGTCGCAGCTTATTGTGCATCCATAGGTGCTTCACAAACAGATCCAGGGAAGGGATTCTCCCCCTCTATGTGGCACTGGTCAGACTGCAGCTGGAGTACTGTGTCCAGTTCTGGATGCCGCAGTTCAAGCGAGATGCAGACAACCTGCAGAGAAGCCACTCCAAAGAAGAGCCACTCGCCTGATTAGAGGCCTGCAGGGAAGCCCTTATGAGGAAGGGCTAAGGGACCTTAACCTCTTCAGCCTCTCCTTTAGACGGTTAAGAGGGGACCTTGTGGTGGCGTACAAATTCATAAGGGGAGAGCAACATGAAGTAAGTAATGATTTGTTCACCAGGGCACCCCCTGAAACAACAAGTAACAGTGGCCATAAGCTACTAGAGAGAAGGTTTAGGCTGGACATTAGGAAAAAGTTTGTCATGGTCAGGCTTGCCAGAATCGGGAATGGGTTCTCAAGGGAGGTGGTGCTTTCCCCATCCTTGGGGGTCTTCAAGAAGAGACTGAACAGGCTCTTGGCTGGGATCACGTGACCCCAGTGTTGGTGACTCTTTTCTTGCCTGCCTGGGGCAGGGGATCAGAGTAGATGGCCCACTGAGGTCCCTTCCGACTCTATGAATCTGTGATTTTCTGTCATCAAGCTCTCTCTCAACACTCAACTGAATGTGGAAGAAAGCCCAGAATAAGCATCTTAAGCATTTGCTGGTAGCTTCTCAAAAATGAGTAGTCCCATGGTTCCAGTGTCAACTTATACTCTGGCTCTGAGATTTAGTGTTCTGGTTTCCTCCCAGTGGGGTGAATCCTGGGCAGAGACCATTCTGCTTCTTGATACAGTTCTGCTGTTTGACCTATCATTCCAGTCTATCCAGAGTTCTTTTTCAGACCTGTCTTAGCCTGGGTTATTGTTCTGACTTGCACTCCAGATCTAGTCTTAATGGCACAGATACAGAGGTTAGCTTATTGGAGTTTTTATCTGCAGATCCCTCTTGGAAGTTCAAAAAAAGGACAATTATGGTCTTCAAATATAATATCCTCAAGCCATTATTTCCAGTCTTTTTTCCCTACACTCAGTGGCTGCAAGGTATGTCTCTGGCCTTTTGAGCTATGTAGTCCTGCATTCTTCAGCCTATCCCAAACATCAAAAATAGGCTCTGCTAACCAGGCTCCTACTCCTTCACTTTAGTGTCCTAGGTGAAGATTGAATGAAGGAAACCAATCCTTTCTCTTCCTTCCACACAAGGCTTTTATTCCACCACTATCCCACCAGCTAAATTACTTTTGGGGCTTATAGAATATAATAGGGAACATAGCACAAGCCCTATCAATTTACTTGGAAAATGCCAGTGGACCTGTCACCAGCTACTGGGTGTTTTTCAGCTCCTTGTTGGAAATAAAAGTGCCTTACCAATCAGTGGGTGCATCTACACAAGATGCTAACTGTGCAGTAGCCTAATTCTACTATGCAGTAGTGTGCAGGGCAAAAACCATGCTAATACGCTACTGCACAGTAGTATTAGGTTACTGTGCAGTTAACGTCACTAAAAAGCCATGTGCAGGTGCTGCTGCGCAGTAGTATCAGTTACTGCACATTGATGTAGTACTTGGTTATACAAGTACTAAACTTAATGTACAGTAACTACAACCCATTCATGAACATGTGTAGATGAACCCACTGTGTCCAACTAAGAACGCTTAGCAAACCCAGCCATTTTTTTTCCTACTGCAAAAAGAAAGGCCAGGAAGAGGAGTTCAAACAGTTGGACTTCTTTGGACAGAAGTCTTTTTGCTCTGGTAACCTTGAATTTAAAATTGATTACTAGGCTGTCCTCACTAGGTCTGAACTGTTTGTTTACAAATAAATTGCCAGCTTGTTACCAACTTTGCCCATCACCTTGGGGTGTGCTCATTTATTAGGCACCCTCATTTCTAGGGTCTTTGTAATTCTATCAGTGTGCTGCTTGTGTTACTTGTGTTTCTATACGGAGCTGTATATCTCCCTTCTGCAAGTTCTCACCCCCAGTGGAACTATCTTGCAGGACTCAGGTTCAGTGGGGCTGGGGTCCTCCAGTCACCAAATCAGTCATACACACACAAACACACAAAGATTAACGTGACACGCCTGACCCAGCCCGGTTGATCAGCATGGACAGGCTGACGCCCTCATATGCCAAGAACCAGTTCATTAGAGCAACAATAAACTGCAGTCAGACACAAGCAGACAGGTAAATAGAATACCTCTGAATCTGGCTGGGTGTCCAGCTGACACCCTCATGGGCCAGCATTCAGTTCATTATGGCACGTCTGAGCCAAACTGGGTCAATCAGCCTGTACAAGTTGATCCCCTTATGTGTTTCAGACTCAGCACATCCCAATCTTTAGCCTCCTGATGAGCAGACCCCACAGTATTTTGGGGCTTCACAGGGATCTTTAGCTTAGGTAAAAGAAGTGTTGCTGCAGAGCAAGTGGGGAAGGAGAAGTAGAGAAGGAAAAATATATCCAGTTACTACCAGTTTGACTATAAAAGTTATTGTTAAGTATACGAAATATATAATGGTACTAATAGTAATAGACATGCAAAGGAAAAATGAACACAAACAATTACAATATTACCCTGGTTTCACTAAGTATTTGGGGAAACTTAGCTCAAGCTTAACTAATACAGTTCAGGTTCAGAAATCTATGCCTAGAGAGAAAAGAGAAAGCAAGAGCTAGGATCTCACCAGTCCAAGGCACTTGGGTTGCAATGCTGACAGGTAAAGTTCTTAGCACAATCCTTGAAGGGAGATGATCTGTTTCTTCCAGCTTTTTGAGAACAACACCAGATGGTGTTAGAGAGACTTCTCTTGAAGCACGCACACACACACTTTGCTGCTTTTTTTTACAGATTTTTATACCCTCAGTTCAGCTTCTTCAAAGCATTTTAATAGTGTAAATAATTGTCATTTCTATTGACGAAGGGTTATCTGGCTTGGAATATCTCAGGAAACTGATTAACAACCAGGAAAAACATAAGGTTAAAGAGTAACCAGACACTTAGGAGCCAGCTTGAAATTCCTGTGGTTTTTAAGGAGTAACCAGACACTTAGGAGCCAGCTTGAAATTTCTATGGATAGCAGATATATTGATGGAATACCTCATTGTTTCTTTAGAAACAATAGATAGCTTGCGGCATTAGGGTTTGGGATTTTTATGTGTTGTGAACAAGCCTCAGCTTAGCATGACTTTTCCAGATAGTGTTCATAACTTTCTGTGGGGAGGACTTTCACCAGTCATCCTGGGAAAAGTATGACAACACTTGTGGTCAGGGCTCCAACAGGCTGGATGCTGTGATGAACTCTTTACCATTGTTCAAATATTGCCCATACCCCCTCTGACTCCGTCTGTTTGCCTCAGCATTCCCTAACCCAGCAACTGAGTTTTAGTCAATCAAGTTTAAATAGGCCTCTCATAGTGGGACCGGGGAATGTATGGCCCAAGATGCCTATTAAACTTTTACTTCTGCTTAGAGGTGTGTGGGTTGATTAGCATTTGGAGCACAGATTCCCCATCATGCAGTGCTCTCTTGCTTATTGCTTATCTGATCCCAGAATTCACTGCAGTCTTTGCTTCGGGCTTTCTGTTCTCCATCTCTCATGTAAATGAATGGTCATCTGGTTCTATCTTAGATGCAAATGAGATCTAGGGCAGTTGCTCCCTTATCTGGAGGGCTTTGGGTATGTCTCCCACTGCATCTTAATCAGTTTTGTTTCAGTGGGGGGGTGGGAATTCTTTGTGAGTCATACAGGCTGTGTCCTGTGCCAGGGTTCCCCAAGAACAGGGAGCTGACAGGTAATAAGCTACACAGATTACCTGCAAGTGGAAACAAAATAAACGTTCTTAGCCTCTGTGTCCAAAGGGCAAGCAGTAGCTAAGATCTCTCTTCAAGAGAGTTTGGATGTTGTAGTCACTTCCCATTTATCATGGGCCTGACATTGGTGGCAGGGGTCAAAATGTTTCAAATCATTTTCAAAATGGAAGAGAAGCTGCTGCTTCTGTTATCCCATAACAGTTACATTTGCAGGAGCAAAGGCACTCCAACTTTAACTCTGTTTCATCCAGGGTTAAGTCTGGTGCAATTTAGCTCACTTGTATTGTTATAGGCTCATGTTCCCATCCCCTTTTTAAGATACTGTGCATTTACATTTGTTCAAACCCTCAAAGCATATTCTGCAGCCTTTTAGAGAAAGCGTAAGTACTAGACATAGTATATTTAGAAACATCCTTCTCATTTTTACTTTGTTCCTCCTCATTCTCTCTTCACTTATTGGCCACCAGGAAGACAAAAAAGATTCTACAAGAGAAAACAGTCCTGTAGTGCTCCATCTGCTTCACAGGTCCTGTTCAGAAGCAGGCAGAATCTTTGATAATGTAGCCCAGAGGTAAGTCCCTCCTATTAGCTTCCATGTCATCAGCCCTCCAACAGCTGCACACTTTTTCAGTCATCATGGGCCTAATTTACAACAGATCAATGGGTGTTTGATATAGGTATTTGATATAGGTGTAACTGGATGCAGCATCCAGTTCAGTTCTATACCTACCCCAAATTCTCCAGCTTTTTGTGGGGGACATTTCTCTTGTGACTTTTCTTGAGCAGCATGTTTCTTCCATACCAGCTCTGGAAAGAGAGTTCCCTTGTACCTCAAGGAAAAAGGGTAATGCAGCAGTTATTTCCTGCTCCAAGAAAAAGGAATGGCATTTCATCATGGAGTAGGAAAGTTCATCATTTTCATTCACAAACTCAAGTTCAGAGTGATCACAGTATGCATTATCATTCTGGCACTATAGAAGGGGGACTGGTTTGCCTCTTCAACCTCCAGGATGCCTATTTCCACACCATTGTAAGACATTTTTACTAGACATACCACTTACTTGCCATAGGTCCCAACCTTTATGGGTATAAGGGTCTCCTGTTTGGACTGTCACTGGCCCCAAAAGTTTTCACCAACTCTCAGTAATGTCCAGTAGTTCAGAGAACAAGGTTATCATTACTCAGATGACTGAGTGGTGAGAGATGCCAGAGAGGGAGCCTACTGACTGCACTGTGATTCTTGTACATCCAGGAACTCTTGGTACAAACAGGGCACATCTACTTGAAATGCTACATCACCGTAGCAATGAGCTACAGTGACATAGCATTGGGGGGACATACCGTAACTGAGGCTATGTGACCGTAGCAATGAACTACATCACCATAGCTCGTCACTACAGCACTGCAGCATCTGAAAATAACCGTGCACTTCTGGGACTGCGCAGTACCAAATACATAGATGTGTTCACAGTGATCCAACATAACTTCTGTGCAGCATCCACAGGTCACAGGATTTTGTAAGAGCCAGGATGGGATCCTGAATATTGGTTCCAGTTTTTCTCAGATTTCATTCTGCTGATAGAGAATTGTCAGTAAAGAATTACCTGTCCATTCTTGACTGTACCTTTGTGACTTTGCATGCTAGATTTCATCTCAGATGTGTTCAGTTCTGGCTAAAAACCATATGCTCTGTTCAGTTCATTTTGATTTGATGACAGGACCAATCCAAAGTGGTCAATGGAGTTCCATTTGCCTCTTTGCCTCTGTGAGTGATTGTCTTTCCTCTCTAATCACTGGAGGACTCATGTTGATGACTTCCAGGTGCAGAGGGTGCCTGAGGAAATGAGACTACACATTAACATTCTGAAGTTCAGAGTGATTCAAAAAGTATGTCAGGGTTTCTTATGCTGCCTAAAAGGGTGCCATACAGATTGACGGATAACACCACTATAGTGCTGTATATCAGTAACCAGTTCACGGGTGTCTGGTGCCTCTTGAGTCGGACACCAGTCAGCGACTGGGGGGGAGCCCCCTAGCGGCCAATCTCAGTCACCGTAAAAGCGGCTGTGCCGCTTCTGGAAGTCCTACGGCCACTTCTGGAAGTGGCACGGCCACTTTTGCTGCTGGCCCCACCCCCTGCTGGTGCTCGGAGGTGGGGCACTGGTGCTCCCACCTGTCCCCCTGCCTGCCGGCTAAACAGGGAGCACAGCCTGATAGGGTGCACCGGCGCTTTCAGGGGGTGCACGTGCACCCGCACCCCGTACGCATTGCCCCTATAGTAGTTGGTACACAATCCTTCTCTCTATCCAGGGACACAAACCACTAACAGCACTGGTGTATTCACTATCAAAGATATGTTTGGGATACATCTGTCCAGAACACCAGAATGAGCAATCTTAGCAGCTTCATGTCACTTTACCATAAGTAGAATATCAAGGAGTCAGTTCTCCATTCAGTCTTAAGGGCTTTCCAATAACAGATATCTTGCATTGGATGTCATCAAGAGGAAGTACCAGTCCTTCTGCTTCTGGATGATCTCTGTCCAGTTCCCATATGCTACACCCTCTTAATTCCTTGCTCAGGATAAATTACTGGGAAGTAATATCTCTGTTTTTATTTTTACTCCACTGGAGAGTTGACTTAATTATTATATGATTGGTGATTTTTTTATGGAACTGGCTTACTGATTAGTTGATGAGTTTGTTAATCCTTTGGCAACAGTAATCTATGTATATCTGTTTGTAGTCAACTTTTATCAAACCCAACCCATTCTTCTTTCCCATCAGAATTTTTTACTGGAATAATGAAAATATATTGGATATTTTCTTCTGATAATACTTTCAGTAGTATGAGACACCCAAAAGCGACTGCTGCTCTTTGTTTTCCCCCTAATCAGGTATTGCATTCACTGTTCTTAATTGGCCAAGATATAAAAAATTATAGGTCCCTATAGAATTTCTGTAAATGATCTGGGTTCCAAGGTGATTAGCATGCAGGACCTCCCATTGGAGTAAATCACTTGAACAGCTACAAACCTGGGAACTCAAATCAATGAGGGAACTGTTGGATGGTTTTCTAGTTGCCTATTTAGATACAGAAATTGTAGGGCTGAATTCTGTTTATAAAGTTCTCTCAAACCCTATCTTCTAAATTTATCCTTTTTTCACTACATTGTATTTACCAAAATTTTCATGGATATAATTTGTTTCCACTTGTAAGTAAGGGCTTAATAAGGGGGCTTTATACTTTCAATTATTTGAGCATTTGATTTAAAAAACTAGAAGAGGAAATTAATTGGAGATCCCTTAGGAGATATACAAAGATAAAGTCATTCACCACATCACTGAGATTTGAACAATTTTTGGTAATTTTGCAACTACAACAAAATGCGACAGATAGCATAGCTTCAGTTTCTTGAGGGATGATCTGATTTAAAAACTCTATAATAAAGTTTCCATTACAATGCAATTAGTGTAAAGTGTTCACAGCACAGCTTCTTACAGAAAGATTAGTATTTCAAATGAATAATTTGTAGATGAAAATAATGAGAACAGTAAGAACATGTCTATCTACATCCTCTTGTTAGGGAAATATGTTACTGTTTTATATTCTGCTAGCAGGAGAAAGATGAAGAGAAATAGAAGATTAGTATTCAATATGATTGTAAATGTCATAACAAAAGAACATAAAGCACAGGTTAAGGACAGAACTCCAAAGATAGCAGATTCATACATTATTAATATTCAGTTTTACCAATGTAAAGAAACATTTGTTAATAATTTTCTGTTCTTTTATATGCAGCTAGTAAGAATGAAGACAGACCTATTTGGGCAGGAAAACCAATTCAGAAAAAACAAGTAATTCTGTTCAAAGTACATTGTACACAGTGTATTTGAATTCTATGGACTTATAGAAGTGGGCTGGATACTGTGATGCAGGGTATCAGTATTGCCACATAACAGTTTTATTGCAATGTCATCTCATTGCAAAACCACATGAGAAGGGACCATGCTCTGGGGTCTGGTGGGTTATAGTCTCTGCATCTGCCATTAAAGGAGTTATTACTATTGCGATCATAGAGTGGGAGCAAGGAACCAGCTTCCAGCCTGTTCCCAGGCCCAGCTCTGTGATTGCAGAGTCAGGGCTGGGAAGATGCTTCCAGCCACCACTCCACAATTGCAGTAATAGAGATGGGGCTGAAATCTCCCTGCTGCCAGGGCAGAAGGACATTGTCCCCACCTGGGCATACAAGATGGGGGCTGGGGAGCTTGTTCTTCCCCAGCTCTATGCTCACAGAGCTGGGCAGGGAACAGGCTCCTTGGCCACCCCCAGCAGGGAGCTTCTAGCACTGGCTCTGTGGTCATGGGATTTAAGCTGAGAGAACCTTGTCTCCCAGCAGCAGCTCTGCAACTCTAGAGCCACTTCTGGGAGATGCTTATCTCACAGCCTGAGCTTTGTAGTCACGGTGCTCAGGCTAGGTAACCCTTATTTCCCAGCAGTGGCCCTGTAGTCATGAAGCCACCCTGCTATCTTCCTGCCCTCCCCCGCCCAACTGCCTCCGGTGGACAGCTGACTGGGAGCAAATGTACTCAGGATTAGGGAGATTTACTGTGTAGTAAGCGTGTGCATGTGTAGATACACATGCTTACTTCACAGTAAACTATGCTAATTTGCCTTTAAGCATCTTGTGTAGATGTGCCAAATTAGTATTTGACCTTTCTAGGGGTCTTCTGACACAGACAATAATTCAGTCTACTAAAGAAGTAGGCCATTCTTTTAAATTGTAATTGATAGTGCTCATAGACCAGTAAATTAAAGATTGGTGTAATTAAAAAAATATATTTGAATTTGTAAAATATTGCACCTATGGTACAACCAACAAAAAGCTGCCCACATTGCAGTGTTTACATTCATTTTGTTTCATTTTTTAAATAATTAGAAATCTATGTTCTTGTTAAATCTGTGTTAACTCCATCCTCTTTGGAATCACCCTTCAGGTAGTTGAAGGTGGCTATTAAATCTGCCATCTTCTCTTCTCCAAACTAAAAAAGCCCAGCTACCTCAACCTTTCCTCATAAGTCATGTGCCTCAGCCCCCTCACCATTTTTGTTGCCCTCCACCTCTTCAATTTGTCCACATCCTTTCTGTAGTGGGGGACCCAAACATTCCTGCTAATGCAGCGCAGTATGCTGTTAGCCTTCTCCACAGCAAAGGCACACTGTTGGCTCATATTCAGCTTATTATCCACTGTAAACCCCAAGTCCTTTTCTGTAGAGCTGATGCTTAGCCAGTAAGTCCTAGTCTGTACCAGTGCATTGGATTGTTTTATCCTAAGTGTAGGATTTTGCACTTGTGCTTACTGAACTTCATGAACTTTCTTTTGGGCCAATCCTCCAACTTGTCTAAGTCACTTTGAATCCTAGCCTAGCCTCCAGGATATCTACTACTTTACCCAGCTTTTGCAAACTTGCTAAGGGTGAACTCCATCCCATTTTCCAGATTGTCAGTGAAGATACTGAATAAAACGGGATGCAGAACCAACCCCTGGGGCACTCTACTTGATACTAGCTGCCAACTAGACATCAAGCCATTGATTTCCATGCTTTAGGCCCAATGATCCAGCCAGTTTTCTCACTTATGCTCAATGCACCTCTACACGGAACAGAGCACATGCCCAGAACAGGCATCGCATTAGTTTGACCCAGCTCTCACCCAACGTCTGTATAGATCGGGTGCTTCAGTAGAGCCTTTTGGCACTTTTGTCTGATAGCTGATTGAATCAGCTTTAGATAAAAATGTCAAAAAGCTCCACCGAAGCACCCGATCTGTATAGATGTTGAGCGAGCTGGGTTGGACTAAAGACCCTAGCAGTCTTTCCCACCCAGAGCAGGAGGGTGTGGACCCAATGAGCTCATGAGGTCCCTTCCAGCCCTAAAATTCTGTGAATCTATGAAAGTGCTTCCTCTTCCAGTAAAGTGCTGTTTTCTTTTTTTTTTCATGTCTGTCAGCAGCCTATATTTGCCCTTTCCAGTCATATGGAACCGCTCCCAATTGCCATGAGTTTTGCAAGGTAACAGCCAGTGGCTCTGCAGTTGCATCGACCAATTCCCTCAGCACCCTCAGCCATTGTATTGATGGCTGTTTCAAATGGGTGCCCAATCTGTGGCATAAGAGCCACAAGTGGGTAGCCTCTGTGTGGCATGTAACATATAGGGGAGGGGGCAGGCAGTACTGCAGCATAGAGAGCAGAAAGCAGAGCAGTGAATTGGGCATGGAGCACACAGCAAGAGGCAAGAAGCAGAGCAACAGACTGGGCCAGAGAAGGAGATCAAAATGGCAATCAGGGAGAACATGACTCTTAATTTTGGCATGCCTGCTTAATAGGTTGGCCCTCCGCTGGTTTACAAGATACAGTAAATATATTTGTCATGCTTAAATAGTGCTTTTGGTTGGTTTGCTTTCAAGTAACTCCAAAAATAGAAATATATTTAAATAATCATAGAGTTTATTTTGATGCTTTGATTATGAAAATACAGTCCATAAATCAAAAGTATGACATCTCCAGTCATGTCATGTTTAACTTATAAGGAAATAAGTAATGTAACTGTCTTTACTGCTTTATTCCTTGGAAGCTGAGTGAACTTACATATGCTATAGCTGCTGTAATAAATATAATCTCCACTGAATATCATGCATGATTTGCTGTCACCATTGTTTGTTAAAGGAAACAATTTTCTTTTTTGAAATAGAACATCTGAGCTGGCAGTATGTTCAATTAGTCTTTTCCTCTTAAGGTTATTTTATTTTCAAATATTGATTGTAAAAGTGGTAAGGCTGAAAATGTATTTCAGGTTTGACCTATACACAAATCCACCATGCCATAATTGTTAAACCAGGGTGTGGGTAGGCATTCATCTATAGTGCTACAAAATGTTTCAGGAAATATTGGGTGTGTCTACTCATGCACAGTTACTGTGCATTAGCTCAATTTAAGGCGCAGTAAGGGTGCATGTCTACACATGCGCACTCTTAATAAACCTTAAAAATGGCAAGTTTAGGCTATTCAAGCCTAAATTTGATACCTGCATAAAGCCCATTAACTTGGGCCTAACTTTAGTCCCAATTTGGTCCTCACACCTGCACGAATGTGCCTTAGGCTAATGCACATTAAGTTTAGGTGCTTATAAAAGCATGTGTAGACACACCCATCTAATGCTATGGGGGTATACAGGTGTTCCAGCCCCCTTAGCAGAAGAGCTGCAAAGTCACCCCAAATATGAGTCCTCCAGCCAGAGGGCAATGGGGAGCTTCTCTTTTGCTCTCCCAACACCCCCAGGGAAGCCCTATCATTGACAGCGTGTCCTCTCCCTTTCTGTGGACCAGGACAGGCTTTCAGTGCTCAGCTAGCAGAGCCTCCAGCTGCCTAGCTTCACCAGTCAACCCCTCTGGCCACCAGAGCTGGAGCTGTGGTTTGGTTTAGTTTAGTGGAGTTGCATAGAGCTGAGGCTGCCCAGGCTCTGCCAATCAGAGCCTCACCTCTGCTATCCATGGCAGCTGCAGTGGCAGCAAGGTCCCAGTAATACTTCTTGACAAATTGCCCCAAGGCAGAGTATTAGGAAGCAAGGCACTCTCCCTCCCTTCCCCTTGGAGGACTGTGGGATGCTGGAGATCGTGGGGATCCCTGTAGTGTTATGTATAAGTATACAGATATTATATGTAGCACTCTTTGAAGTAGTTTCTCTTTGAAAATACTACTGTTTTGTAGTACATTCAGTGTCTTTGTAGTGCTGCAATCAGCTTGATGGCTCACTTTTTGTAGGGTCTATCTAGCACTACAAATGTAACAAAAAGCCCCAAAAAAGCCTTTTCTAAAAGAATTCTACATTATCTAAGCATGGAAAATGGAACATTAAACGAGATCGTCTTGTTCTTAGAACATAGAACATCCATGTTCGCCATGTTGCCTCACCTAACTTATTTTACCCACTAAATGCAATTTAAATTTGTAAGAATCGCAAACATAAATGCAAGGATCTGCTACTGCAAAAACTTGGTAATATGTCTATGCTATCCAGTTTTCTTAGGGGCTTATTATCAACATTCAGTGCCATACTGAGACTACTAGTGTGTTTTTTGTGGAGTGAGCCTTGCAAAGTCTATTGCAGCATTCACTAGTGATGTAATGTGTGTGGAAGAGGAATAGTCTCAAGAAATTGAAGGCTCTGAGATGAACCAATTCTGTCAGTCTTTTGGGAGAACCTCCTGGTTTGGCCCCTGGTATTCCAAAAACATTCAAGCCTAACTATGTTTTCCTTTCTTTTCTGAGTTTTGCAAAGAATAAAACTTATTTTAAACTCTGCAGGAGAGTAAAATCCATTTTAAAGAACCACTGGCTTCTTCCATCTTGTTTTCATGAGATGTATTCCCTCATGCCTTCTCTGAGAAGGAGCAAAAAAGTATCTGTTTGTGAAATCTGTTATTATTCTTAAAATGTTATTATATAGAAATGGACAGTAACAAAAAAAAACCCCAACGTATTAGTTTTCCCTGGGAAACACACTTCCCCCTTTTTTTTCATTAGGCCTTTCAGTGGGGTGATGAGAATGTATTGTTCTACCTGAGTCCTTCTACTACATCATCCAAATACATTTTCTAAGTACATCCTCTTAAACTTTATTCAAAACATAATTTTTGGTACCAGTGCAGTGAAATTCCAAATCATATTAATAATTGATTTGCAAAACGTCCAGATCAATAAGATTTATTTCCATGCCAATCAGATTTATTCTGTATGGTAAATTTTCAAATGTTTTGCCCAGTGGAAAGTAGAAAGTCCCAAGTGATGGTGTTTATACTGCTTTCATTTCACAAATGGATATATCTCATTTTAACAAAAGTTTTCCTGACATTTACCCTATTTTCTGGCTCTCTAATTAATCTGGTTATTTCCAGATATAGCTCTATATACCTGTCTATGATTTTATGCTCTATTAATTGTCATGTAGCTACAATTCTTAGAATAGTCCTTTTAATCTTCTTTAAAATAGTCCTTTTAATCCCTGTAGGCACTTAAACAATTTTGTTGCTTTTCCTTAAGCTTTGCATTGTATTGATATATTTCTGGTCCTAGATGCCTAAAAATAAAGATAGGTTTCATTAGCAGAATAAGAGAAAGGGAGAGCAACTTTATCATCTGATTTAAAATTGGCCTTTGTCTGTCTTTTTTTCACTCCCATGTCAGCCTTGAAATTACTGCTTTTCAGATTTGTTCCTTCACAGAGAAATTTAGTTTAAAAGTAAGCATGGAAATTCAGCTCCCTGATCTGAGGATATAGGAGGTGTCCTTGTGAAATACTTGGATTTGGATAGAGAAAAAAGATTCTGGGAATGCCCCTGCTAGGGGGATTGACAAAGCAGCTCTGGTATCAGTAGTCACAGGAGTGTCTGTTAGAGAGAAGTAACAAGTATGTAAGACAATCAAGAGAAGTCATGGATTAAAGTACACTGAGGGATGCAAATGGTGAGCCCACAGTGAATGAGTACAGGACAGCAACATCTCTATCGAATCTGGCCTTCTAGGAAGGCCAAACGAAAAAGAAAAGCAGTTAGCTAAGAGAGAAATTCTTAAAAACTGAAAATCATTTTGATTGCCATGTGCACGGTCTCTGTAGGGTAATAATATATATATTTTTATAACATGACTGTAACAGCACAGAGTGTGTGCTCTGTTACTCAAAGAGGCATGAGCAAACAGCAGAGCAGGTTGCAATTGTGCCTGATTGGGAACAGGGCCCAGTTGCTTATTATAAGAACAGGGCTCCGAGCAGTGTAACTAGTAGTTTGCTGCCAGCAGCTGGAGAGAGAGCACCCCCCAGCTGGAGCTGCTGCTCATAACATCTTGGAGGTACATGGAAGGAGCTATGGGGAAGTTGGAGCTCCTAGTCCTGGGGCATGACCAGAAACTACACCCTGCTGGAGCTGGATGATGTGGTGGGACTGCTGGTGGCAGGGAAGTCTCCAGGAAATGCCAGACCTGTGCCTCCCCAGTGAAGGACAAGTATGGGGTGCTAGAAAGCCTTAGCCCCCGCTGCCCTGTGGCAAGTGAGTCCTGAGGCAGGGCCCAGGTCAGGTGAAGGGACCTGAGGTGGCGCCCAGGCTTACTGCAAGTCCTGAGGTGTATGAGGGAGCTGGATGTGAGGCTCCTTAGGCAAGAGGATTGAGGACCAGTGTTGGGGACGGGAAGAGGCCACAGTGTGGGGGAGTGAGGGGACCAAGAGGCTCCCAAGCCAGGTAGGGAGCCTGAGGAAAGGGAGGGGCTGGGAGCCCCAAGTAAATGACATTGAGAGCCCAGTGTGAGGGCACGGGAGTGAGAGTCCCAACATGAGGCACAAGAATGCCAGCCCTAGTATTAGGACACTGGATTATAGGCTGGGTGTTAGGCCACGGATGCCATCTGCGAGGCATGGGACATGGTATAAGGGAAGGTTCGGAACCGTGTATATAGGCCTTTGGCATATGGGCAGGTAAATGGGGAGCTTCCCGCCTGGTTGACATCTTCCAGTTAGTATCATCAAAGGCGTGGCAGATGGAGTAGGTGGACGGTTAACCCAGAGACATGTGGGTGGGCCAACAATTTGGCTGGCCCTGGGAGTCCCACTTGTTACAATGACCAACAATAAAGAGCATTCTCAGTAAGTTCCAACTTTTATTTGCATAACAAGATAGTATCATTTGTGCATTGTATTTTTCACAACATTGTCATCATTTTTATATTTTATATACATTATGTTGCACAACTCAGAAAAGTAGAGATGCTCAGGATTGGACCTAGGACTTGTGATACATGCAAAGCATGTGCTCTACCACTGAGCTGCATCCCCTGTATCACTAAGACTGCCCCCCACCTTTTCTCCCTCTCCCCCCAAAGTGGAAATGCTAATCTATGCAAGCACTTTATATTAGGGTGGAATGGGGTTGCACTTAGGCACCAAAGTTCACTTACATGCCAAATAATAGGTGGGATAGAATCTGGCTTTAGGTTGATTTTATAATTTATAAGATATTCTAGAACAATAAATTAAATATATTGGCCCCAATTATTCCTTTGCAGACTGTCAAAAATGGTCTTAATCCCTGTAGGCACTTAAACAATTTTGTTGCTTTTCCTTAAGCTTTGCATTGTATTGATATATTTCTGGTCCTAGATGCCTAAAAATAAAGAGAGGTTTCATTAGCAGAATAAGAGAGAAGTTGGAAACCCTCATGAAATCTGATATCACTATATTATAAATTCAGTGAAACATAAGAAATGGTATAAATGAAGGAGGACCAGTTAGTCCAGTTAGTTTTGGTTTGGGGTTGTCTCTTTTTACTCTTTTATAGCTCCTTGATTTATATTATAAATTCTGGTCTTGCTTACCTGGAAAACTCTGTAGATGCTTCAGGAATCAGAGGCCTTAAGGCATCAGAAAAAACAAGCAAGTCTATCCTGTTAGTTATACTGGGAATGTTTGTTTATTCAGGTTGTAGAAAATTGCTTTTCTGTTTTTGTTTTTTTTGGGGGGTGGAAGCGCGGTGTTTTTTGTTGTTGTTTTGGTTTGATTTGTATTTCTTAGTCCTATTTAACTCAGACATGTGAAAGAGAAAATGCTTAGTTAATGATTCACCTGACCTTCAGTTAAAGGCTGGGAAAGCTTCCAGGAAGGTTGACTTCTCCAAATACATTTTCTCCAATGGTTTCCTTGAGGCCTGTCCTGATATTTTGAACATAAGATACAAATGGAATATTTTTTGTCTTTTTAAGGGAAAAAATAGCAATAAGGGTTAATTTACCCTCCATCCCTTAAAAGTGTGAAAAAGGACTCAAACTATTTTAATGTTGAGAAATCAACATTTATTCCATATATGTGTGTATGTGCGTGTAAATCTTGTTCTATCACTATTATAGCAGCATCATTAACTTTCATGGACCTGGTCTGATCTCATTTCTTCTAGGTTTCTCAAATATATTTTTGGAGGTGCTTTTCTTGCTTTTATTTTCAGGTAGGGTAACATGATGCTTGTAGCTATGAATATATGTTTAAACATTAAATGTCATTACACATTAATAAAACGTTAAGGTTAAATTCTTAAATAGGTGGCCTGCTTTTTGGAAAGTTAATTTCACCTAATAGCTCCCACTGGGCACTCAAAACTTCTGAAAATCAGGCCACTTATTTAGATGTCTACATAAGGATTCAGGAACCTAACCCAAAAGGGACCTATTTTTGGAAAAAAAAAAGATCTCCTTCACGGAGTATCAGTGAATCTTTCACTTGTCATAAAATGCCCCTATGAATCTGTTCAGGTGAAGTTTCCTGTAGTGACCTCGGAAGCCTTTATCTAGGTTCTGTTCTGTTATGTGAAGAATAAAATGAATGGGACAAGGTTTTTGTCTTAAATTTTATTTCCTCTACACCAGTTTTGGAAACCTCTATTTCTGAATCTTATTAGTATCAGTAAAATGTGGATGACTAGCTATCAGGCAAGCACTGACAGTAGTCACTGTGGTGAATAGTGTGTATTGCACCTATATTATATTAATAATAAATTTCGGACAAATGTATCTCATTTTCTTTTTCACCCCTCCATATATAAACCTGTCATAAGACTTTGAATGGCTAAGTTAAAAATAAAAATAGGAAGTAATGGAATCTACACAAAATGTATCCTATAAATAGCATTCAGAACAGCTCCATAAATGTCTACCCTTTCGGCTAGAATAGTGGCAGATCCTCCATGCCAGTCATATAGAGGTCAAGACCACTGGATGCTTGTAACTGTAAAAGCTTCAGACCTATGATAGTGTGGCATAATTCTTCTGTTGACTAGCCATCCTTCTAGAACCGTGAAGGAAGTTGCTGATTAAATCCTGTTGATTTGTTGAGGCAGATTCTCTATGTGAACTCTAGTATGGATAGGAGTTAGGAAAGGTTATCTGGACAAGGGAACTGGGATCTAGAATAAAGAAACCCTAAGAGTAGAGAAGCTTTGGCAGAAGACTGAAGTTTATGGTTTCTATATTGTTACTTGTAAAGCTGAAGTTCAAAAAAGGGAATACATTAGGGCTACAGCATGTATCCGTAGATTCTGTTCAGAACAGGATGGGAGTCCCACTCATTTATAGAGCACTTTCTTGTCACCCTTTTATACTATTCTGCTTTGTAGTGCTGTGAAGGAGATTCATAATGATGAAGGACGGGTGTTCTACGGAAAAGAGCCTTTTGTTGGCTGTCTGTTAACTGAGATTATGCGATGCATCATGTATAAATCACTGGTGATACATGGTGGATGACAAGAAAAATCTGAGATCCATTGTATAGAATGCTATGACTGTATTTGTGCAGAGCTGTCAAAATATGGTAATGGTGCTTCAGGTATCTTTTAGCAACCATTTTGTTATAAATATTTTCCTTGACAGAATAATATAAATATCTTCACATACAGAGAGCCTGCAAATAAAATGAAAGAATAAATACAAATATTATTTTATTTCAGAATAAATACAAATATTATTTTATTTTATTTCAGTGCACCAAGTGTGCTCATTAATTTATAATTAAAAGACAGGGTATTTTCATAGATTTTCATATTGGTTTCCAGTTTGTATCTAAGTGAACAGAAAGGATCTTTTTTATCATATATTAGTACCTTTACTAGTAGGGGAAAATATATCTTTTTAGGCAGGAAGGCAGTGACTGCTTTGATATATTTACTAAATGTGTAGTCTTTGTGCTTTGTGCTTATGCAATGTATTCTAGTCTGTTATATAATCTTCCAGTTTAAATATATCTGCAAACCCCAGCAGTATGTTTAGTACATATGTAACTGCCAGGTCAGTATCACTTCAGGCTGAAGCGTAAAGGAGATATTTAACACCAGTAATGAGGAGCAGTATTCTCCATTATATTGCAACTTCTGCAAAACACTTGTGTTCTCTTTGGATTAAATTCACACCACAGGTCTTACAGAACTTTTTATACATATTTAATTCCTGCATCAAGGTCTTAAGTGGTGCATAAAAGGTTGTCCAGGTTTCTGTCCTACAATGAATTTCACCCTCTGTTTGAAATACTGATTGAGATGAAACTAAACAATTATTATGTTTCCCATACTGCTAGAAGCAATGACACTAATAGCAATGCCTAAAATGCTGTGATGAGTATTTGTATTCAGTGAGAAGTTGCATTTCCTATCATAAATCCATAATTCTTTTTGGGCATATCTACCAGAGATATTTAATGTGCAGTGGGCTAATTTAATGCATATTAGCATGTCACAGCAAAAGCTGTGTTAATGCACAACAGAATTAAAAACAAAAACAAAAAAACCCGTGTGCCTTTGCTACTGCGCAGCAGTGCTGGCTACTGTGCATTTATATAGTACCTCATATTAGAAGTACTAAACTCAGTGCGCAGAAGCAAAAGCACATTAATGCATATGTAGATGTGCTCTTTAAGTGCAAATAAGAAAAAGGAAAAGAATGCTTCTAGTTCTAAAATAAAAGTCAAAACAAAACAAAGAAAGGCTCATAGCATAGTGGTGTTTTTCTCCCCTTATTTTCTTGCTGTGTGAATGGTAATGTGGCAGGGCACTGTTGGTGCCTGCCACTTTAAGAGCTGAATCAAACAGCCAGCAGGTGCTTGTTGTGACAGCCATTTTGAGGCAGTAGCGGGACTAGCCACACCTGTGGCTACCTGAGCCCATGAGTGAGGTATAAGACCCCAGGGAGTGAGAGCAGTGGGGCCAGGCATGGCAAGCAGAGTGCCCCCTGAGCCCAACAGGGATGGGAGATCCCAGAGACCCTGGGGGGGCAGTATGGAAAGGCATGGGAGGCCCTGTACAGAGTAGGGCTGAAGTGCGAGTAGGCCTGAATAGTCGTGTGTATGAGGGGGCTTAGTAGGTCTGGAGTCAGAGTAGGCCTGAAGGACATGCCAGGGAGCACGCTGAGTAGGGCCAAATGTGAGTAAGCTTGAAGGACTGCGCAAGGGTCAGCCCTGTGAGAAGTTGTGCCCAGTGAGGGGCTTGGGGCAGAATTAGCTCAGGGTTTGGCATAAGTCCGGGCCACATAGAGTAGGGACTAAAGGTCCTGTGTGGCGAAGCCAATATGGGAGTAGTGAAGCCTGATGACTCAAGGGGGAGCAGGGCAGTGGAGTATGGCCTGGTAAAGGGCAGTGTGCCAGAGGCCTTGGTGAGAGAGGGGCAGAGTGAAAGAGGCCTCCTGTGAAAAGAGAGGTGGTGTGAATAGGCGTGTGTGTGGAACCCAACTTTGGACTCAGTTTGCTCTGGTCTCAGACCAGGAGTAATATTAACGTGGATGCCATCTGCGAGGCATGGGCTGCAGTGTAGGGAAGGTTTGGAACCTCAGATAGTGCCCTTTGGTATCAGGGTATGTAATGGGCAGTCTCCCAATTTTACCATCTGTTTGTAGGAACAGCAAAGTTATGGCAGGCAAGACCAGGTGGATTATCTATAGAGACAGGTGTGCAGGCTGACATGAGATTCGACCATGAGAGCAGCCTCCTGTCACAGGTAAACTTAAATGTTCAGGTGCTAATATGGATATGCTTCTAAATATTCTGAGAAAGAACCTAGTTTCATGGTCTACCTCTAAATTCATCATGATAATTTAATTCATTTAATAGAAATAATACTGTTTTAATTATCAAGTGAAACATTTGCCATGAAGTTCATAAAGCTGTCTTCCCAAGAGTTCCTAATATGATAAATATAATTCTTCTAATAACAATTTTCAGGAAACGAATATCTTGAGTTGCCAGTTTAAATATATATTCTAAGAACTGACAGCTCAATTAGTACACAGAAATATTTTGTGGGATTAATCAAACTGTCTAGAAAAAAAAAGTGCTTAGTTACCTTAAATCCAGTAATGTGGGGTAGTCTAAATGTCATAATTACCCCTTAATAAATTAGAACACATTTCAGATATTTGGGCAGGCACTTTGTCTTTATCTACATAAAGTATACGATGAGCACAATGGAATCCCATACTTCTGGGTATTGCCAGAATATAAATTTGAAATAATAACAGAAATCATCTGTGAGTTTAAAAGATTCCATTAACAGCAGTGCACAAGGGATGCATATATGAGGGGAAAGAATAGGTTAAAAGTACATTCTGTACATCTTTATTGGTCCTTATGGATGTTTTTAAGATCTTCCATAAAAGAGTGCTTTGCCTTCTAGAATAATATTAGACTGACATATTACTTTTCCATTAAAAATACATTCTAATAAGTGTATGTAGCAGGCCCAGGCCCCAGGGGTGGCCATGACTTGCCCCATGGTCAAACAACTCCTGTCCTACTCCAGCTCCTTGGGGTACTCTCCCTCCATGCCTTTCCTACCATTCGTTGACAGAACTTTTATTATGTGTAGGGAGGCTGCCCCAGTTCACCATGTGGAGCCGCTTCAGCAGCAACTGGCCAGCCAGAGCCAACCATTGGAGGCCATATCCAGGCCCCACCACACCTGGCCTCCAGCCCTGGCCCTACAGGGTCCAAGTCCTGCCCCCCACCCCACAGCAAGCCCCTGCCTGGGCCTAGGAGGAGGAGCTCCACCGCCTCCTGACTGCAGGACCTCTTGGCATTTGCTATGCTCCCCAGACCTGCACGGGAACTGTCCATGGCCAGGGTACTGGCTGCCCACTGCCGGGCTCTGAGGCCTGAACACACAGGTGCCCCCAACACACAGCCCCCCACACCAGGACTCAAAGACTGAGACTCTTGTACATAGTTTTCAGTTTGAGGGAAAGGTTTTTTATTGTTGGTGGGTAGAGAGGTTGATAGAGAGGCTCAGTATGTTGGGGAAGGAGAAAGAGGACTTGGTTGAGAAGAGAAGTTGGGGATGGGGGTGGGGGTTGTCAGGTAATAAAGGTTTTCATAGCAAATATGCATGTCCTGGAGTGGTGCTGGAGGGTGGGCAGGGGGGTAGGGAGTAGGTGGGTGTTGGCAGGGATGGCCAAGCTCTTCTCCATGTCCTGGCACTCCAAGTGGGGCTGGAGCTGGTGCACCAGGTCTTCAAAGGTGGCCTAGGTCATCTGCATTGTGTCAACCCACTGGCCATCATCCCATTCCTGCAGCACAACATGCTGCCACCAGTCCTGGCTGAGGCAGTGGGCCCAGAGGCGGCAGGACTGGTGGGACAGGAGGGCGACAGTGGTCCTGGAGATGGCATCCTGGAGACCATGGTTGCCATGGCTGGGAGCAGCAGCTGTGTGGTGGCCCAGGACCCTGGAGGACTATGCACCAGTCACCAAGCAGGTGGCCAAAGAGGGTGGGAGAGACCAGTGGCACAAGGTGGTTGATCTCTAGGTGCTCAGAACAGCGGTGGGTGAACAGGACAGGTGTGGCAGCCCTGAGGAGTGGGGGACCCTGTCCCTGAGCTCTAGGGCCGGGAAGCACAGCTGCCACAGGAGCAGGACAGGCACATGCTGCCTGTGTCTGCCATGCTGCTGCTCTGACACACAGGAGGTGTCAGCCCAGAGGTCATGGTGTGGAGGGTGTGCTTTCAAGATGGTTGCCAAGTGCAGGCAGTGATGTTTCCAAAGGCTGGAGCTCCCCCCAGTGGCCACAGGGGCAGGTAGCAGAACTGGAGCAACTTGGGACAGATAGTCCCAAGTCCCAGCACATGTAGACACCTGCCAAAAATGCTTAATGGGCATTATCTTCATGAGCATTGAAGTTTAAGGGAACTTAAATTCACATGTAGACCTGCCCTCTGAGAAGCTTTTGGACTTTCCAGACTATACACTCTGCCAGGAGGAATGCCTTCCTATTTCTTAAAGTCCATACAGTGTTGTTGCCCAAGATGCCTGCTTCAGATCACTTAACACAGAATTTACAATTTGGTTGCACTTCAAATGTTCATCGGGTCATCAGAGTCCTTTAACAAGCCAGGTTTTTCTGTGGCTGAGTAAATGTTCTCTTTAATATAGTTCTTGTGTAAGAAAATTAATTTGTGGATTTTCAGGCTAGTAAGGACTATTTTGATAATTTATCCTGTTATACTGCATAACAAGAATCATTGATTTGTTTGCCTGGTGTTTCTTGCTCAATAGCTTGTGGTTGAACTACAGCATAACTTGCAGAAAGAGAGCCAATTTTTATATAGTAATTCCAAGTGATGGAGAATTTATTGCCTCTCCAGGTAGTCTGCTCTCCTTTGCTAGAGATTTTCAGTTTCAGATATTGTCTCCCATGGAGGTACTTAATAGACCAAAGGGAAGTCACCGTTTACATTTCTCTCTGACAAGCTAAATATATTGAGTGGCTTTACTATCTGTGTATGAAATATGTTTTTCAGACCTGGAAGTAGAAACCTGCATTGGAGCAGGATACTGCCAGGACCTGCTGGACTCAATGATATGTTGATAGGAATGAAAAATAAAAATTTTATTGCAAGTGAGTTTGGGAGTAGGAAAAAATTTGGCTTGTGGGAACAATCTTTATTTGATTATCTGAAAAGTCTATTTCCTGCATGAAATTAAGTAGAATCTAGGTGGTTGTGAGTGGGTTTGGGAGGAAGTTTAACAAAAAAAATGCATTACAGGAGAGGGCAGGGTTTTTATAGGGAAGGGCATGTAGTGTGATTGGCAAAGTAGTCCTGTATAGCAGCCTACCTTGAGTTTCTATTGTATCTATTTATAGTATGCTTAGTTCAGGACACTAATCCTGAAGCCAGTGTTTCAGTACTGGTCTCGAGTATCTCATATAGAGGTGGTCAAGTGCAAAGAGGTTTGTAAGAGTCTTCAGAAGTGTTTGTCAATGCTGTATGCATGGGCAATGGTAGATGAAAGTCACTGAAGGCAAGTCCAACATTATTCTGCATATTAGAAAAAAAATTCAATTAAATAGGCCTAAATTAACTATAACCACCTAGAAAAAGCCCAAGACTCATTGATGATGTCAAAGAAAATATTAGCTCATTGTGTGGTAGAGATGAAAAAGCAAACACGATTGGCTTAAATAAAGGGTAGAGAATAATACTGGAGTGAGGTTATATAACTAAATTTATATAAAACTAAAAACTATAATGTCACTCTGTGTGAGTGTGGCAGGCCTCTGCACAACCATGTGGGGGTGGGATTGTCCTGAGCCAGCTTATCTGCCACAATTGATGGAAGATGAATGATCTTCGATTCCCTTGAATGATATGAAGATCTTCCTGCTGGCTCAGACCCACCTCTGGCGTCTTCTGTGGGGCTCTTCCTCCCCTACACCCCACCCCTTTCCTCTTGTTCTGATGGATTGTAAGCTGCACTTGGGGGTTCATCACAGTCAATCAGAGCACTGCTGCATGATGTCCCATCCGCAGCCACTGGCCATGTGGTACTGTGGTTAGAATGGAAAGGCTAATACAATGAAAATGAATAACTGAACTTCACTCAGGATGGGCAGGTCAGGGCTCCATTGCCCACACTGAGCTGTTCTCTCCTAAGCATTGGAGTTTTGGGGGGAGGGGCATTTTTCTGTCTTCACCCCCTTTACTCCTCTCTCCTTTGATACCCCTTGTTCTCAGAGCTCTCCACTGATGAATTTTGTGCGTGGGCTCTGCGTATGGGGCTGCTGGGACGTTATGAGGCACCCCCTTCCTCACTGAGCCTTTCCCCATGGTAGCCCTTCCCCATGAGGGTCTGCTTGCACTCTCATGGACTTCAACTGGGTAGGAGTTGCCCGGCCTGGGGGCTCCATGCCACACTGTGGCAACAGCCCAGTCAGCCACTTGCCCCAGCTTGCCTTTGGCTCTGAGGGCCAAGGCCAGCTTCCCCAACCTACAGGTCAGTTGTGGTGTCCATGGTGGCAGTGGCGGCAGTGGCGGCAGCAGCAGTGGCGTGAGTAGCTGTGGTGGTGTCTGCAGCAGTGACATCTGCAGCAGCGGTGTCTGTGATAGCAGCAGCAGTGGGCCTCTGGTCCCACGGGCAGTATTCAGTCCTAGCTTGGGTGCCCGGTGTCTTCTGCCCCAACCCAAGCGCCAGTTCTGAGGTACAGCTGCTGTGCTGTGCCTCAATCTAGGCCCAGCTCATTTGGCCACATGGCAACAGCTATGCTGCATGCAGCCTGACCACCTGTGCTGCATGGATTGAGGGAGTCAGGTGGGGGCCTGCCACAGTGAGATTCACAAAGGAACTTTGGCATGGGGACACAGAGGACATTATCACACTGTGATGTCAGTCTTCTCCAGCTATGGTGGCTGCAAGCATACTTCAAACACCTGCTGTTGTTGGACTTGTGATGCCACTCAGGGTGTCCCTGACAACTATACTCAACCTTATTGAACATTGGGGTCTTGAGAGTGCTTGGGGCCAGATGTCCCAGAGCAGCCTCACTGGTTCATTTCCAGATTTGGAATGGGTGAGTGGGAGTAGATGGGCAGGATATGATTGGGAGCAGCCTAGCTGAGACAAGTTGCCACCACACAGTAAACAGCCCTTGAGTGTGCCTGTGCCTAAACTACTAGTCAAATGCCTAGGCTTGGGATTCAGAACACTGGCACACTGAGCAAGGGGAACATATGAGCCAGCTGTGGAAGAGAAGAGTGTTTGAAATCCCCAGTATTACTTGAGTGCCTATATGATAGAGGGATTCACGGTCTGAAACCTATACCTAGATTTGTCCAAACCACAGTGGCCATGTGTCCCAGCACTGGGGGAAATGCCCTGCCCATCTACACTTCCTGAAATCCTCCACATCAGAAAGCTTGCTGGTCAGGTCACTTCAGGCTTGTCTTCAGTAGTTGCTCTCAGAGAATTTAAATTGTTGGCCTGATTTAGTTATGGCCTACATAATCATGCTATTTAGATATAGCAGTCACTTATAACTTAATTACAACCTAATTTTTTCCAATATAGCCTATGCACATTTCAGTTATTTTCAACTGCATGGAAAATTTAAAGTATCTCTGTTTTCAGTTATTAAGTTTAGTCAGGACAAAGGAAAGATTGACATATGTACTAAATATCTCTAAGGAGCCCATATAGAATCAGCTTTAACTTAGAAATGAATTAATAGATTTACTTGTAATTTACTCTAGGCCCAAAAAACAAGTGCTGTAAGTTTTTAAGAGGTATAGAGAGTATTTTTCGTGCAAAACACAGGCTGAGCCTTTGCATTCTGTTCAAAATTGAACTTTTGGATAAAAACTAGCAAATTGCCTGTTATTAATGATGCGGGGGGTGGAGCACCACCACCTAGCGCCCCATGGTGCCACCAGCCTCCAGCCTCATGTGCCCCCCCAGCCCCCTCCGCATCCAGCTCCATGTGGCGCCCCACCCCCTGCCACTCCAACCCATGCTGCCATCAGCTCTGGGCCGCCAGCACCCCACACCACCACCACCTCCAAGGAACAGGGTCTGGTGGGGGCTGGGAGCAAGGCCAGCCCCACTGGCCTCATGCCCCTGCTCCGACCCCTCAGTCCCTGCTGTCATGATGATGCTCTGCTGTGTGTAGCTGTCTGTGCAGAGCACTCTAATTGTTTTCCGAGACAACCAATCAGAGCGCAAATAAAGTGTTGTAGACAGACAGACAGACAGACAAAGGCTTTTAATATATTAGAATAAAACCACAACTAATATGTTCATAATACCATTTTGGAATCACCATGGTTCATCTTTTCAATATGCAGATCCAATACAGTGTGGGGGATGAGTGGAACAAAGCTGTAAGCAAAGATTTTAATAAATGAATTCACTGTACATTAGGACTGGTAAGAAGTTTGTTAGCTGTCTGTGAAAACTTGTTCATTACATGAAAGCAAGATTAAGCTATGTTTAATTAAGTAATCTCCTATTAGTCTCTGAATTATCTGTACATATATTATATTTTCATAGTTATATTTAAATCTAAGAATTTTAAGTGTTGCTTTATTTCTGACTCAAAACAGTTTAATCAAAAGTATATGCAGTCTACATAAATGGTGATCTGTAAAATATTTTCTTACAGCAAAGTATCAACTTCATTGCCTATAGCTGTTCCTAAATAATAAAGAAATAGAAACAATCTTTGCTTTAAACAAAAGTTATCTATAGAAGAAAGTGCCTTTATAGTTATTTTTCCCATGAACAATTTATTCAGCCAAAACCAAAGCAGGAGGGCTTAAAAGGAGACTATAGCTCTTGGCAATAGGTAACGCCAGAGAGTTGTTTAAGCTCGTTAGCCCTGCTTTGAAGCTTTTACCTTTTTTTTAAATTAGTGAGTGGTCATAGAGGAAGAAATTTAGAGAGCAAGTAAAGCAAATTACTAACTTATAATATAGATATATAGGCCATAGGCATTAGTCTCTCACCCATTATGATTGTTTTAAGATGCAACTCTGCATGGAATATGCCAGTCAGCCAAGCCACAGTGCTTGAAGGTGCATATACCCCAAAGGGATTCAGCCTGTTTTGGAAGAATTTTTGCTAAGCTTAGTCAGTAAAAAATATCACGGTGATTTTCCTAAACATTTTAAATTTGTGCTTCTTTGCTGTCATCTAAATCATCACCAAAAAGTCATAATTTCACTTAAATATAAATATTTAACTTAAGTATTTAATTTAAGTAATACTGATCTTAAAAAGTAAAAAACAACAATATGTTAAATAGTAATGTAAAATTAGGTTGAAGAATATGGAAAATGAAAGCTTAATAAAATCCACTGTGTTTTTCCAGTCACGTCCAGCCCTTCAGTGGACTATTGCTGCATGAAACAGGAGCCACCTGTATCCTCCATTCTCTGACATCTCTCTTCAACCTGTGGTGTATGATTTTGATAACACTGTATGCTTGAAAGCTTATCTTCCACTGTAAACTGCAAATTCCTGGGTGTGTCTACACATGCCATTAGGGGGCAGCAATAAATTGTAGAGCTTATTGCTCTGGAGTTTATTGCTCCCGGGAAGCTCCTGGGCACACAGTTTACACATGCGCCCAGACCACAGTACACCGAGCCAGGTCACAGTAGCCTTGGCTAACAGGGATCTGGGGGATCAGCCTACCAGCCCAGGGGTTGCTCTGACCAGCCTCAGTGTGCTGCAGAGGGGCTGGAGCATGAGGGTAGTATAGAGCTAACCAGCAGGTAGGCCCTGCACTGAAGCACCCTTGTGCCCCAGGCAGCCAGCTCAGCATCTACACGTACACTGCTGCGGATGAAAAAATTCCGCTTGTATTTACAAGTCCTACCCTGCTGCAGAGTTTATTAGTTTTGTGCTCCCTAACAGAGATTCAGGTTTAGATGCTGAGAGGTTTACTGTGCAGTTAATTAGCCAACTGTGCAGTAAATGTCTTGCATAGAGGCGCTTACCGTGGGCTAAATCATTCCAGTTATGCAAAGCCCTGCACTGAGGATGCTTACTACATGGACAGCACTGACCATATGCCACTGCTGCCTGTGGCATGGAGCTGACCTATTACGCCTCTGGTGTGATAAGAAACTGCCAAGGAGGAGCTGTCAGAATTCTGTGGAACATAAGGGAGCACACACATTACTGCACACTTCCAAGCTGTGCAGCTCCACATTGTGCAGGTGACCTGCACCACTTCCTGGCCTCTGAGAGTTAGAGGTATGACTCCACATCCTCTTGATGTAACTGAATTGCTACCTGCTGCCTTTTGAGCACTTTTAACACAAGGGAGAAGTCTCTGCAGGTCCTTGATCATTGACAGTATAGTTTCACCTAACCTTTATAGTGACCATTCAAAGATGGGGGTGAGAATTCTTCATCCCTAGCCTCCTACCCAAAAATATTCTGAATACCTTATACATCTGTGCTTTTTTCAAGAAACTATTACTTGAGAAGGTGATCATTGAACAATGAGAGTGCATGATCAATTTCATTATTCAAAGGTGACATAATATAAGATTTCCTGACAATTATTAACTGTTTTAAGGCACTGGATTCTTGAAAAAGTAATTGAAAACCCAGGTTGGACTAATAAATTTCATCAACCATATCTAATACTCAAATATAAATAGAAGGATTACCTTGATAATCCTTCAGATTATCTAGTCCCTTCAGAATGATAATATTTAGTGCTTTATATAATGAAAATTACAGCTATTAATTACACATCCCAGCACCCCCTACATTAAATCATGATAAAATGTATTATTTCTCTTTCTAGATATGAACATGGTTGTATAATCTATAGCTCCTGAAACTCTATGGGCTCCACATTTTAAAAGGAAGTGGAGAAGTTGAAGAGGGTCCAGAGGCAGGCAGCAAAGGTGATAAAGGGCTTGGAAAGTAGGTTATATGAGGTAGGCATCTTCTTCTTGTGGAAAAGGTACTTAAGAGGGGACATGATAGCAAATACTTGATGGGCTGCCATAAAGAAAAGGGAAGGCACCTGTTCTTTCTGGCTGCAAAGAGGAGGATGTGGACCAACAGCTAGAAATTGCAGCAAAGTAAGTTTAGATTGGATATCCAAGAAAACTTCTTCACTGTTTAGATAGCAAGGCAATGGAATAGACAGCTTAGGGAAGTTGTGTACTTCCCATCACTGGCGGTATTCAAGAAGAGGTTGAACAGCCGCTGGTCGGAGATGATCTAAGTATATCTATGCCTATGTTCTACCATGGTTATTTCCTATACTTCTGAGCTTTGCTGTTTGGCCCCCCACCCCGCTTTTCTGTTATATGTGTCAGGATGTTTTTAAGCCTTCCCAGAGGCAGTGGGTTCTAGTTACATCCAAGGCTGAGGACTTTAACTGGGGTGTGCCAATACTCCTGCTGGGCCAAAGCCAAAGGTACCTAGCTAAAGGGTCTTGCCCCTCTGCTCAGGGTCAGACCAATTGCTGTATTTGGGGTCAGGAAGGAATTTTACCCCCAACCCCGGTCAGATTGATATGCACTGTGGGGGATTTGCCTTCCTCTCTAGGAGGGGGTGTGGCCCTCTACCGGGGGCCTCTCGAGCATAAATTGACAATTGCACCCACCTGGTCTCATATAGGCGCTCTCTAGTGACTTTAGAGCGCACACCTGGTTCCGGCTGTGGGGTGTGTCCCTGGGACGTGTGTGTTGGATCATGTTCAACCCCGAGGGAGGCCCTGACACTCACCTGCCATGACTTGGTCTTCTTTTCTTCAGTGGTGGGGCTCCTCCTCACAGACTGGGTGCTGCCCTTTGTAGGCATTCTTTGGGCTCAACCTCCCCTACACCTCAGCCATGCACCAGCTCTCAGGACCACTGGATGATGAGTCACCAGCCAGTCCCTTCCTGGTGTTCTTGTTTTCCCTCTCCTCTCCTTGCCCATCCTTCAGTGACCTTTTACCCCTCTGAGGCTTCTGCTGTGCTGCTTTGGTCCTCTCTCTTGATCTGGGGTCACCTGGAGGTTCCTCCGTGCACCCTCCAAAGTAAAGTAACAGAAAAAAAAAGAAAAGAAAAGATTAATTGGGATATGGGCCTCTGCCCACTCCACTCATGGGTCTGGCATCTGTGCTTCTTGAGATCCCTCGATGCCATCCCTCCTTGGCCCGGCTGCCCTGTCGACCAGGTGGGTGATTCTTCTAATGGGGTTGAGACCCCTCCTACGGGTCTCCATCCAGCCCCCTTCAGAGCTGCCAACCCTGCTGGTCCCCAGGGAGCAGCTTCACCCTCAGGCTCAGTAGTTGCTGCCCCCTCTTCCATTTCTCTGCCGCTGGCTTTTAAATCTGCCAGGTGGCGATTTTTGCTGACATCATCTGCTGGCGCCATTCCCAGCTGGCAATAAAAGCAGCTGATGAACCGTGCCGGTGGCCCTTCTCAGTATGGCTCTGCTTCTCCAGGGGATGGTAAGTATACCCACTTTTCAGGGCTTTCTATTTCTTTCTTTGGGCAGGTCAGTCCTGCCTCGGGTCCCGCCATGGGAGGCTGCTCTGGTTCCTCTGTTTTTGTCCCCCTGGGACAACATTTTATAGAAGCAGGACATTAGCTGCCATGGTTCCCCTGCTTTACCTGTGGCAGATTAGAGTGTTAGGTCTGTGTTGTGTTATCCTTGACAGCAATCTTACAGAGTTTAGATTATGTTTTGTATGGGATGGTTTGGATAGGGATGATCCTGCCTCAAGTTGGGGGTTGTACTAGATGACCTCTGGAGGTCCCTTCCAGCCCTACTTCGCTATGACTCTGTAACAGATTCACTATCCTGCACCTACCCACTCCCAGGTCCAGCAACCCTGCTCCATGAAGCAGGTTCCATGCCATCTAGGAGGTGAAAAATATCTTTGTAGTCTCTGTAAATAAACTGTTAACACCATATAGGATGCTTCACAGCCATGGAAAAATGGTTAGAATTTTCTCCAAGGTTAGAAAGATTTTCCTGTTTTATATGCATGTGCATTCTGGAAACAGTCATCTCAAAATGTCTGTAGTATTGACAGAGATCTACTTTGTGTCTGACATTTTGTAGACAATGACCAAAACCAAGTTAACCTTCTTTAAAAATTGGTGCAACATACTCATAGTCTAGTTTGGTGTTTTTGTTGTTTATTTTATTTTTTATGTATTTATTCATTTACAGTCACAGCAGCCACATCTACAGGAAATGCTGACTGTGCAGTAACCAGTGTTACTGCAAAATAGCATCCCCAAACAGCTTTTTGGTGACGCTGACTCCGCAGTAGCTTGTTATTACTGGGAACATCACAGCCAGCATGTCACTGCAGTTCTAAGATTTGAGTTAAAATAGGGTTTTGTATTTGAGAGCTTGAGTGTTTACATGTTGATTTATTTCCTTTTTCCTTATCCATTTAGGACAAGAAACTTTTTCCATTTGCACACAGTTAGAACAAACCCAGTTTCAGAATGCTGATCTTACATTAATTAGATGGAAAAAATTCAAGTCCATTGCATTCTGCTGCATCAGTTTTTATTTCATATAAGGTCAAGCTGATAGGACCCTAGTAACATGTATACCTTCCATTACCATTGCTTTACCATTTCAGAGCAATTAATTGGCATATTTATTACATACAAATAAGTCAACCTCTAGTTAGGCTTAGAATTGTAGTTGAATTGCTAAAAGCATATGCAGGTATCTTTCAGCTTTCATGTTTTGTTTAAAAAGTGACTTAATATGGAACAATCCTCTCCTGTTTACTTTACTTCAAGGCCTTTTAAAATATTCTGACTTTGATCATTACTTTTTCTAGGATAGTATTTTTACAAATAAATGTTACATATTTTCTCCACAGTTTATTTCAGATAAATATTGTTTCAAGACCATTTTAAATGTACACAATTCAATTTTTCTTGGTCTTATTTATTTTAATAGATGTGAACATATTTAAAACTGACTGAAAACATTCTAAGCTAGTCGACTACAAATCTGAATACTTTTAGAAGGAGAGTTTTTTTACTATTTTGGGATGTTGGAGAAAATGTTTGGGGGGGGGGGGGTTGTGGGATTTCCTGTATACTCCCTTTTGGTTTCAATGACTCATTATAATTACTGTCTTAATACCAATGATTCCTAAATCTGATGCTCTACACAAGATCACTCCTCCTCGATTCAGTCTCCTATTTACATCATCCCTCAGATTTCTTGAGCATATTTTAACAAACTCCTTCCTGTCCTTGCAGGACAACATTAGCACTGATGTCATTTCCCTATTTGACCTTTGGCAAGTTAATAGGTGTTTTTGATGTTTTGGACATGGTTGTGTATGAGGGTTGCTCCCAGGGTTTTTAAAAATAGGCTAGACAAACATGTTTTAAATAGGGATAATCCTGCCTTGAATAGGGGGTTGGACTAGATGACTCCCTGAGGTTCCTTCCAGCCCTACTTTTCTCTGATTCTCTCTCTCTCTCTTTCTCTCTGACATTCTTTCTAAAACATTTCTCTTCCTGGATACTTAGCTTAGCTTCTCTATTTGTAAAGTAGAGATAATATTTACCTCCTTTTGTAAGGTGTTTGGAGAGGTGTAGATCAACAGTGCCATATTAGGGATGTGAGTTGTTTCATTCATATATGTCATGGCCTGATGTCACTATCTATGAGTTGGGAATCTTCCATTTTGAATTCAGGATTGGCCAGGTCTTTAAAGGTCAAGATGTTATCATAATAAGAAAGATGTTTCCTAAATAACAACACTTTAGAAATGTTGGGTGCTGATGAAAATGTTGAGATCATTAAAGTGGACCTTCTGGTCTTAGACAGAGGTCTTAGGGCACCTATGAGAATTGATAGTACTTCGGCTATGCCATACTGCCGGCTCCAGCATGTGAGGATGGAGGGTCACCAGCACCTGCGCCTAGAAGGTGCAAAGTTATCATAGTGAGTGACTCCCTTCTTAAGGGGACAGAAGGAGCAATCTATTGCCCTGACCCCTTAGCCCATGAGGTCTGCTGCCTGCCTGGAGCTCGTGTCCAGGATGTGACAGAAAGGATCTCTAAACTTGTCTGGCCCTCCAACCACCATCCCATGCTGCTCATCCACATGGGCACAAATGATATAGCACAGAGCAGTCTGGGCTGGGTGATGCATGACTACAGGGCTCTGTGGGCTGGGCTCAGGGCTCAGATCTGGGGCACAGATAGTATTTTCATCAGTCCTCCCAGTCACAGGACATGGGCTCCACAGGCAAAGGTGCATTGGTGAGGTGAATAGAAGACTCCAGCAATGATGCCATCACAAGGGGTTTGGCTTCTTTGACCATGGTCCACACTTCAGAGAGAGCAGGGGCAAGGGACAAGTAACAGGGAGGGCAGGCACAGGGGACAAGGGGCAGGGAAACAAGGTACAGAGGTCTGTCCACTTACCCCCATTGCTAGTTTCTCTGCCACAACAGTGGGGCAGGGGATGAGTTTAGCAAAGCCTTCCACTACTTGAAGTCATCTTGGATTTTGGTACAGTAACAAAAGTTCAATATGAGACTTGGGTTTGGTGAACATTTTAGCTGCTATGTGGTACTCAAATTATGCTGCACTTACTGCATGTTGGAAATTCCTTGTGTTTTTAACTCTGAAATACTAACTGGTATAGTGTGTTGGGGCAGGCAGATATTGTAGGTCTTTGATAAAGAATGTGTAAATCTATGAGAAATAACTTTATCTGCTGATCCACTAAGGAAATTACTCCTAAATAGGGTTTCACTGTGCATTAGAGTCATTATCATCTTGCAGTAATTGCAGTAAGCTCTGGAATTTCACTGCCTGCTTATATTATAACGATTCCAAACCTTCCTGGGAACCTCCTATTACTCTGGAGTCCTTTAAGTCATTTTGCCTCCAACATTCTGAACTGCTTGATTGGCCTGCAGAACATGACTGACTTGTAGTTAGTCATTCCCCTCCAGCCTCCATAGTTTTTTCCTTTCCTTCCATCACTCATCTCCCTGCCTGAGGGTCAGCAAAGGCTTGAGTTTTTGGCCTCATAGTGCTCATAGTGACTTTTTGTTTGTGGTTTGTGTCATTACCTACCTGACTTGTTTTCTACTCATTGCCACAATTCATTAATGTCCCTAATCCTTGTAGAAGACAGAGATGTCTGAACAAAACACAAAATTTACTTCTTTGATAACCCTGTGCCAGCCTCTCTTCTGAATTTATAAAGGCAACCCTGTAGTAAGGGCTCCTTAATTCTTAAATAGTTCAGAGACAAAATAAATCCCTAGGGATAGTTTATACTTAATCATCACGTGAGACCAATGCGCAGACATCCCCTGTCCCTCCACCTCCCTCCATCTGTGAGTGAGAATGAGAGGTTGGCTGATAGTGGTACTTGGCATAAGTTTTAAAGCTTTTGTGCATATACAGTCTTGCAAACCATGTGGAAGGAGCAGGTGGGTCCCCCCTACAGGGATATCAGTGCAAGAAAATGAGCAGCTGGTATAGGCAAAGCCAAGGTTTTGTTAATTTGTTTAAAAGATTCCTGGACTTTCTACTCTAAGTTTGTATATTATACTAATAAGTTGTGGCTTTGTTTCAAATAAACAGTGAGTCATTATCCTCACTGCAACATGTCCTTCACAAATGAACCATGCATTTTTCAAAGGGAGAAGTAAATACTAGGTCTGCGTGAAGCTTTGGTCACTGATTTGATTCAGCAGAGATTTGGCCTGATTCAGTGGCCAAATCTCTGAATCTGAATCAAATTAGGAGACCCTTTAATCTCTCCAAATCGAATCAGAACCTTCCAGATTGATTTGGAGATATTTGGAGAGATTTGATGATTCAGACATAGACACAGCTTTAAATGTTTTTTCTACATACCTCAAGGTACCAGGTGACTCGTGAATGCTGTGATGCTGGGTCAGAAGTAGTGTCCCACGGGAGTGGGGGCAGTTTCCCAATGCACTCAGTAGTGGACCTGGAAGTGGACTAGAAGCACTTCCGGTCCACTTCCAGGTCCGCCACGGAGCTTGCAGGGGGACCCCTCTGGCTCAGTGACTGGTGCCTTCTGGATCTGGGAGGGCACCCAGGGTCCCTCCCCATTGCCAACTACCGATCCAGGGGGACGCGGGGTCGGGGACCATGTGCTCGGCAGCGGACCCAGAACTGCACCGAAAATACTTATGGTTCCACTTCCGGGTCTGCCACCAAGCACATGGAAGACCCCCTCCCCCCCCGCTCCATCCACCCCATCATCTCAGCATTCATGAGCCACCTGGTACCTTAAGGTATGTAGAAAAAACGTTTAATGGCTGAATCACTGATTCTCTGAATCAGCATCGAATCTTCAGATTCGCTTGAATCAAATCAGGACAGTGATCTGAATCAATTAATTGAATCACTGTCCCCTGATTCAGGCTGAATCCGAATTGAGTATGGCCCATTTCACATACCCCTAGTAAATACCTATTGGTTTAATGTGTTTTATTTTGTTTGCTTGGCTTTGGTTACTGTATTTGTGGGTTAAACTTGGCAGAACCTCATTGTGATAAAATTACAGAAAAATAAGAAATATTAAGATGAGTTTAATTTTAAGAAATTGAAGTAAAATGTTAAGAGACTACTTGGCAACTGTTATATTTTATCCTTTTTTCCCCTAGGCTATGTGGTTATTTTTCCCTTTTAGGGTCTCACAATTATTTCAGTTCTCATTTGACTATTTTACAGAAATACTTTTTGTAAAAGGTATTTCTAACTACAGAATGTTTCATAGTCTCACTGAAAGAATTACATATCACCCAATAGGAATCACACATGTATTTACTGACATTTAAATATTATAAATGATCCTTTACTTCCTCCCTGACTGATATTTTATATTTATCTGTGAAGAATTTTTTTTTTTTTTTGCAGATTTCAAATGATAATGTCAACACAGATGATGAGCATGAACACAGAGGAGATAAAGAAAGTTACCTTTGTGCAGTCTGCCTGGATGTCTATTTTAATCCATACATGTGCTATCCATGTCACCACATCTTTTGTGAACCTTGCTTAAGGATGCTTGCCAAAGACAACCCAACCAGTACTCCATGTCCACTGTGTCGCACAATAATTGCAAGAGTCTTTTTCCAATCAGGTATAGCAACAAAACTTTTTATGTATAGAAAGTATTGGTAACTTTTTCTTTCATTTTTGGCATAAATAAATGTGTAATAAAAATATAGTCGAATCCTTGCTGACCATATACAGTCAAACTCTGCTGTCATATATAAGTACAAATAAATTATGATCATTTCCAGTTGGGTGAATGCATAGAAAGTAGACTTTAATCAATTTATACACATCAGTAATGACTCCATAGCTAAGATTGCATTGGGATTTGTTTGCATTTACATAGATTTAAAATCTGTTTCGCCTTTTCATTGTAGACTTTAGTTTCCAAATAATAGCTTTTTGCAAGACAACAGTGCTTTTTTGTCCATTCTTTTCTAAATATTTATCAACGTCTATATTAGAACACTTAAAATGTTTCCTTTTTTAAATGTTTGTTTTTATTTTTGTTTGGCTCCTTGTAGCTAAACAACTGCAAACTCCAAATTTCACAAATGCATGTATTCCCAGCTTATCACATTAAAAAGTGATCCAGTAGCTATCCCAACTATACAGTTAATCCAGTAAAAGATAAGCTTCTCCTTTCACACATTAAAGGGTCACTTCTCAAATGTTTCATTTAATCATAAAATAATTATTTCTTTATTTATTTTGATGATAAATTAAAAGCCACAAGAGCTGTTGGGTTCTACCCTTTGTTACTTCCTATCTAACCCACCTCTCTGAATCCTCAGCTCTGCCGCTCCTCACTGTAGGAAGTTAGAGGCATAATGAATAGCAGTCCCTTTGAAGTAAACAAGGATGTGGAGCAGCAAGGGTTAAATGTACTGCTCTGCATGTTCAGGAAGTCTTTTAAAATAATGTAGGTCAGAATTATAAACTTGGATCTTAAAAAGAGAGATTCAAACATTGGGGATTAAATGTTTTGACTACATACAGAGCAAAGCCCTCCACAACTCTTAAATCATAAGTAAAGAATGCTGAAAGCAGTGCAGATGGAAGCACTGTACTGCTGGGCTTAGTGTATTTCTTGTGTGTTGCAAAACTCAACCCTGTGCAGGCTAGAAGACAGGACATCACCTCTGCATAGGTTGGCAGAGAAGGAATCCAGTGTGGGTGTCTAGAGATGTGTGGGAGGCTGCTGATGCGCTGTAATTACAAATTAATTGAGTCTGCTGAATCATGCTACTTAGCGCACCTTCAGCAGCCTCTGTGTCACATGTATTAGCATCCCCACACTTCAAAATGGCAGGGGAGGCACTTTAACTGAAGCTTATTCAATGAGGTTTAGTTAAAGGACCCCCAGCACCATTTTGAAGCACCAGGACACTGATACACGAGGCGCTGCAGGCACTTTAATTAGAGCGGCTCGGAGAGCACCCTCCCCCACAACCCTGGAGCACATGTAAAAACACCCTGTATGTATAATAACTTCTCCCAATACCTTTCACTTAAGTTACTCAAAGGCTGCAGTTACCTTCACACTCCATTTCTATAAAGCTTGATACTCCTTTGCCTTAATACACATGGAATAGATTTCACATAATGTGCATAACTCCTGTTAATTATTGTAAGGCCTTATTTGTTTGTTTAGCTATTCCACAAAGCATGTTTAAGCATTATAGAGAGAAGATGAATAAATGTCACAGAGTATTTGGAACAATGCTAACACTTCAAGGTAGGGCATGTATGCAGTTTTTTGTGAAGGAAGGATTAGGTTTGTAATTATGTTATTAAGCAAGCATGTGGTTTTCTAGGAATAAAAAAGTGCTACTGCATAGTTTGCCTGTAAATGAAACCGTAACAACTAGAAAACACAACATATTTATGAGATGTACTTAGTATGGGTAATGTTAATTAAGGAATATGAATTGAAGAAATCCATAAATCTTTACACTGAGCTATCACCAGGGCCATCCCTGGAGTGGGGCAAATTGGGGCAACTGCCCCCCCATGCTTTGGAGGGCTCTGCAGAGCCAAGTGGAGAGGCCACAGCTGCCATGTTTGATGTTTAGTCTGCACTCCCACCAGCAGGTTGGGCGTCTCTTTTTTTTTTTCCAGCTGGAAGTTCTGGCCACCACCCTTCCCACCACGTCCAGTGTGCCGAGGCTTTCACACCCTGGCATAAATGTGCCATGTGATGGGGAGGGGCGCCTTGCGCAGGCTGCTTTGCCCCAGGCCCCGCACCCTGTTGGGATCATCTCTGGCTGTCACTTAGCAGCATAACTGAAAACAGTTGAACTATGTTTATTTTGTTTTATCATAATCCTAGAGCAAGCATTACAAGAAGAGCAGGTGTTAAAACAACAAGGAAATATTGATTATATCATATCCTTAGAGAAATGAATAAAATCAATGTATGAGGGGAAATAAGCGATGCCAGACAAATTTAAAATATAGTAAACACTCTCTCACAAGAGACTCCTAAATTCTTTTAAAAGGCATTTTTGAAAAGCCAGTCTTGCTTTAAGTTCTGTGCATATTACTAAAATACCATTTGCCAATATTCTTTATATTTTATGTTAGTGTTACTGACTTGAAACTATAATCCCCATGCTAATCTATTTTATCTTCTGGATATAGTCTGCAAGTGTCTTTTAGTGTAATCTCATTTTGTTTTAAAAAGTCATTTTCAAAAACAATTAGGGATTTATTCAGAAATTCACCTTTTGCTCTGTGCTGTTTTTACAAACTGACCACAAGCAAAGCTTGAAAGCTACATGTTACAAAACCACAGAGTAGATAAGTGTTCGAATCCACTTTGCTGCATCTCTTATGGTTCCATATTTAGGCACATAAATAAAAATGCTGTGAATTTTCAGATCTGCAACATTTCTGCTGCTGAAGCTAGTGGGAACTGCCAGTCCATTTCTATTCCTCTGAAGATCAGACAACTTGTTTAGATACCTAACTATAGATTTAGCCCTGATTTTGGGCAACAAAATAGGAAAATACTAGATTTTGGGGCTTGGTTTTCATCCAAGCTTTATGTGGCTTACCTTTTTTTTAAAAGGCAGAAATTTGAAATAAGAGTGCAAGTGTTAACCAAAGCCAGGCTAATGCATAGATAGGCAAGCTAGGCAGGTGCCTAGGGCCGTGGGCTGCATGCGGGGAGGGGGGACAATGCTCCCCTCTGCCACAATGCAAATGGCCCCCTCCCCTTCCCTGGATGCCTGGGGAAAGGGTACTGGTTGATAATTATAATCGTTTTTCAGTTTTGACCGGGTTCTCATTCACTCAACAAAAGGCACAGTGAGCAATACAAAACAAACAAGGAGACTCATTTACATACCTGTTTTCCATGTACCTGGGCTATGAAAATAAAATATGCAAATTAATCCTCCTTAACACACCTTTGCAACAGCAGCACCAAGAGAGAAAGAGGTTCCTTCCCCCACTAGAGTCCAGCTTCAGTTTTAAATTAAATCATATAAATCTTCCCAGCTTTTGTAAAGGGAGGTTAGAGAGGGGCTTCCCCACCGCCCTTGCCTAGGGCCCGCTGCAATTAATTGGAACAGCAGCTTGGCTCTGAAATTAAGAGCCAGAGTTTATGTAGCTAAAGCCTTTCCTCTAACCTACTGACTTTTCAAATTCATCTGTTGGCTACCCAATCTAATTTCTTTCTATAGCAAGAAAAAATGTTAAAGGAGGTTTTTCCCTCTCTTTCTGTTGTTTTTCCTGGGTGTATTGCCCCAGACAAGAATGTGTTTTTAGAAGTCTGTCTTAATTTTTAAAGTAAAATATTTGGAATCTGATAAAGGATTTTTTCTTGATCTGTATCTTATGTTTGTAGGAAGCTTTTAGGAAGGCAAAAAGAATTTTTAGTATTATTTTGTGCTATATCTACAAAATCTCATTTTCTTGTGATCTTCAGCAACTGGAAGAGATGATAGTAATTGGGAAAAAATGCACAGGCATCTTTAGCTTTCCTTTTTGTCCTTGTCCAAATGTATTTCTGTGTTTTCTGTATTTATCCAGGTTCTAATTATATCTTTTCCATTCATTACAGAACTGAACAACTCTACAAAATCTTTCTTCCCTTCAGAATATTTGAAATTAAAAGAAAATTTTCAAAAATCAAGTTCTGCAAAATGGCCTCTGCCCAGCTGCAGAAAAGCATTCAGAGTTTTTGAAGGTAACAAAATCACTACAGAAAACATTGTAATTTGAATGATACAATATTTTAGCTATGCAGAGCCTAATTTTCCACCAAATACATGTGTAATTAGTAACTAATTTGCAAAAAAATTTTAGCCATCCATTTACATGGACAATTTGTATGCACATTCACAGTAATTGTATGTGCAGTATAATGCACATTTGGCAACTTTCCTGTAGACAGCAGGAATCATTTATTTTCTTTCTTGAAAAATATCAGCTCTAGGCTATGGTCAAAAAAGGATCAGTCTTCTGTGAAAAAGTAAAAGTATAAAATACTAGGTAGGTATATCTCTCATATGTTTAGTCTGCTGGCTTTCTGCATATAAGGTGGAATAAGGCTTGTTACTTTTTTTTCTTTTTTGTCATCTGAACATAATGTGTGTTTTCTAAAAAGGAAAAGAATAGATCTTGTAGCTAAATTAATCCTTCAACTTTCCCCTTACTGTTAGCTGAAGAGTATTGAGGCTAAAGGAACAAAATGTCTGATTCTGCCTCTTCCTTGGATTAAGAACAGGAATACAGAAATCAGAGATTTCTGCCTTCTAGCCCAAATAATCTTCAGTTAACCACCATGGACATAATAGTGTTAAGTAAGCTACACGAGAACAATCATCTGCTTCATATGATAAGAAACAAAGTATGTATCCCTTTTTCCAATTCAAGGATTTCTGTTGCCCCAGGCTAGAGGTACTGATATAGCTGGCGCCAAGTAATAAGGATACTCTAGTTGTTGGAATAGTTTCCCAGAGTACTGAGTCTTTATCAATGATACTTTGCCAATAATATTTCACATTTGTTTAAATAATGTACCATGCTTCTAAAAACATATAATGTGTAAGATACCTTTTTAACAATGGTTAGTCTATCCAGTCCTGTTTATACATTGAAAACAGGGCATTCTGGTTGACAAAGGAGAGGTGGATCAAATGAAGTCATGATTTAGATACTGAAAACAGGAAATTCTGTAATCCAGGAGTTCCCAAACTGCAGTACGTGTAACCCTGCAGGTACACATGTTATGCAGAAGGCTGTTGGAGCATGTCAGTTTCCACACTCCAGCAGAATCGATTAATCGAGTCTGATCCTTTGCATTAGATTTCCAGTGTGTCAGAGCAGGCTCCACGCAAATGTGTAGAAGCCCTAAAAGATTGGGTAATTTCACCCGCTGCACATCCGCAGGTAGCAACAGCAGTAGCAGCTCCAGCCGCATCATTCACTATACTCAAATCCAAGATGAGGCTTTTTTCCCCCATGTAAAATGGGGAAGAAAACCTCGTCTTGGATTTCTGTAAATATGATATTCTAAGGATTTCTGCATATCAGAAGTACCTCCAAAATATGTTGTTTGGCTTTAATATTGTAAAAGCTAGAATAAGTGAATCTTGAAGAAACTGGCCACTGAGCAGATGTGATTAAAGTTAGGAGCCAAAATTGATTGTGCTAAATGTTGACAAAAGAGTCGGGGGGGGAAGTCTGGTGAGGGTCAGACCTAGGATTAAATTAGAGTTGTATGTTATACAATCTGATCCTAATTTTCTAACAAGCACAGAATTATAGGCTTGAGGTTTGAAACAACAATAATTTTTTTAACATGCTTCCTGATTAAAGTTCAGTTCAAGTCATTGTTGTGCAGAATATAAGGCCCCTCTGCATAGGCAGTTAAAGGCATGATGGTGTCTAATGCATGATCCACACAATTGCGCCTCCTGCCATGCCACAGTGCATAGCAGGAGGCATGCTTGTGGAATCATACATGAGATCACACTGTACCTTACTGCTGCTGAGAAGCAAGCTCCCGCATCTGGGAGCCTCCTCAGTTAAAGGGCTCCCAGCCATGGGGCGCCCCACACATCTCAGGCTGAGGGATTCTGTCTGCCACAATCCCCCAGCCTTGGGGGTGTGAGACGCCCCTGAGGCTATGGGTTTGTGGCTGCTGTAATCCCCCAGCCTCAAGAATATGTGAAACAGCCGTGGCTGCAGGTTTCACACATCCCCAAGTCTGGGGGATTATGGCTGCTTCAGTCCTACAGCCCCTAGGATTTCCTGCCTCCCCATGGGTGGGGGGGGGTCACAGCCCAAGGGGTTTCATGCACCTTCGAAGGCTGTGGAATTGCAGCTGCAATGTTCCCACAGCCCAGGGGGTTTCATGCATCCTTGGGGCAACTGTGCTCCCATGCCACCAGGACCCAAAGTCAGCGGGGACTGAAAATCCCCCCAGCTATGGGCCTTCCAGTCCCATGGTCCACCTCAACAGCTGGGAGCCCCATCAGCTGCCAGGGCTCCCAGCTACAGGAGAGACATGTGCATGTGCAAATTAAAGCTCAGTAGCAACCAGCTATAAAGTTAGTACACATTTTTGAGGTCTGACGTTATAGCTGGTTGGAGCTTTTTGTGACATAATAGCTCCTTTGCACAGGTAGCTGGTTTCAATGTAATTGCACAATTGACCAGTTAATTGTGGCATACCTGTAATGTGTAAAGGGGCTTAATTAGCAAGAAAGAACATGTTCACAGTCTTATTTTCTTTTATTAAATAAACAAGCTCCTCACTACTTTAGTGCCTGTATTCTGCCCTGCTATCTGCTTTCCAGATTTTCTTTTAAGAGCATTAGTATTGCACCTCAGTGCTGTAGGTGTATCTCTTAGAATTGATAAAATATTTATTGCAGTCTTTATCTTGGAAACCTTTTTGCCCACTGCAACCAAATACTTTCTGAATCACACATTAAATAGAATTTCCTGTATAAATATTTTCTAACATCTGAACTTTCAGAATATGCAGAATGTCCATGAGAAGGAAAATATTTTAACTCTCATCTTTCCAGAATAAAATACACAGAATATTTAAAATCTACAGTGTCAGGGAAATTATAAAGTTTAATGGAATATTATAAAAACTAACAGTCTAGCAAAAGTTGGGAAGAGGCTTGCGCACCCGAGAAACCATGACAGGGGCTGCTGCCCCCATCAGGGTCCCCGCCCCATCACCACTCCAGTGGCAAGGGTGGGGGTACAGGCAGGGGCCGGCCAGCATGGTCCCCTTAGGCAACGGGGCCACAGAGAGGGTTATTTCCCCACTCCCTTTGGCATCTGGTGGAGGGGCAGGAAGGGGGTTTATTCTACTGCTTGCCCTGTACAGGGAGCAATTAGCAGAGGTGGTGTTTGGGGCCAGCAGGCCCCGGGTGCAGCCCCCTGGGGGCAGACGGGGGAATAAACCCCCTTCCTGCCCCCTTTGCCTTAGGGGGCCATGCCTGCCAACATCTGGCCATGCCCCCATCCTGCCGCTGCAGCAGCAATGGGGGAGCACCAAGCTGACCCAGGCTTGGTGCTGTGCCAGTGGGACAGTGAGAAGGGAATTAAAGTCACTCCCTGGCCAGTTCACTTGAGGCCACTGCTCACCCCACAGCACAACTTCCCCCACAGCAACACCTCACAGCACAACTTCCCTGCAGCTGAAGGCACACTCCAGGGCCCCCAGCTTCTGGTCTTAGCCACTGCATGCATGTGCCTGCATTTCCTGAGTCAAGAGGGAATGTCTGTTCACGTGTAAATTAGTTCAATCTACGAAGGTCAGACTAACCTGAAAAGACTGAATCAATTCAGGTTCTGGCTTTTTGAATGTCTGTCCCTAGCCATGGAGTCTATTATCTGCACAATGCCTCAGTGTCTTTCTCCAGAGCCTGCATTTAAACTGTCCTAGGGCCACATGCTACTCACGAGCTGCAGTTTGGCCAGGTCTAGATTTCAGAACTTCTCAAAGGCTGTATGACCCACCTCTGGCAGTAGAATGGCAGCTTGTTAGCATGGCTGCCAATGCCTCCTGAACCCAGAGGGCAAACACCATCACTACTCACCCCTCCCTCCTTTTCTTGTGCTGCTAAGTTTAGATACCAATGGCAACCAAAGACCCCAAATTAAGTGGCAGGGAAGTGGGTGGGACAGCAAGCAATGGCAGCATTCACCTGCTGGGTTTCAGAGCCACACCAATGCAGCAGCTTCAATACATGTACTAACAAGTCTCACAAGCCACAGTTTAACCCCTTGCAGGCCACATGCACCCTGCATCTACCAGTTGGACAGGCCAGATTTAGATACATACTACCAAAAAATCAACTCATCAGAAACAATGTCCTGAGTAAAGATTGTATTGTATAAGACCTGGACTAGGAGATTCTGTTTCTTATTTTTGTTCATTTTTGAAAATGAAAATATGTAAATCAAGGAAAGACAAAATACAGCCCATGGACCATATCAAGCCCACCAGGCACCTTCTTCCGGCCCACGGCACCCACCAACAAATTGTGTCCCACCCAGCCCTTTCACCCACGAGGGTGGAAGCGAGGCGCCCATGTATACAGCCCCCACAACATACCCTGTTGTGCATCACTACCACCCTCATGGGCAGAAGGGCCCAGGCCATCCAGCAGCAGCTTCCATGTGGGGCTGCTGCTGCTGTTGCTGTAGGCTTCCCCATGCCTGCTTGCTATGGGCAGCAGATAGGGAAGTGGCCTGGGGCTGGCAGCAGCGCCAAGCATGAGCCTGTGCCGGGGGGGGAAGTGGCAGTGCAGAGCCCAGGTTGGGAGTGGTGTGGGGAACCCCTCCACACTTCTCCCATGGCATGCAGCCCCACCAAGGAGCAGTAGCAGAGCTGCACACTGTGGCAAGGAGTGCAGCTCCTGCTAGGCAGTCAGTATCTTCAGCACTCCCCACACTCATGCAGCGTCAGAGGGAAGCCCCATACTCTGGAGCTGGCTGCCTTTCCTACCCTAGCTAGCTCCAGTGCATGGGGCTTTCCTTCCTTGCCTAGCCAGTGCATGGAGCACTGGTGATGCAGACTGCCTGACAGGGGTCACACTCCTTGTGGCAATATGCAGCGCTAGCTGGAGCCAGGCACCAGAGCCCCGAGCAACCCCACCTGCTGCTGTGCCTCTAGGGGGAATGTGGGGCCCCACACGCCTCCCACCCTCTCTCACACACCCCCAGCAGCACACAGACTCACCCCCCCACATATACACAACCCCTCAACATACCTTATTTCCCCCACACACACTGCACACACACACCCCAGCACCCCACCATACACACATACCCAATACCCCTCACATCCCATGATATACACACGTACCCCCACACACCACCATGCACACACACACCTCACACCCAACCACTCATACATACACCCCCCCACACTCCAGCATACACACACACATGCACCCAACTATCCCCCACAGTAAAGAAGACTAAGAATTTATTTTGAGTTATTATGCAATCTCCTCTATATACACTATGCAAACACAAATCTTGACAAAAATATTTTTGTAATAAAATGAAAATACGTTATACTAGTTGTTTGGTTTTTAGTGTATGATTTGGTTTTTTTTTTTTCTGGTTTTAAGATGGGAACCCCCCCTCTTAAAAGGAGTATTTCCAGGGTGCAAGGGGAGGGACTTCCAGTAGCAAAGGTCAGGAGTTAGGGGTGGGACTTCTGCCAAGATGGTGGCCAGGGGGGCAGGGCAACTATTAAGGGGCAGAGCTACCTATGCAGCCCTCAAAAGCTCACCAAAACTCGTTAAGCAGCCCTCCACCCAAAATAATTGCCTGCCCTGATGTAAGCCCAATAAATTAAATGAAATAGCAAAGGTATAGTCAAGAAAAGAATTCTAGCCAGACTGTGTAAAACATTAAAAATAACAGATGTTCACATACAGACAGACACTGTTGTTCCTCTCTGCCCTAGTAATCTAGAATATGAACAATATTTGTTTTACATGTTAAATATATATTCTAGATGCTTTTAGCAATTGTTATATAAGCACAATAGATTAGATAGAGTAGTTAGCTAGTAAATATCACAGGTCATGTATTAACACCGTCTATGTATGTTGTCTTGCCCATGTTTCTTCAGTATCTGCCTTGGAATGGATTTTCTCCTAGGTTAATCACCGACGGGACACAATTAGATCAACACCATTATGCAGTTGTAAATCAAGTGCAATACAAATAGCCTGTATCTAAAAATGTGCGGAAAATTTTTAAATGTTTTGTTTGAAAATGAAACCAAACTAAGGAATCTATGTTTAATGTGCAGATAGTTCGCCAAAAATATCCAAGAAATTATGCACCTATTAGTATGAAATTTGGTCATATGGTTAACTGGCACACTGTATGAGAAACAAAGCAAATGTCTTATAATAGTGATGACACTCCAAAACTGCTGCACATAGTAAGGCATAGCAATATAGAAGTTGTATTACACTTGTGATTTGTGAGGATAGCTGGGTCCCAGAACATTGGGACTACACAAGAAAGCCAAACATTTCTGTGCAGAGCTTTGCCTTGTGGAGACTTTCTGTATTTTAAGGACCGGTTTCAGTGCTTCAAGACTACCTGTGGAAATGCACATCAGTTGAGTCACAGCACTGATCAACACTGGCTGGGAGCAGGCAGAGCAATGAATCAAGCTGTACTCATTGCATAATGTCTACCATTTACATGAGCTGGCTTTGTTTTTCAAGATGTTGCCTGACAAATTGCTGACGAAATCAGACAAAATGAAAGGAGTTAGAAGACAGGAGGAGTGGATATCTGTCAAGCTATCTGTAGATGCTGACAGTGTACATAAACTGAAGCCTGTCATCCTTGGTAAAGCACAGACTCCAGAATGTAATACAAAGTTCAGCCTACAATTGTATGATTACTACATAAAGAGGAAAGTATGGATGGTGAGTGGGACTCTGTGAGAATTCAGCCCAAGAATGAGGTATGAGAAACACCACCTTTTTCTGCTGATGTACAGCTACCTCATTCCTGAAAATCCTGATGAACTTTTCAGTAGTTTCTACAGACAACAACCACCAGTCACTTGTCTGTGGTCACAGCAATGAATGCATACAAAGCTAATAACAGTGTTCCTGTGCCATTTGTGACACATGCTGACCCTGAATGCAGCAGGAAAACACTCCCAGGGTGTTCTCACAGCTTCAGAAGTGCCCTTATCCACAAACCCCTCTCCGCCATCTGTTGCTTAACCACTGAGAGCAACTGAGAGGGTTCAAAGGTTATCCCCCTGACCAACAGCACCTCAGCTTTACCTCTGTCACCTAGGTCTTGCCAGCTCTTAGTAACTGGAGGAGGGGCAAAGTGACTGAGGCACCTGTCTGGGGCACCAACTTAGAAGGGGTGCCAGAACTCCCCACACACACACATTCCACTCCCCCCCCCCACCAGATTTTTGCTATGGAAGTGCACCCTCCATAGATATGCTACGGAGTGAGGCCAGAAAACCAGGGAGGAGGGTACCACAGGGTGCTGCAGCTGACAGCCAGGCTTGCTGCACACCAGCTGCAGGAAAATATCAGAAAAAATAGTCTGATCTTGCCTTGAATCTTCAGTCCAAGAATGTAGCTTCTCAGCCCATGGGCTGAGGGCCTAAAGTGTTTCCCTGTGCTTGGGAAAACTAAAGACAAACATTTGCTCTCCTGACCAGGCTTAAGTATGGTTTCTTATCTGGTCATTTACACACATTATCCTCTGGGTTCTTGCAGAGCCCACACTATGCATATAACTTCCTGCCCCCAAGGGTGTGCATGTTTACCAAACAGGAAGTCTTTCCAGATCTAATTTTGACCAGAATATTTTCATCCTTTCAGACATACCCAAACATAGTCTTTCATTTAATTTTCCCACTGTGAGAAATGTCTTTCCTTGAATAGCTTGTTCCTAGGTGATAACACATGCTAATGTTTCTCCTCTTAAAACATAAATATGTCATTGTCTGGAAGGGCCAGGCTCAGGGGCCTCAGACCACATATACCTATGTCAGATGCTAATTTTCAGTGCTAATTTTCTTCAGCCTTTTAGGCTTTGGGCCTCTCCATTGTTCAAGGAGTGACACCTGATCATCCTTATCATACTATGGAATCCTGGCCCTATTACAACAGATAAAAATGCATTTCATATCATATACCACAATGCCATAAGTAAACATAAGGACAATAAGACTGAACACGACTTGACACTACCAATAAAGAGAGACTACAGATGTCATATCCGTAAAACAAACTCAGAGAAACATGCATGACATCCCATGAAGGGTTTGTGGTACCATTGATATCAGTCACAGTCGTAGTTGAAACCAATGATACAATCCATTGGACCAAGCTAAGTTGGTACAATTCAACTTTAGTGACCACTGAGAACTGTTGGTACTAGGAGACTGCCAACAATCAACCATATGAACACAACTATAAAGTTACGTATTGTGGACATGCTGGCTTTGGATATTGATGGCACCATGCTGGTGACATCATTATAGACCATTTTGGAAATATATTCAAGAAGCTTCCAAGTTCTGGTCATAGATGTGCATCTACCAACATGCCAACATGCAAGCTAAGACTGCTAGAAAACACTCTGCACCCTGAGCAGAGCCACTTGGTTTTGAAGCGGCACCAACTTCAAGGGTTGAGCTCACTGGCTGAGGAGTAGTCTGGAGCCGGTGTACAAGCCTGGACCCTGCATTTGGGCTTTGGCTACTTAATGCCTCACAACTTGCAGCAGCTGTACCTGTTCCCCTTCTGCCTGGCAAAAGCCCAGTCCTGTTTATCCTTTTGGGTGTCCTGGATTCCCTGACTCCTAACATCTGCCACTGCCTGGACTACAGATTTGGATCCTGCTTAGTGATTTGGACTGTCTGGTTCTGACCCTCTTATGTAGCCTTGACCCCTGGTCTGGATCCTCCTCGGGCTCAGGTCCTTGTCTACGCCTGTGCTTCTCAAAATTACCTATAATCCAGTTCCTTACAAATGACTGATGAGAAGATCATTAGCTTAGCGTAGGCAACATTCATCATAGCTGATAACAGTGATGTTGGTGAGACCAAGACTGAATCTATTGTATTTACGTGAATACAAAATAACCCTGAATGTGAGACAACCCTCCAGTATTTAGGTTCTACACACAAAAAATATATAAATTTATTATAATTTTCCATGCATGGAAACTAATTATTGAAGGATCATCTTAAACTCATCCCCCCCCCCCTACTGAAAGTGGGGGGGAAGGTGATGAGGGGGGTAGTAATGGTTTAGACAGTGGAGGACGGACAGCGAAGAAGGAAGTAGGGGGCCATATGTGAAAGGGCAGGCTATGGGGGCAGGTTGTAGGGAGCAGGCTGTGTGAACGCAGGGGGCAGGCAGTGAGAGAGACAGACAGGCAGCCAGCCCCCTGCTGCCTGCCTCCCCACTTATACCCCCTTGTGCTTGTGCCCCACAGCCTCAGTTTGCCTCAATTTTCCCTTCCCATGCTCCCCCCTCCTTCCCTCTCTGTGCCATTTCTGTCACCTGTAGCCTCAGGTCCCTGCTCCCCTTCCTCCCATCTTCTCCTCCCTGAAGTCTCTCTTCCACTTCTTGCCCCTCCACCCCGACTTAACTTTGCTCCACACTCCACACCAACAGGCTCCATCCCTGCTGCAGCCCAGGGAACAGACCATGGCTCCAGCCATGTAGCAGCAGGATGGAGCCAGCACTACTGTTCCAGCCTGGCACTGTAGCAACAGCAGTAGGAGGGATGGAGCCTGCCAGCATGGAACAAAAGTAAAGATAGTGCAGTAGATGGGGAAGAGACGGGCAGAAGCGGTGTGGAGGGGGAGATTGGGGACTTAAGGGGAGGAGTGGCATGCAGAGGCATGGGGATGAGGCAAGGGGCAGGCAGCAGCTCTGGCTTTGGCTCCAACTCCAGTCCCAACCCTGGGTTGAGGCTGAAGGCACAGCAGCAGCCTGCCTCACTCTCTTTAAGTAAATGTGAGATCAATAATCTCCATAAGAGATTATTTTCACTGAATAAATCGGTAAGCTGCTATATTGCTTGAAGACTTCATAGTACTAAAAGGCAACATATATTTAGGACATGCTGGAAGCTGATGTAAAAATTCTTCAGATAGAGGTTCATCGTGTTTTTCCCCCTTCATGACACATTTGTACTATAGGTAGGGACCTACCGAATTCATGGCAGAAATGGGGTACACTGTGGCTCCTTTAATCTTGCAGGTTCCCTTGGCACCCTGCCCCTCCCACTGATTGGTGGGGCCCCTCCTGCAGTTCACTCCTGATCAGTGGGGAGGCAAAAACTGTAGTTTTAAATAATGGTGCCATTTTTGCCTTCTGCCACTGATTAGCTGAGGGGCCTCGGATGGCCCCGCTGTTTGCTGCTGACTGGCAGGGAAGCAGAAACCATGCCCTATTTAAAACCATGATTTAGCTTCCCTGCTGACCACAGGGAAGCAGCGGGGTCCTCTGCTAATCACCAGCAAGCGGAGGAGGGCAAAGGGCAAGGTGTGCATGGAAGAACATGCAAAATTAAAGAAGCTACCGCATATTCTATTTCTGCCATGAATTTGGTAGGTTCCTAACTATAGGCCCTAGTTGTTATTAATTACAGTGTGTTAGGAAAATGCAATTTCTGATTACCTTTTTGGTGATTTTAATATATATAAGTTATAAGTAACTGGTATGCGTATGTACTCAGCCCTGTGTCTTTGACCCAGTTTTTTATTATAGTTCATGTGCATTGTATAATATTCCTGTTACTGTGTCTACCTTGCCTCTTCCCATGAATCAAGTAGATGTGGTTATTGACTAGATCATGGGTATAGACTGTACATAATATTTATAATGCAGTAACATCCAACAGCTCCAAACAAAATTGGGGCCATGTTCAGGTACTATAAAAACAGAAACAAATTTATAATCCTCAGATCATCCTGAAAAGTAATTCAAGAACATACAAGTAGTAGGTAGCAAAAGAATGGTAGACAGTTTTCAAGGTGAAGACAAATCTTAAACTTGATGTAGTGAAACTGGGAAGGCCACTGGAGAGATTGAAAAAAGGGGACTGATACAGTCAAGCGCAAGCAAAAAAGGTGCACATAACAGTATGTTGTAAAGTTCTGAGAGGAAATTGATTAGGAGGACCAGAGAGGTGGAGATAACAGTAATCTAGATGAGAAGTGATGAAGAACTCAGAGAAGAATATTGACCGCATGTAAAGGACCTTAGGGCATCTTTACAGGTGCTCCACAGATGTGTGGGGGGCAGGCTGGGAGTGCTTTAATTAAGTACACATAGCATCTCATGTATTCAGCGCTCCACATTTCAAAGTGGTGGCCATTCAACAAATTTAAATTAAAGCACCCCATTTTGAAGTATGGGGACACTGAATACACAAAACGGGGAGGCTGCTGGAGCACCCTAATTAGCATGTTCCAGCAGACTCGATTAATCAAGCTCTGATTCTGTTTGTGGGTGGGTGAGGGGCCTCAAGCCCTTCACCACAAATCTCCCCCCCCCCATGGTACACAGTCCCTGCTACCAGCACCAGGCACCAGGCCCTCGGCACTACAGGTGGAAGCTATGTACCATTGAGCCAGGCCAGCTCTGTGCCTCCATGTGGGGCTTCTAGCACTCCACATGGGAGCTGCATGTGGAGGTACATAGCTCAGCTGGCCTGATGGCATGAGAACTGGGAGCCACAGGCTGTTGCACAACATTGGGCCAGGCAGGCTCTGTGCTGCCACATGCAGCTCAGTGCCAGAAGCCCCACATGGAGGCACAGAGCCAGACCAGCCTGATGGTGCGTGGCTCTCACCTGCAGTACCAGAAGCTTTGCATGCTGGCATGGAGCCAACTTGGTTTGGTTCAAAGGTGCACACCAGTGAACCAGGCTGGGCAGGCTTCATGCCATCAAGCGTAGCTCCCAGGATTTAGCCAGAGCCACATGCTGCCAGGGGGCTTTGCCTGTAGCAAGCCAGGAGTGTCCTGGGGGCCTGCTGCCTGCTGCCACCAGCGGTGGGGGGGGGGCCACATCCACCCACAAACCCCACACTCACCCACCTGCAAGCAGGAGCTCCCATCCCCACTCACCAGCTATCCAGTTGCACACCATCACACTAGTTGCCTCCTCATGGGACTCCCAGTGGAGTGCTGGATGCCCCATGGAGATGGAAGCAGAGCCCACCCGGTCTAGTGGTTGTCACAGGATGGGGTCCTTAAGGACGGCCATGATCTCCCAAGGCCCCTTGTCCATGCCAATTCAGCCTGATGCACATCCTCTGTTTTTTCCTGCCACATCTTTGATGGAAAATATAAAGTAGGGAGGCTCCCTTTAAGTCCTCTTGGACATAGTTTGCTGGACTCTCAGACCCCATGGGCTCCCGGACCCTTTGTGGGTCCCATTTTACAAACAGTGTTTCAGAACACCCTAGCCTTATGGGCTATATGCTTGGCTCCAACTGCCCCTTTACAATGCCCCAAGCCTTGCTGATGGTACTGACATTGTTTGGTCTGGGCCTTGTTATAATTTGGCCCCCTTGTCCTCCCTGGGCTCCCCGCGGCCCTGCCTTGCTCCACACCCCGCAGCCCCACAAAGTGCTGCACCCTCTCTGGCGCTGCGGGTCAGTGCACCCCAAATGCTGCGTACTCTCTGGTGCTGGGGTTCCCACGCTGCTGTGGGTTCCCTATGAGGCCTCCTCCTTCCCCTAATAGCCTCACCCAAACCACCGGTTTTATACAACAATAAACAAAACACAAGCCCCTGGGCTGTAACAAATTCAAGCCACTCAGCTATAACCTCATTCAAACCCCACCGGGGAATGCTCCGTCCCTTAACAGTATCGGAAGCTGCCCCTGCAGACAGGCCTCTCCCCTTTGCTTGCTCTGGGAGAGCTCCTTCCCCCTTGGCTGCTGGCAGGGAACTGCTGTCCCTGGGCCCAGCCCTGGGGCTTATATGGGCCCAGAGCCCTGCCCCTTCTGGTCAGCTGACCACATGCAGGTGCAGGCTAATTTCCCCTCTGGTTTGTTGCCCTGGGCTTCTGTCTCTCTCTTTTTGGGCTCTTCCCCCAGGCAGTTTTCACCCTTCTAGGAGCAGGGTACTTTTGTTCCCTGCGACAGTGGTGTACAACCTCTGAAAGCCCGCCTCCCACCAGCTTTCAGAAGGACAGCCACGGGCCAGGAATAATTGTTTTTGGAAGGGTCCCCACAGGTTGGATATAATAGCCTGGTGAGCTGGATCTGGCCCACAGGCTATATTTTGCCCACCGCTGAAATTAAGTGTATGATCAACATGAGGTTGGTATGGCCTGCATAACTCAGTAATGGTGTTCTACTGGGAAGTAAAGTGAGCAATCAAAATCATATTGAGAGAGCTTTTTTACTATACTATACAATAAAGCATTTCTTACGCTGTCTCCTTTATGGGTTAAAGAACTTTTGGTAACTATACAGTGAACATATTGCTAATCCCTTGCTATTCCCTTTAGATGTATCCAGGTGCTTCATTCTGAAATGAAGTGCTGGCTGGTTCTTTTGGTTTTTTTACTGCTCTTTCACTTGCTACATCTGAGGTGACTGAGACTGTTAAAAATAGAAACTTCTCCTGGAATTAGTCCACCACAACTAAAATGAATGTGGTCCTCAGCTATAAGAGTCTTTGGTCTACAGCTATGAAAAATAGAAAAGGTAAAGTGAGAAAAATATCTGTGTACTTAGCTTCTGTGCACAGCTGCTAAAGTTTTATATAGCTGTAAAATCACACAGCAAAAACCAAAGTGCTAAGTTTCAAAAATATGAAAATTAATATTGGGAATTAGCCCAGCTGTGAGCATAGATGAAGAAAAAGCACAATATACATTATTTTTAGCACCTATCATGACAGGTATTATTAACTTTGTTGTTTTGAGGCCACCCACATTTTAAGGAAAATTCAACTTTTCAAATTCACAGTACTCTGTCACTCCTGTGTTAACTGGAATGTCACTGAGACATTGCTATAAAAGGGGAACTTACCTGTCCAGTGAGTTCTGTGCCATTAACACAAGGCAAAATAGCCCTTCCTGGGCTTGAACTAGATTTCAGTTCTACTTGGAGCATCTGTCTTATAGGGATCTATTGAGAGTTCTTGAAAAACTAGCTGTTGGCATGCCTGCTTTAAAAAATGCCAAGCAGGATAAGCAGGACAGGGAAGAGTTTTGAAGAGCCTTAGAGATGGGATAAAAAATTCTTGATTGAAAAGACTGAGCCAGTGGAAACATTCAGAGAATGGAGTGACATAAAAGTGATCTTAGCAGTTGTATTTTGAATGGACTGGAGCAGAATATATTCATGAAAAGCCAAGATCTGGAGATGGCAGAACTCAAGATAGTACATAAGGAGGACTTAGGTGCACAAATAACTAAATTGACTGAGAAGCCAGAATCTTAAGCAAGTTAAGAGGAAAAAGTATTAAAATTGGTCATAGATGGAACAGTTTATGTGCAAAAGTTGGAGCTTATATAAATAACTTGGGGTGTTTTTGCTACGCTTATATCACCACTGTTGTTTTCAGACTTATGGAATATTTTCTCAGGTGGTATCTAGCTGCTGTCACTTTTGGTATATAGACAGTTGGAGTCTGTATGTTCTGCAAGGCCAGCACTAGTAAGCCATCGTCCAGATCCTAAAAGCAATGCAGAAAACTCAAGAAATGTTTATTGTCATTGGCAGCACACCAGTTAGTCTGATTAACAGTCAGTCAAACATTGTGGTGCTTGTCCGTGACTGATATAGACACCATACATTCTTCATGCTCCCTAGGTCTCTACGAGGGACAGATCTCTGAACCCCTGTATTTATACTTGCGTACCCCCGTCTCCTATCAACTCATCTCTCTTTGTTGAGATGTTCATCTCTTCTTGTTTTGTTTGCCAAGTTTATGTACCTGCACTTGTTATCTGTGTCTCATTAGTAAGTTCTAACTTATACATTTTCCTTGACTTTTTTAGCTATTGCTTTCTTACTCCTTTCAGCATCTTTTTGCTCATTAGTGCATTTTTATTTTTTCTTTCTTAGTGGGTCACCCAGTGGTCAGGAGACCCCTCTCTCCCATGCTGGTTTTCAGCACCGTAGCTTGCTCTAGCTTAGCATAATTATAATCTAGCACAACCAAAATTCCTACAACCACCAGCTCATGTCCACATAACAGTTACAGTGTTACAGCTATTGCCTACTCTTTTGAAGCCATGCCAGATATATACTTATCCTTACCCTGGGACTTTTGAGTACTTGAATGAATACCAGCCAGGCAACCTAAAAGCTTTACCAGCTCCACTCAATTAGTGTGTAGCATTATTAGGCATTTCTGTGCTGAGATTTGTTGTATAAGTAGAATGCATTTAGGCACTTAGCTTCACTCACATGAATTTAGCTATCTATTTAATGGTCAAAGTATCAGTTATTTTGTGTGGAATACAACAGAAAACACAAAAGCACAACACTATTTAATTCTATTAATGGTAATTAGACTTAGTGTGAAAGGAAAACAAAACTCATTGAATTGTGCTTTCCTTATCTAATTTAAAGACTTTGCTTTCATTTCTTTCATTAAAGACCTTGCTGTCCATAACTAGGGAAGCTGGGGCTTTTGTCAGTTGTAGAAATTTATGATCTTGAATTAAATTAAATGTAACATGCAGTATTTCAAAGAGACAAAGACTTCAGATGAACAGTGGTGAGTGCTAAAGGCCTGTATATTGCCTACAGCAAATGTAAATTGCTCTGAGATTAACAGGGAAGCTTTTATAGTCTGATGGCTTGGGAAATGTATCTATGCACAATTTATGAATGCAGTTTAAGGTTATAAACACTTTATAGTTCTGTGTCAAATTAAAACCTGCAGGTTTTTTCTCAGACCATTTTGATTGTAAAACTTTTCTCTCTCTGTCATATTGCAACATTCAGGTAGTGTTAAACAAAATTCTAACACATGACAGCCAATTATCAGTGCAGAGTCATTAATCCTTAAAGATCTCCTTCTCAAATAGAAGCTCCCTTTGATAAAGAAGGTAGTCATACCAAGAACACAAATCTTCCAAAGGTTAGCAGAAGCCTAAATAATGTACATCTAACAAGGCTGTTCAGGGGTCACCCGTTAAAAGAAACTACCAGTTTATAAAAGGTTGACTCACCAGCCATTGTAAAAAGAGGGAGGAGTGACCAAAAACATGAAGCAAGGCTTTCAGAGAAGGCAAGGATCTTAGCAACTCTAACCTTACAGGGGTTTTCCTGTAATGATTCAGAGTGGTGAGCAAACCAGGATGTGGAAGGGCTGGTTTTGTCACATCTGTATCTATTCTAATGTAATAAAAGCCTTACCACTTCTGTCTGTCTGTCCATAACACTCCAGGTCAACTGTGCATGCGCGGCCCAGAGCCTTAGGACAGGCAGACAGACAGGCAGCAGTCGAGGGGGTGGGGCCATGCTGTGCTCCCCGCCGCAGGGACCGGCCATGGGAGGCATGGCTTGCGACTGTGGGTGTGAGAGGTAAAACCCACCCCATCTGGCATGCTACAGGTGGCGGGTGCTGCCTGTGCCTCATGCCCCTTCCCTGACAAACCATGGGGGGCTTGTGAACTGGATCGGTTCATAAACTGATCCAGTTTGTCTATAAGGTGAACCTCTGCTTCACCTACTACATGCAGTCTACACAAGATACTTACTGCGCAGTAGCCTAGTAACACTGCACAGTAGAGTGCCGGTCAAAAACTCTGCTGATATGCTACTGTGCAGTGTTATTAGGCTCCTGCACAGTAAGTGTCACAAGAAAACCATGTGCCAGCACTACTGCGCAGTAACTGTAGTTAATGAATATTTAGTTAGTACTTCATTAAGCAAGTCCTAAACTAAATGCACAGTAACTACTGCACATTAATGAATATATAGACATGCCCACAGTAGTTTAACTGAAACTAGCAGAATTACATCTTAAAATGTAGTTAGCTTCATTAGTGTATATAGAAGTTGATTGGCAGACAAGATTTTTGGGTAAATGTGATATCTTTTATTAGACCAACTAAATAGTTGAATAAAAATGTTGTTTGTAAGCTTTCAAGCACAAACACCCTTCTCCAGGCACAGAGAGAGTCTCCTTATGCAAAAGAAAACTGTACAGTAACAAATACTCTCCTCGCTTTTTACAGTAGTTGAATTCATTTCACTTCATCTTTAAAAAAAAAATCACTCATGGCTGAGGAAACATGAAAAAATGTTCCTTCAAAAGTTAGTCTGACAGAAAAATATGCAATTGAAAATGGCCGTTTATATTGTGAATGCACATGAAAAATTAAATGTGGGTACGTGCCCTTTTTAACAACTTCTATAGATTTTAGCCATAGATTTCATAGACATTAGGGCTGGAAGGGACCTCGGGAGATCATCAAGTCCAGTCCCCTGCCCAAAGGGCAGGAAGTCAGCTGGGGTCATAGGATCCCAGCAAGATAAGCATCCAATTTACTCTTGAAGGTGTTCAATGTAGGTGCTTGAACCACCTACGCTGGCAGACTGTTCCAGACCTTGGGGGCTCGGACAGTAAAGAAATTCTTCCTTATGTCCAGCCTGAAACGGTCTTGCAGGAGTTTGTGACCGTTTGACCTAGTCATCCCTTGGGGTGCTCTGGTGAACAAACGTTCCCCCAGATCCTGATGGTCACCTCTGATAACTTATAGGTGGCCATCAGATCACCTGAGCCTACGCTTTTCCAGGCTAAAGAGCCCCATGGCTCTCAGCCTGTCATCGTAAGATCTGTTTTCCTGACCTCTGATCATGCGCGTGGCTCTCCTCTGGACTCTCTCAAGCTTCTCCACATCCTTTTTGAATTGTGGAGCCCAAAACTGGATGCAGTACTCCAGCTGTTGGTCTAAGGGCTTAGGCAGACAGGGTTCTTTGGGTAAATGTGATATTTTTTATTAGACCAATTAAATAATTGGAAAAATTGTTCTTTAAAAGCTTTCAGGCACAAACACCCTTCTTCAGGCTGTAGAAAGATGCTTATATCCCAGCCAAATTGTGTGGCACTGTACATGCTTACACATGCAGTTTGGATAGAAATGTTTGTTCAGTGTGTAATTATGCAGGCAAATTTAAGAAAGTTGAATAAAATTTCTGTTTTAATGAGGAGGAACACAGAGAGTAAGATTCAAGAGAATGTTAATAGGATTAGACAGGGCTCCTTTTGGAACCATACAGCTGTCTGCCAGCAAACTCCCAAGTAACCCTGCCTAATGCCATGCAGTATGGAAAGGATGCAATGAGACAGGTGGCATAAACCTGATTCATTTAATTCTCAAAATAGTTCACTCAAGGAAGCATATCTCTGCAGGGACTCTTGTTTATTGTGCAAGTTGTACAGTTACCGGAGTATTATCTCTTCAGCGTGCACAAAATGTTCTAGTGCTGTGTAGGACACAGTGTTCTTTTGCTACCTCATAAATTATTTTACATGATAGAATTTTTGTTTTCTTTTGAAAGTAAAACAGGCAACCTCTTTGCGCACTGAAGTGTTGCCTGGGGACACCTGACTAAGAAGCTTGGACTATTGAACACTCTGTGTGTTCTCCAAACACAATCCAGTCTACATGTGGACTGAGGCAGACATTTTGTGGGTAAAGTCTGTATGTGCTTTTATTATTAAAAATTGTATGGAAATGTGGACGCACAAAACAGCAGAGGCCATGAACAGAGTCTCCCTGAGATATCAGTGGCAACTGCTGCTTTTCACCAGCTTCCAGCTGACAACCTGACCTGACCCCTTCCCAAGCAGCGGAGAGGACAGGCTGTCAAGTAATGGGCTCCCCTAATGACTGAGATGGCCCAGGACACTCAAACACATTTATGTTCCAGCTTCTGGGCTGTTTTTCTACCAGTAAGAGTTTCAGAGACGTTCTTAGTGGCAAAAATGAATGCCTGTCTGTAGCCAGAGTTAAGGTTTCACAAGTATCCTTAACTTTGTTATATTATTGGAGGTGTTCAGGGATAGATTAGGCAAGCATTGGTCAGGGATGATCGAGGAACAGCTATGCCTGTGCTCTACTGTGAGTATTCCCCATGCTTCTGAACTTTGCTGGTTACCATGTGAAGCTGGGAATCAGTTTTTTTCCCTTCCTGATGCTGCAGATGTTGGGGGAAGGGGGAGCAGGGGGCGGGCATTGCATGGAAGTATTGAATGTTGGCTACAGCCAAGGCTGGGGATTTGACTGGGGCATGCCAGTGTTCCTCCTGAGACTTAAACTCAGAGGTTCCTGATTAAAGGGTCTTTGCCCCACCACTCAAGGTCAAACTGATCACCATATTTGAGTTCAGGAAGGAATTTTAGTCCATGGTCAGATTCATACAGACTGTTGGGGGTTTGCATTCCTTGGCATTAGACAGCATGCCCCTATTCCTTGGATCTTTCTAATGTATTTTAACAACTCTTGCAGCAGCAGGACATTGCTCACTGTTGTACCCCTGCCTTACTGTGGCAGGTAACATGTTATGCCTTGTGACTGTGTTAGGGTTGACCATGTAGTTCTAGAAATAGGTTAGACAGTGGATTTCTATAGGTTGGTTTGGGTAAGGATGATCCTGCCTCTAGAAGGAGGTTAGACTAGATGACCTCTG
>NW_017728909.1:42169756-42204340 GCF_001723895.1 Crocodylus porosus
GTTATATTCAAACTTGAGAGTGTTATACTGTATAATGTACTCTTAAAAATATATATAGATTTATATATATATTTTAGGCTGGGGGACTCTGTCTTTTACCACTCTGCTTCCCAAACAGTAGGAGGAGGTTAGGAAGTTAGACATTTTAGCATGTTTCTCAGCACCCACACAGGCCAAAGCAATCACTTCAGCCACAAATGAGTTTACAATCCCCAGTGAAACTAAAAATCTTGCAAAGACTAGTCATGTGATCAAGCCTCCAATAACCTAGCTAAAGCTCATGGAGTTTAAGGAGTGACCCTAGATGAACTTTGTAACTGTAACTGGAGGCTGTTCATTCTCACACAATTTAAAAGATCCACAGGAGCACAAAGAAGAGGACAAGAACAACCTCCCAATGCTTCTCCTCTTTCCAGCTTCCCACCCTCCCTGTACACCATAGAACTACATTATGTACAGCCAGCGCTCTACTCTGAGAGAGTAGGAGGAACAGTCAGAATTGTGGATTGAGCAAAAAAGGGGATTAGGGAAAGTGACCTGGGAATGTTTCTTCCTCCTCGGAGAAATCCTGAGAAAAAAAAAAATCCTCTTTGGTAGCTGTTTTTGTTTTTTCTCTTATTGAAAGGGCTCCCTACAAAAATATTACCCTTTGAGATCTATTTGTTGCAAAAGGGGATAGAGATATTCTTTTTATTTTTTTCTTTAAGCACTTATATTAGCATTGTTCCAAAATTCTTTTAAGTCATTATTCAGAAACCTTAGTCATACCACACATGCCCATTTTGTACGTACATGTTTGGAGACATTCTCTTTTAATGAATATTAGGACTTGGCCCAAATCAGACTTACAATCAAAACTAAGATGTACCCAAATTTAAGAAAACAACTGTTATCACACCTAATATTTCATAAGGGGGTCTGTAACAGGATGCTATGGACTCCCTGTTACTATGGAGAAGGAGCTGGGAGTGGGGAAGAGCTCAGGTGGACTAAGCTGCTCTCTAAAGAATGGCAGAAGAATAGGTTGCCTGAATATCCTATGCTGGAGAGGTGCTTCTTTCTGAGGTAGGAGCACTGCAGTAGTCCAGTAGGGCAGAGAAGGGTGAAGACAGCAGTCTGCCTACTGCACTGCTAGCTGTACCACAGTAGTCCTGGGAAGCAGGCAGTTAGCTCCTACTACCTGCAGCTCGGAGTGGCTCTGAAGGCAAGCTAAAGAAAGTCACCGATGGTGGCTGGGAGATCACAAGATCTGGAAAGGTAGGACTGAGACCCTATATAAGCCTAGGGTTGAGCCCAGGAGGCAGTTTGTCTCTGCAGGCTGCCAGGGAAGAAGCCTGTGATGACCATGACTGAGAGACTGCCTGAGAAACCCTAGCTGCTCTAATGCCAAGGAAGGGAACTGATGCTACACCAAAGTCAAGAGGCCACCAGAGACCCCACCACAGGTGGAGTATTAATAAGGAACTGTGACTTGCCTGAACAGAACTTTCTTATGCAACCAGAGTGCTTAATTTTGATATAGCCAGAGGGCTGGACTTTTTTGTTATGATTTGCACCAATGGACCATCTTGAGACTGATTAGGGAAGGGAGAGGTCCAAATAGTTCCCAGGGGCACAACCAAGCTTCAGACTGCCAAGGATGGGACCCGAATGACAGTATACGCTGAGAGGGGGACAGCCAGGGCCAGGCTCCCCGCACGAGAAGAAGCAGGGGAAAAGATGAAGATTGGATTATAGGCCCAGTGCTGGAGCGAGGCAGAGCCAAAGTCAGGAGCCCATGGCCAAGAAGAGTAAAGACCAGGGCCAGAGGCCTGTAGCCTGATAATAGTAGAGGCCCAGGCCAAGGGCCCATAGCCCTGGGAAGGGCAGAGACTGAGCAGAAGCTTATATCCCTCACAGGGCAGAGGAAGAAAGTGGGGCTGAAGACCCACTGAACTGTTCAATTGTTGACTCCTGTAAGGCATGGGTGTGACTAAAGGAGAGGTCGGAGGCCACAGATAGCCAATAGGACCAGACATGAACAGAAACATTGTGTGGATGAGTAGAACAGACCCTGGGACAAGGGAGGCTTCTCAACTCCTTTCTCTCTTAAGGTATCATCAAAGGCATGGCAGATGAGTAAAAAGGGAGAGACCCAAGACCCAGAGGCAGAGACTGGAAGGAAATCAAGGGAAGATCCTGCCATTTGTGGCCTTCAGTCCTACTACAGGGTCTATATGGCCTATTTTATTGGAACAGGATCATAGGAAAGTAGAGCTGGAAGGGACCTCACAAGGTTAGTCCTGGAATCACCTATTAGTCACCTAGAATCATAGGAATAGCCATGGATCAAATAACACTGCAGAATCCTTTTTTCCTGGCCATGAAGTATTACCTCATGATTAGATAGCATGTAACCAGTTTCGATGAAATACTTACAAAATCTACTTGGGTGTGTTCATTTTGTATGTAATTGAAACGTTTTCTGTTTCTATTATCAGCATGTGTTGAGATTGAGGATTTGGATTCTAGACTAGTTGCATTGTTACTGCTCTTAACTGAACTGAAGTGTAACCTTTTAACAAACCTTAAAACTCACCTCAATAACAGGGAGTTTAAGGTATATTCCATTAGTGGGAGGGGAGACAGGGAGTGGGGAGGGGAATGTGAAGTCCTAATCAACACCCACAATTAACTCATGTTCATTGGAACTTGTACAACAAGAGACCAGGCTCAGGTTGCATATATATCAGTAAAGCATCAGATATCTTTCTGTGAATTTCTATAGCATGAACAATTCTAGAATAGCGATAGGGTGCTATCTTAAAATTGCTATTCTTGAATGTAGAATGATTACATTATAAAGTCTAATCTAGGATAGATTTTAATGCAGTTTTGCTTAAGGTAAATCACAGAGATACAAATCAAGGATTATACTTGTCCAAATCCTCTAGACTGCAACAATTACTCAACCATAACTAATGTAGCTAAATGTTTGCATAATTATGCTCTGATTGCAAAATGATTCAAAATTGTTGATGCAAAAATAGCCTTCTGGCATTTTGTATTATATTTACTATAAGAGTGAAAATAAATAAAAGCAAATCACATATAGTGCTCTTGATTAGGAATCTCTGGAAAGAATAACATACACTACAGATTTATGTCTAAAAAGTGAATAGTTATAACACTGGAGATAGAATTTAATCTCTATTGCAATTCATTCATAAAATGGAAATCAGATAAAATAAATCCAGATTTATATTTAGTAGTGATGTTTAATGAATTATGAAAGAAACAGATAAAATATATATTCCTAAATATGGAAACTAAATTTGAAATATGGGTTTTGAATCCAGAGATTTAATTTTCATAATTTATTATGTAAATCATGTCTTAGTAGCAAAGAAAGATACAAGATTCCACTAATTGCTAACACTATTTTTCAGTAATAAAAGTAATATTTTTCAATGTAAACTTAAGCACGGCCCAGATCCTGCAGATACCTAAGCTCTTACTTGCTTTTATGTACCTGAGTAAGCTTTTGAATTTTAGTGGGTCTCTTCATTTTTGTTAATGGAAAAGGTTTCACAAGATTGGGACCTAAAATATTTGTCAGACACCAGGCCATGGAGAGTCCATAGTAATTGTTAAAGCATGATTGACAGCCAGGACTCAGAGCCACAACTGAGTCTGAACAACAAAACAAGGACAGTTATCACTGACCTACTCTGGAGCCAGGGAGCTGAGAATAGTATGAGACAAAAAGCAAGCTGAAGGTGATGTCTGAGCAATCAAAAGCTGGAGGCAAAACTGAGGCTTAGTATGGTTACCCAAGGTCTGAAGCAGGCACCTGTCAGTAGTCAGCTTTACCCATTCATACCTGACTCTCAGGAAGAGGCATACATAGCCATACATTCAACACTTTCCCAATGACATTCTTACTACTAAGTTAAGGAAATACAGTCTGAACAGAAGTACTCTAAGGTGAATACATAATTGGTTGGCTCATCCTGCTCAAGGAGAAGTCATCAACAACTTGATTTCTAACTGGGGGTAGATAATGAGTGTGGTTCCCCAAGGGTCTGTCCTGGATCCAATACACTTCAATATCTTCATTAATGATTTGAAGAATGAGACTGAGTGCACATTTAGCAGATAACACCAAGCTGGGTGGAGCTGTAGATAATGTAGAGGATAGGACATACATTCAGAATGACCCCAATAAACTGGCAAAATGGTCCAAAGTTAATCAAATGAAATTCAGTAAGGATAAGTGCAAAGTCCTGTATTTAGGACAGAACCATCAAATGCCCAGATACAAACAGGAAAACAAATGGCTAGGTGGCAGTACTGGAGAAAAGAACCTGGGGGTTATAGTGTGAGCTGCGTCTGAATCAACACAGTGCTCCTATTGAGAAAAAAAAAGCCAATAGCATATGGTAATTCTTCCATTCTATTCAGCGCTATTCTCTTTGGCCACTGAGGATGGGACAAGAAGTAACAGTCTTCAATGGCAGGAAAAGAAATTTAGACTGGACATTAGGAAGAACTTTTTAATTGTAAGAATGGTTAAGCACTGAAATGGATTACTTAGAGAGATTACGGTGTTTTCTTCTTTGGAAGGTTTTAAGAACTGGCTAAACAAACACGTGTCTGGAACGGTTTAGACCAGTGTTTCTTAACCCAGAGGTCGCAACCCAAAAGTGGGTTGCAAGAATATTTCAAAGGGTTGTGAGCTGTGGCAGGGCAGAGGGGTGGTGGGAAAGTGCCTGCCCCTTCCAGCAGGGGAAGGGGGCAGAGGAGAGCTGCATGGCCAAGCTGGTGGAACCAGGGCCAGTGCCCATGCTGACTGGGGCAGGGCAGCTAGGAGACACTACTCAGGGAGGCCATGACCTGGCTGCCTGGCATGGTGTAGAAGCCCCAGCCCAGGTCAACAGGGATGCCACAGGCCCCTCCTCCTCCCCCATCTGCTGCCTCCCATGAGCCAGAGTCACCACAGCCACCACACTCTGGCCCAAGTGTGATGGGAGCAACTCAGGGTTCCTCCGGCAGGGCTGTGGGGGTGAGACCAGGGGGATATGGACTGGGACAGGTCATGGATCTTTGCAAATGGTAAGAAAAACTTTGAGAACCACTGGTTTAGACAATTTCCTGAGATCATTTCCAGCTATACTTCTCTATGAAACTGTGATACCTGGACAGAGTTTCCTGCAGGACATAATCCAGCCCAGTTGCATCATATTTATAATATGGTGATACAGGTACATTAGTTCGCTGGCACATACTACATTAACTTCCAGGGTCAAATCACTGGAATAACTTTCTTTCTGTTCTACAAAAATACCAGAGTGACTATAACCTTGAAAGCCTAGTCCAGCTGAAATCAATGGGAGTTTTAACACGGTCTCCAAAATAAACCATTCCAGATACGTGTTTGTTTTGCCCTGCCACCAGGGCAGCGGGGAAAGCAGCCATGGCAGGTAAAGGACAGAGGAAGGAGAGAGGAGAGGACCTGCCTCTTAGCACAGAGGGGAAGGAGAGGCTGCAGCAGAATGGTGCAGTCTGAAAGGGAGGTGCAGCTGTGCCACTGTACCCCCTATGGATCTGCCCCTGTGTACGTACATATCATCTCACATGCACGCTGAAAGTCAATAAGTGGGAATTTTCTTAATATTAAGGCAAGCAGAATTTGACTTTCAGGATTATTGAAATAAGTTATTTTTCTTTTTTAATACCAGAAATAGGAACTAAGGAACAGGTATGATGCATTTGTGTCTTCAATGTTTATATATGCAGACATTGTCAGATCAGTGAAGAATTTAATAAGATAAACAGGCTTGTGGAACTTGATCATTTAAAGATATAATGGAGTCTTTCAATTCTTGCTTGCTGGCCTAGATCCAGCCAAAGGCAGAAGCAAAGGAGAGAGTCATATGCCTGGTTATAATGAGCTTGTGTCATTAATCTGTTGAAATAGATAGGCCCAAATAAAAGATGTGCCAGATAAAGCTGAAAGGGAGGTGCAGCTGTGCCACTGTACCCCCTATGGATCTGCCCCTGTGTATGTATTTTAAGATAAAGCTAAATTTCGCGAGTATGGAGTCTCACTACAGAGAAAGTCCCCTCCAGTAAAGGGTGAGGGACATTAGTGAGGAAATGTGCCAATTGCATTGTGCATTTGTTTTGTAGATCCTTAAAGTATGTTTTTTTCTTTCAATCAGATGCTTTCCTAAAGACTATTCACTTTAAATTAATAAGGATGATTAGGCTGAAATGTGACATAATCTGTCTTGCAGCAGGTTTTCAAAGGCACGCAGATCCTGTAGCAAGAAGGCATTTTCCACATGCTGCTCACCGGATGGACTATATGGATTTTGAGGATGATAGCCGTGGATGGCGCTTTGACATGGACATGGTGATAATCTACATTTATTCTGTCAACTGGGTAATAGGATTCATTATTTTCTGTTTTCTATGCTACTTTTTCTTTCCTTTTTAGGACACAGTAATCACAGTTTACTAAACTTGAGCAATCGTACAAACGAAGATCATGTGAATAGACATACCTCAAAATAAGAATGCATATTTTCTTTATATGACATTTTAAATCATTCAGAATTGTATTAGGCCATATCAAGTACTATATGGGTCTAATGGTTTAATTGCTTGATGCATCTGCTATTAGCAACAATAATCTGAGCTGTGTTTAAAGCATAAGCCACATTGCAGTCATTGTCATTGATTTTACCAGAGCCAGAATTGCAGCCATTACACACAAACTTACTCCTATGTCGAAGCGTAAATAGCATTTTGTTTTTGGATTCATATCTGGCTCCATGTTGACATACTGTGCAACAGTAGTGTAAGAGTGGTAGGACTGGAACACTAGCTGGAGGCACCAAATTGCAGGAGGGGACCCAAAAATAACAGCCATTGTGCTGCTGGCCCCATCACCACCAAAAGTCCAGCTGCAGCTCTGCCCAGTGCGCCACCACCAAGGGCACAGACCTACCCTGTTATGTTTCTGTTGTGCCACATTACAGAAGTCACCACACCTTCTGCTGCCTCATTTTCCTCAGATAATGCTATTTGTTAAGTACTGTAGTCAATGTTTTAGAGATCTGCTTAGAAGTATTATGAGAGAGGCAAGGATTTTTGAGGGTGATATATTTTATTGGACCAACTACAAAGCTGAGAGAGATCTTAAAACTACCTTCTGGCCAAAAGCTACCAAAAATATTATACTACTGTTGCAGTAGGCATTGCCTAGGTACACACCATAACTCCTTAAAGGAGAGCAACAGAGTGCTGGAAAACTAAACATTGATAAACCTACTTCTACCAGCATTCTGGGAATATGTACCTGTCTAGGGATCAGATACAGCCTTTTCTCAGCCATAGCTCACTGCCTGATGTGCTATGCCTGTTACTTATGGAATAAAAGGAAACTGCTTACTGACCTGAAAAAAATCACCTTTTCAAAAAAAATGGCAGTTGGAAAGGACTTTTTCATAACACTAAAATGTGCACCCACAGGGGACCCAAAGTAGCAATTCATCCACACAGTTATATATAGATCCAGGAGTCCATATAGGAGAATGAGGCAAATAGAACATAGGCCGGGCACAGGCCAGAGAACATGATCTTTTAGGGGTATTGAAGCAAATATCTTTCTCCAATTCAAGTTCAATCTGTAGATGGCTTCAGCGAATAATTAACATGTACAAATTATTGTAACAGTCTGAGAATCAGCCCACACATTGGGCCACCAAACCCCAATGGCATCTCTCAAAATAACAGAATACATGTGAGAAGATCCAGAATAACTTTATGGTCAGTATATATGCGGATTGATCCTCTGTATTAAAAACATTTGTGTCTGAGGGGGGGGATCCTGTATCCATTTCATACTAAGTACACCACAAAATATTTCTAAAGTAGGTGAAATGGAAGAACAATACCTATGAACCTCTATGGTAGGGAGTTCAATACTGTAGCAGAATGCAAGTACTGAAAAATAGTACATGGTGGTTGAAAGTCTTATTCTTGAGAAAAATAACAGGCAGATGTTTAATTTATTAAGGGGTGGATTGTATAAAGGTGCTTCATGTTGTGGCCCTGATCCAGGAAAGCGCATAAGAATGTGAGTAGTCCCAATGACTTCAGTTCTTGGAAGGCATACTTGTGAGGCAAACTCGGGTGCTGTTGGTTATTCAGCAGGCAGCGCTCTTTCAGTTGACTTAACACAAATTAATTGTGTGGACAAGTACAAGTAGCCATGTTGCTGGAGGTGCTGTCTTTCAGCTGAGACTGAATTGAATGATATCACTGGAATGTAAAAGTATTTCCATAGATCCTTTTCTGGATTGGGGCCTGATTGATAAGCACTCGTAGAAGCAGAAGTGATCTGAGCCTTAGACTTCCATCTCATCTGAAAGATGGCATATCCTAGCATTTAATTTTTCTTCACAGGCTTCATAAAATAACTTCTTGAGCATTAGTTCTTAAATCTTTCAGAATATCTCTGCAGAAGTAAAAATTAACCTTCTTGTCAGCTGCTACAGTTAGGACTGTAATAGATGCAGTCGTCATTTTTATTACATAGATGCAATATTGCTCTAAAAGGTAGATAGGTATAGTGAAAGGAATTCACTATAGCAATAGTTGTGCACATGAAAGAAATATATATATCTGAAGTATATCTAGTTGTGTCTGCCTGTAATAGAGTGGCTCGTACCACAGGCAGATGAGCTTTAAATGTAACATTTTCCTTCTTGCTCTGAGGTTTTTGTAAAGCTCCTGACAATTTCTCCTATAATATTGAATTAAACCATCCTTTTAAAGCTAGATTTTTTATTGCCATAGGTTCATTTGTACACTACCTGTGACTTACCTGTATAAGTCTGTATGCACAAGAAAAATCTCAGCAAGTTTAAAACATTTTTTTTCCCCCCTCAGCTAGTGTTTTTAAGTTTACTGATCTATTGTCCCTGCTTCAGCTAAGACTATGGAAAGAACCTTTTCAAACAAAATAATATATTGAGCCTAAAAATTAAGAAGAAAAGGTGTACCACAAAATAATTACTAGCCAGTTTAACTGAGAAAGTGTTAATATGAACTCCAAACAACAACAACAACAACAACAATCACATTCAAATTCTTCCATTCTATTTGGTCATTTAACCAGGATGCTGCTGAGATAACTATAAGTGAATATTTCAAAATATATTCATGCATAAGAAATCTAATCCAACTAGACACAACTACACAAGTGTAACCTTGAGTACAAGATTTCTAGTAGCATTTTATCATGTATTTATTCTGAAAAAAGGTACAGGGAGAGAAAATGTCAATGTAATATTCACCTCTCTTGTATAATTAGAACAAAAGATGGTAATTGGGATGGATACACTTTTTTCTAAATTTACTAAGAATGAATATTATTTGAGGTTAAATTAACTTTGTAATCTAAACACTTATGATACACATGTGCCTGTATTTTTGTTACTTTGGTTAATGTTGTTAATTACAAAGTATAATGAGTTAATAAAAAATATAGAGGGGACGAATTTAATGCTTCAGATTTCCATAAATCTGTTTAGAAGATTTCAGAAATTCTGAATGGGAAAACAATATACAAGGGGTTATGAAAATCATTTCTCTTTCCATCCAAGTAAATTCTTCAGGAAAGTGTAGCTGAAATGTTTTGGACTTTAATGTGCATCCACTGAACACTGTCTTAGAAATTCTGATTAGATCATGATCGGGATATGAGGACCTTCATTGGTAAGCAGTCTTATTCAGCAGTTGGTCCTGCTCTGGAATATTTTCTTATCCATGAAGATATTAAGATGTTTGCAGTAAAATCTGGGCAGTTGTTTGCTGTGTTTTGCAGCCATTTCAATAGGTTATTTGTTTAGTGAAATTAAATTGTAATAGTTTTGCAACCAAATTCCTGTTTGCTAATGTTTTCTTGTGTCTGCTCTTTTGGGAAGTTGAGGTTAATTGCAGTGATTGTCTCTTCAGGCTAGCAGTCTTTGGTTTGTTGTTATCCTTTGAATGGTACATAAGTAATCAAGATATGTTTTAATCCACATGAGTGCACCAACTTCATATTCTGGATCTGAATATGATCTTTGAGTGAGTGATATTAATGCTTGTGTTATCTTCTAGGCAGATATGGAAGTCTTAAACAAACAGCAGTAAAAAGCAAGAGAGAAAAAAAAGTTAGCTTACAACAAAGAAAGGCATTCATGTACTGCTGCTTACTCATGAAGTTTTAGGTGCAATGACTAACATAACATATTAGTTCACAGTTGTTTTTCTGTCCATGACAGGTCTGCTTACCCAGTTCTTCCCCTCCCACTAGATGTAAATAATCCCTAGCAAATTAACACACACAAAATTTATTGTGAAGCTGGTAGGGTCGCTATGTACACATCCTACCTGACAAAGCCATAAAAGCAAGCTTAATAATACATTCTGTCAGTTCCTGTACCCACAAACACATGCCTGACATAATACAGTTCTTATAGCTTATGCATCACAGTTATTACTTTACCTCGAGTGCCCACTTTCCCTCATCCCAATAACTGCCCATCTGCACTCAACCTTTAACCAAATTTAACCCAGTATCACCAATTACCAACTCAGACATGTACAATTACTAGTGTTGGTGGGTGTGAGGGAGTGGGGCCTAGGAGTGGCCGTGTACTCCCTAGCGCCCCCTACCGTCACGTAAGGTGAACTCAGCACCCTCGGATTCTCGCCCGCCACGTCTTTGATAATAAATAAGTTTAGATGGGAGGCTGCCTTTATCCCCCTGGTGAACGGTACGTATGTTCCTGCCCCTACTCCATATGGGGTACCTCTGTGCACCCCTGCCTTAAGGGCTATGCGTGACTCCAACCTCCCCTTTAGCACGCCCCAAGCCTCGCAGCTGTTCCCTGGGACGTTGTGTGGTCCCCTGCCCTCTGGCGCCCTCTCTGGCACCCCGGGCTCATCACCCACCTCGCGCCCCTGGGCCTGGCCCGTAGCCGCTGCCCTGTTACTGGCGCCCCTGGGCCCGTTACTCTTGGGCTACTGCTCAGTCCACTGCCCCACTCTGGGGCCTATGACGCACTTTCCGCGGCTGCTGCCCCCTCTGGGGCCTCGCCCTCTCTGGGGCCTATGACGCGCTCTCCGCGGCCGTTGCCCCCTTCTGGGCCTACGCCGTGCTCTTCACGCGCACTCGCTGCCCCTTCTGGGGCCCCGCCCTCTCTGGGGCCTCTGCCGCGCTCTCCGTGGCCGTTGCCCCTTTCTGGGCCCACGCTGCACTCTTCACGTGCACTCGTTGCCCTTTCTGGGGCCCCGCCCTCTCTGGGGCCTCTGCCGCGCTCTCCGTGGCCGTTGCCCCTTTCTGGGCCCACGCTGCACTCTTCACGTGCACTCGTTGCCCTTTCTGGGGCCCCGCCCTCTCTGGAGCCTAAACCGTGCTCCTCGCGCCTGGGGCCCAGGTGGCTACAGCCATGCCTGGCCCCTTGACCCTTCTCTGGATCATTTGCCCCACTGGGCAAAACACCACCCTTACAGGCTGGGGTCCAGAACCCCACACACCGCGCCTCTCCAGCACGAACAGTAGTGCCCCACTGGCACCGCTCCTGTGCCATTACTGGGCACCCAGGGCCCCCAGGTCTCACGGGAGCTCCCATGAGGCCTCTTCTCACCCCTACAGCCTCACCCGGTCCTCTGGTTAACTATAACTAAAACCCGAGCCAACTGGCTGTAACACAAACACCACAGAGCCTCCCCACTCATAAAGTAAACTCCAAGCCCCTCTAGGGCTTCCAACCCTACCTCCCTTTAGGGTGTTCTCATCCCTAGCATCATTGCAGCCAGTCAGCAAGGTAAGACTACAACCACCAACTCAGGCCACTCAGCTCAGCCACAGCACTCCTGCTCCTACAGCTGCCAGAAGGGAACTGCTCCTGGGCCCAGGCCTGAGCTGTTATAAAGGGCCCGGCCCTGCCCCCTTCCGGTCACCTGACCGGCTGGTTGCCATAGCAACCCACAGCTGCACTGCCCTGTTGATTGGCAGCTATTTTACTTATCTAAGGCACAGGACACCTCAGTGCTCCTGTGACAGTGGGGAAGATAGAGAAGGAACAAATTCAGGCTGTGTTCCTTGGACCTTGGTGAGACAACTGTGGTTATATAAGGTGTGCACATGAAGGAGTAGAAAGCATGAGTAATTAAACGGCTTAATTGTACGTATGTGTATCTGTGTATTTGTACATGGCATGTTGTGCGTATAGCAACCCTAACAAAGCAGTGGATGAACAGAAAAATGCATCCTTTCTATAGGACTTGATTTATAGAAGGGGGAAACTGAAACTTAGTGTTGGAGGTTCCTCAGTGACACAAGGGTGAAAGGCTCCTTGCAGATGTTAAAAAAAAAAGCTGTACTAGAAGTAGCAGTGCATTACTTCAGCCAGGCTCTGCAGCATCTGTAAAGATCAGGCACTTCAGTGGAGCTTTTTGGAGCTTTTAGCTATTAGATAAAAGAGCCAAAAATGACCCACTGAAGTGCCCAATCTTTATGGATATTGGGTGAGCCATGTTGAAGTAACACGCTGCCTTTTCTGAGTATGTGCAGGGCTTGGTGAGAGAGCACACCAAATTTAAAGTAAAGCATAGATTTGGTTAGGATTTTTTTTATATCTGCAAGCACCCAAAGTGTCAAACTGGTGCTAAAATTGTGAAAAGCTCACCTTCACTTCCTGTTCCATCAGGTTCATGGTATGTGTCCATTACAGTTAGGAGGTAGGAGTTAGGCATGTGCGAAGTGGGCTGTATTCAATTCAGATTCGACCCAATTTACGGGACAGTGATTCAATTAGTTGATTCAGATCACTGTCCTGATTTGATTCAGCTGAATCTGAATCTAAAGAGTCGATGCTGATTCAGAGAATCAGTGATTCAGCCATAGACACAGCTTTAAATGTTTTCTCTACATACCTAGAGGTACCAGGCATGGCTTGTGAACACTGAGATGGTGGGGAAGATGGAGCATCCCACAGGAGTGGGGAGGGGAGGGCCCCTATGTGCTCAGCGGTGGACCTGGACCAGAACTAATTCCTGTCCACTTCCAGGTCTGCCACCGAGTGCACTGGGGACACTCCCTTCCCCCACCCCCACCCCACACTCCTGTGGGATGCTCAAAGGCCCAGGCCAGGGCAGGGCCACAACCCACAATCTGCTTCCTGCACACTCCTGCCTGCAGAACTTGTGCTTGTTACAGGAACATGTGGGCAGCATATTGCGCCTCTGCATGGGGCCCTGACCCCAGCCTCATGCTGTCACTGCCCCAATATTGTGGGGTCTCCCTGACCCCACCCACCCATCTCACTCCTGGCTGTGGCCCCATCCCAGCCACCGGAGCGCATACCCTGCCTGCACAGGTCCCACCCCTAGTGGTGGAGGCAGGGCAGACAGACTAGGGTGCACCAGCAGTGGGGCTGGATCTGGCAACAGCAGCCAGGAGCTGCAGACACAGGAGCTGCTGGGAAATGGAATCTACTGCAAACCCAATCCAGCCTCCAGGCCAGACTTTACCCACCCCTATTCTAACTCATATACCAGGAGTTGTGAGAATGGGACAGCACAGGCTTCTGCAAGGGCTGTATAAACCTGTTAAGGATGCCTACATTGTACTTGGATGGCAGGGTAGATTTGCACGTTGGAGACTAACCAAAGTGTGTGTGTGTGTGTGTGTGTGTGTGCGTGTGTGTGTTTCCTGAGCTGAAGCTCACTTCATCAGATGCTGTTAAAGGACATGTAAGAAGCAGAGAATAAAGAGAAGAGAAATTCAGTGCTGAAGCCCTTCTTCCACAATTTCCCTGCTATTGTCACCCATGCTGACTAAATTAAAGGCATCACCAGTATGTCTACCACACTTTGTCACATGTTCATGTGACTGTGTTGCTAAATCTCTTTTTGGTTCTCTTTTTGCCATAGTACAGAATATGGGGAAGATCTTGGTACCCATTATCTATAATGTTCCAACATGTAATGTTCTTTAGCTAGATGGACAAATTTAGGGTCACATCCTATTCCACCTACTGCAAGGGTTCTCAACCTTTTTATTCCTGAGACACTGCACCCCCAGGAAACTCCACTGCTCCCTGTGCAGGACAGAACCAGCCTGGCTCCCCAGCCCTGGGTGCAGTAAGCAGGGCTCAGAAGCAGGGAGTCCTATGGGCCCCATTCACCTAAGCAGCAGCAGTATGGAGCCTCACTCGCCTACCTGCAAGATGGAGGCCATGGGACCGGGCAGGGTGAGCCGGGCCGGGCCCACCCCCACCCCTTCCTCAGCACTTACCTCAGTCCCAGGGGGACGAGGCAGCTCCTCCCTGCACCAGGCTGGGCCAGGTAGACCCCCTGAAATCTGCTTATAGCCTGCCAGTAGACCACAGACCTCCAACTGAGAACTGCTGACCTACTGGGAGTCTAAGTGGACTCAGGTTCCAAAGTGCAGCTTTGTTCCACCCTGTTCAGGCAACCACTCTTGTAACAGACTGTCATCTTACCCTTAAAATGGAGGCACAAAAAAGCAGCCAAGAGGAGAGGACTCACCCACCTTCTGTATTAATGGATTTTCAGGGACTCAAGCAAGCTAGAACAGAATCGCACTTGATGCTCTGTCCACCTACATACTTAATAGGTACAACAGACTCTGACCTCTGACTTCCAGCAAAGTCAGCACCTTTTATATTTCACTTAATTGTTATTTCAAGCCTGCAGATAAACTACAGAGAAATAAGCAAGCCAAAAAACTTGAGCTCTCAAATACAAAAACTTCTGTGAACAAATACAGTGTATTCTTACATACAACATACACCCTCTACCACAAAATCAACCTCCAAAATTGGGGTGCATGTCTCAAGCAGGGCAGCTGTTCTCTTTGCTGGAAAAGAAGCAAGCCGATACATGCCATATAGCTACTAAGATGGCTGCCACTTCCCTCTGGCTCCAGCAAGCTGAAGAGGTGTAGTTAACTTGTCTTAGAGCACTGCAGCTGGTGTCTGAAGCAGCAAGTGTGCTGATGGTAGTATCACGATGAGGCCTGTGGTGCGAAAGCAACACTTCATTTACAGGAACTTCTATAAAGAACTATTTACAGTAAGTAACTAAGAGCCTTGCTACTGCTTTTGCAAGGGTCTGGGTGTTAACTGTGTGTGACCTAGAGTATGTCTTCCTGGGAACACAGAGTGTCCAAGAGTGTGGTAACCCAGGAGACAATCTAGATGAAGCAGCTGGCACCAGGAAGTTCCTGAGATGCCACACTCCCTGGACACCCTGTCATGCAGTTGTCCGTAACTCTGGAAAAAAAAAATCCTACATTCTGCCTTCAAGTACAAAGGTGTGTATCTTATTTAGGCATGTGTTTTATGCAAGAAAATACATTAAGTCTTCTTCAAAGTACAAATCAAACAACCTTGGAATGGGATATCCAGGGGTCAAAAAAAAACCCTCTGTGCTGCTCCCTTGCAGTGCAGAGAATGGCTGAACATGCAGTATGTAGCACTGCAGCTGCATCTACAGCACCACATACTGCACGGCCATGCTCGTCTGGATGCGACCTGTGTCACAGGCCTCATGTTCCATGGCACTGCCTTGAACAACATGGAGTTTTCAGCCAAAATCCACTTACACATTTAGGCATCAAATGCTACTTATCCCATCTAAATGAGATACATAAGTATAGCATTTTGTGCCACTCAGACAGAACTTAGATCCTATTTCTCTCTACATGACCAGACTTGTACTGCTGAGCATGCTCAGAAAGGTGTACTCAGCCACTCCTGGTCTATTGCAATTCTGTTCTGCCTGGGAAAGTACAGAATCCATGGAAGTGTCTAAAGCTCTAGTCTGAGAAAAAGATACACCTCTTCCCCTCCTGGATCTCGAGTGGGCCAGCTTCAACAGAAAGGGAGGATAGCACTTATGCCTGTGCCAAGCCCATGGCCTTGCAGTTAGGGTGCCTTGCTGGGAAGTGGGAAAAATGGGTTCAAAAGCCCTTTGGCTGAGGTTGGGCTAAATTAGTCTCTTCCCCTTCTTGGACAGCTGCCCTAACTGCCAGTTATTGGGCTAAAATGTGCGAGAGCTGTTGCCCGCATGCTCCTCTGTCAAACAGTCAGTCGGCTTAGTTTCCCTCTGACTGTGTCAGGGACATGCATAGAATTCTGTACTTTCCCAGGCAGAATAAGTTTGCAACAAAGTGTAAGTGGCTATAGTCCTCAGAAGAGCATGTCAGGTTGTCCAGTTGAAATTAAGACCCAGTTCTATGTAAGTTGCCATTATGCAGGATCATGGTATATAAATTGGGTTTACTTTTTATTTTTATTGTGTTAGTTTTATTTATTTCTAAAAATCTTGGAATTATTACATTTTAAAGATTTAGGTCAATATTTTCAAAAGCAACTAATCGTTTTTGAACCCCATTTTTTGCTGGGAATATCTTAGAGAGACCTGATTTTCAAAATGTGCTAAACTGACCTTTGAAATTCAGGCCACCTTACGCAGTCTCAGGTTGGACATCCAGGACTTGAATATCCAAAATAAGTCCTTAAAAATCTTGGCCTTAGGAGCTGATCCAGTCCTCATTAGAATCAAAGGGGAATGGGGGCTTCCACAGTAATTACACATGGTGCCTAATTACCAGCTACATGCATCTGGACCTCTCCTTGTCAATTTTTTGCAGTTACTATAAAGGATGCTGTACTAGAGCTTTTCTTTTTCAACATTTTCCAAAATTAATTTGCATACATTTCCTGCAGCACATACAACTTACTCAGTTCTGTCTTTAGTTACACTTGTCTAAAACCATTGATTTAAACAGGAAAAAGGCTAAATATTCAGGACAATTAGAAACATGCAGGTTTCTATAAATATATATTATACTTACTGTGATTTAATTCTGGAAAGAATACATTAACATCTAGCAATAAAATAAATGGTGCTTTTTGGGATTACCTTCCTGTGTTAAGCCATGAAAGCTTAGCCACAAAATATCTTTAATCTATGACACAATGCTTTTCACATGATTGTATTTTTATAGAGTAAATTATTGTCATGAAAAGATAAGTGATTGCAGAAGGCTACAGGGGAATCTGGTGCTGTGCTGGGATTTCATTAAACTTCTTTAATTAAAAATTAACCGACAAGTCCTAAAGGACAAATATCTTCATTTTGATATGTTCTGTAGCAAAACTGCTGGAGAGACCAATAAATGTGATCAGAGGAATGATCCTGAACTTGTCAGCAGCGTTATACCTTTCAACATAAAGCTCACTTCAAATCCTTTCATAAGACAGAATTAAATCAGGCTTCAAAACTGCCTCTCCCTGCCCTTTGGAGACAACATAAAGATTTGTAGAATGATTGGGTCAAATTGTGCCCTCTTATATCCATGTGATTCCCATTCAAAATCACCAGGAGCTAAACTACAGCAGACCCATGAAGGTAGAATTTGTCCCTTTATTTCCTATGTGAAAAATCCCAGACACTTTCATATCTTTCACAGTGCCTTTATCTAAGCCTCTGATTACTAATGCTTTTGCCAAAGGAAACAGGATGGCATCATGCCATTGTTCAGTAGTTCTTAGCCTTCTTCATACTGTGACTATCCTCCCCTTTAGGCACCTAAGCCTGCAGAAGTATGCAGCAGTTACCTGGTGGCTATGATCTCCTGGCTGAGATTCTATGACCTAGTTTATTTTATAGTTTTAAAGAAGAATATAGTATCTCCAGTTACTGTAGAACACAGATGCTTTGGAGGGTGAGGTTCCTTATTCCCCTACAAAGATGGGGGCTTATAAACTCATCAGGGGTATCAAGAGCCTCAGCAAACAGCTTTGTGGGACTCTGATCAGACTGAGTGATGAAGTGGCACCTTTGAAGTAAAAGCTGCAGCAAAGAGCAGAACAGCTCATCCTTAATTCAGCAATTTGCTAGGAAGTGGGTTGTGAACCACCTGGATATGAATGATCTGGGTTCTGCTGCACAAGAAAAAAAATGTATCTTGTAATTCTGTAGCAGTGCCAAAGAACTGCACAAAACAACTTCAAGTGCTGAGTGAACCAGCCAAAGCAACAGAAGCAAAGCACACACTAATCAAAGTAAAGGCTTGGACAGAAATGAAGCTCCTTAGAGGTGTGAGATTGCAAGAGCTTTGTTGATGCTGCCAGGCCAGCAGCAATGAAAGAATGTGGGGGGAAGTTAACAAGAGAGTTTAATCAGAGAAAAAACAGTATGCGGGAGGTAGGGCTGTAGTGAAGGACACCCAATGGTGCTGAGGTTGGACAGGATAATGAATAGAGAATGAGATGGCAAGGCTCTTGGTGCTACTTTCAAGAGAAAAATGACTAGAAGGCCCCAGGTCAGCCGTGAAGCTCATGGGTGCCACAGTGACAAATGGATAAGTGGTTTGTGCTCCTACTTACATTATCTTTATAAGCCAGAACCTTAAGATCTGGTCTGAGCCTACCTGATTTGTGTGAGCACACAGCCTGCAGGATGTTGGCTTCAGAAGAAAACTGTTCTCATGGGTTGGCTTATTATTTGTAATAATTAACAAATTGTTACTATTTTAAAGAGAAAAATATGTTACTTTGAAATAACATTTTACTCCCTGAACATAACAGTAGGGACTCAGTCTTTAACACAGTAATGGTCTTGGTATATTATCCCTTATTTCCCCTAATCATTTATTAAAATAGAAAAATATTCAGTGCCCCACAACATGTCCTGATGGCTTGTCTGAGAAATGCCCCAGAGTATGTCGACTAATACATTTTCAGTTTCCATCTTTTATGTATCTAGAGTGAGGGGGGTGCATTGAGGGGGTGAGGAGGAAAACCGGGGAGCTTCAGATTCCTTCAAAGCTTTTTATTACTTTTAGGATGTGTAATGCACTCTTATGCAAGGACGCAAGTCAGTTATGCCATCAATTTTACCTGTTCATCTGTTGTTTGAGAATTTTCACTATATTACAAAGCAGCCAGCTAATTTGCCCATCCTTTTTGGGGATACCACACATGGGCTGGGTAAAGGAACTTCCAGAAAATTCCTGATTTTTCCCTAAATCGTTCTTTGATTTATGAAAATATGATAGTGCCTCACCTCACAAAATGACCCCAATTGAACCACAAAGTTTAGGGGATCCTGGGAAATCCAATTTTCCAGTGTTTCTTTACTGATAACAACTAAAGTGGTAATAATTGTAGTAAAAGTCTATAAATCACAGAGGCAGAGTTTGTGTTTTAAGTATCTTTTGTGAGCATGGGGAATGGTGGGCAACAGGTATGGAGGTAATGGCTATTATAGTCTGTATTTGAAATTCATCTTCACAGCACACAGAGGTTAGTTCTGCCTTTTAGGAGTCTGAATTTTGTGTCACAGTGCAGTAGGTCATTAACCTTGTAGACAAGGGTGGCCAGTCTGCAGCACAGGTGCCACAAATGGTGTAGGCAGCCTCTCTGCGTGGCAGTGTCGTGATATCACTGGGTATGGACACAGACCTGTGCGTCCTGTTGATATTCACTTGCTGGTCTTATGCTGGACAGACACCAGTCAGTCATTTAGGTCAGTGTGCCTCAGTTTTCACGTACCATAACTTTGATGAATTAATTGAATTGGGGAGAGGTGATGACTCCCTGACCCAGCGCCGGCTGCTGCCTGTCAGAATGCAAGGATGGGCAAAAGAGGAAAAAAACCTCCTAAAAGGAAAGGAAAAAAAAAAAAAAGACTGACATGTCTGTTGATCCACACACATACCCCCAAGTGCCGGGGTTTATAGTGGCTGCTATCTCCTCCCCCTCTCATTCAGTCCACAAGTTCTCGATCACCATGATCCGACCTTTTTTCTCCCCAATAACATGTTTTCCAAGCTCCTCCGAGCTCTGTAGACCCTGTGGGTATGCTGCACCATTCCTGGGGAGTTTCTCTTGGCAGGTATCCTTATACCTACGTTCTCTGGACAGATATTCTTATATCCATTGCAGCAGATAGGGCAGGAAGCAGAAAAACAGCAAATCAGGCAGAGAGTACAGGGCAGGAAGCAGAGCATGGTGTAACAGATAGGGTGGGGAACAGAAGGCAGAGCAGTAGATCAGGTAGGAGGAGAGGATCAGAGTGGCACTTGGGGAGAGTGCAGGGCTTAATTTGTGGCACATATGCCAAAAACATTGACCCCCACTATCCTAGGCAACCTTAAGGAGTGCTAATGCAACAATGGTTTTCAAAAGAGTGCCACCCTCTGCCTTGTGCTACCGTCTTAGTGAATGTCACATTTCCTATCACTCCCCAGTCCTCTTCTGGAAAGATCAGCAGCGCTAGCTGCTGTTACCCATCCCCAGCTTACACTGTTGTTGCATCTAATGTTTGCCCCATCTATGAATTCGCTGCAATAGAGAAAGGGCTTCTGCATCCTTATTCACTCTTACACACTCATGCTTAAGTTTAGTTTAGTCTAGTCCTCTATTGATACAAAACAAGCAGTGTTTACACTGTTCCATTCTTTACAGATGATACTAGAGAGGCACTCTGGTGATGCTACCCTTCAATCTGAGTTTTGGTTCTGGCTTGAGAGTGCTGAGATAACTGTATAGTGGTTCTCTACTAGACGTCATTGTAAATTAATGGCAATCTGTTTTATTTTCAGTTAAAATGTCCTTTTTCCAGGAGAAGGATCTCTGCACTTCCAGTAAGACATTAAAATGTAATCAGGCAATCACTTATGTGTACTTCATATGTTACCTATTTTCCTCTTACAGGAAGATGAAGCAGCAAGAGTAAATGCCACAAATAAAAGGTGGTATCAAATCCATTAACTTTTAATATTAATGGAAAATAAAATGAACAAAACCCTTTTCTCTGTTATAAAAAGTGGATTGTTTAAACAGTAGTATTTTAGTAGCCTGCACTGTTCCTGAACTACAGGATGTAATTCCAAACCAGCAGGAAAAAAATCATTGGCTATATTTAATTCTGTAAAATAAATGATAGCGGGTATTTTCTGACATAACATTCTGTATTACTGCATTTATTCAATGAGGAAGCAAACAATGAAAGACCTTTACAAAATCCTTTGTAATCCCAATCTGCCTAGAATAATCCTTTTCTGGGGATGCCGGCTCTTCATATAATTGAGTTGCAATTCAGGAAATATTGTTTAGACCTACATTCAAAGTGTGAGAATAAGTGGAACACACCAAAGCATTTCTGCTTTTTTAATCCACAAAGTCTTTAAATCCTTTGGGATGTCCATGCTTTTGAAACTCGTTACCAATCATAGCAAGATATCTGACAGCAACTTACAGGCAGCATGTTCTAATTAGAAACATATGAAGTAAAATTGTATTTGCCTTGCAGATGGCTCCAGCTAGTTAATGTATGCATTTCATCTGTCAAAAGCTAAATTGGTTCTAGAATAATTTGAATAAGATGAGGGGGGAGGGGGAAATATGTTAACTTTCTTTTATATCCTCCGAAGCAGATAAATTTTAATTCCGTCTCCAAGGAATTAATTTTATAGACACTTTACAACTCTGCCTAGTTTCCTGTTAAAGAAGAGCATTCTGCTGATTGTGTATTTTCTTTTCTTTTAAGGATTTCTGAATGAATTTCATATACATGAAAAGGAGTGATTGGTATTACTGGCTTAAAGTAGCAGAAATATGCAGGATGAAAGTCCTCCCATTCAATCTATGCAGTACATTTTTCTCAGAGATTGCCAGCCATACTTAGAACAAAACCTTCAAATAACAAATAAAAATGTATCTGGGTATCAAAATAACTGTTATTGGGCACCTCTGAAAAACTAAGCACTAATCTCCCACTGTCTCCATTTTTATCATACACAGAACGATAGTGCTTACCCACTTCGGTAAAGTACACTATCAAAGGCACTCTTACAGGTGGAAAATATTATTGTTATCTTATTGGATCAAACAATAATAAAATATTTTTGCAGCAGTAATTAAGCTATAATTAGAAAGTGAAATCAATGAACATCCAGTCAAACACCAATGCCTTGTAAAATTATCATGTAATTTGTTTTTGCCTAGAATTTTTAATGATTTAATAATGAAAAAAGAAGCTGGCTTAACACATTGCTGCTTTGTGGGAGGTGTAATATTAGAAGGGATCTCAGAGGTTTATCTGTGGGCCACTGGAGATCAGGTGACTTGTTTTGTTACTGAAAGGTTGGCAGTCCCACTACTCTTCAACATCGGATTTAGATTGAAGGTCAAAAACAATAGAAGCGAATCCCTGTAAGAATATAAAAAAAATGGCCCAGCTTTTAACAATTACCTGTGTTATTTTGTTCTCCAACATTTGTTAAGGCTCTTTTTCTTCTTGGAAAGGTAACATATAGAAGACTGCCAAACTTTTATCTTGCACTAAAGAAGCTACGCAGTCCCGTGGTTAGAGCACAAGACAGTCAGAAAGCTTCTTAATTGTAAGTTTGGCCCAGCTTCTTACCTACATCATGACTCTGCCAAGTAGCTAGGTACTTAGTTGTTGCCTAAGCCCCAGTTTGGAGTCACAGAATAGAATCACGTGCATGGCATGTCACATAGGCATGCTCTAAGCACATCTAACTTTACCCAAAGAATTAGCTAGAGGAGAAAGTGTCCCATTTACCCAGTATTCAAGACAGCCTTCCAGGATGTGGGAGGTCCAGGTTCAGGTTCTTTCTCTACATGGGCCCACATCTTCTACTCTCTGGAAAGTGCCTTATCCACCAGGCTATCTGATATTCTAGGACAAGGCTCTCCCAATCTTCTTGTACTTTGTATGGAATACTTAAATATGCACTGGGCCAAAGGAAAAGTTAAATTACAGCAGAGTATTTAGGGCACTCATCTGGGAAGGGAAAGATCTGACTTTCATTGCTTGTTCCAATTATTGTTTTATATGATAAAACTTAAAAGACTGAGAACACCATACCAAGTACAGTACCCTGGAGCAGCGGTTCCAAACCACCAGGCCACAAAGGGATGGCTGCCAGGTCATGACACAAGCCCCGCCTACTTCGATCTGGATCTGTCTGCCCAGGCAAGCGACTTCTGCCGCCAGCAGTCACATGCGGGGTTAAGCCTGGACAGCAGGGCAGCCCCAGGAGGGAGGCAGCTGGCTCAGTGTGTCCTGTCCCACTCCCATGCCTGTATAAAAAAAGGTTGGGAGCCACGGCCCTAGAACCTCTAGGAGGTAGGAAATTTAGTCTCAACCCCCATTAAACTAAATTTGAATCAGAATCTATCCAGTCTTGTAGAAGCTCAGTAGCCTATTTTCATAAATCGCATTCATAAAACACCCAATTCCCCCCCTGCTTTGGCACAGAGGAACCAGACCCCCTTAACTTGAGGTAGTGAATTGCACTGGGTGATTGTAACTTAGGTGTTAAAATACATATGTCTCCTATTTTTAATCTATCCCTTGAGTACTAGGAACAAATACTATAGTACTCCTCTAGGAACAAGTACCATAGTAACACCCTAAAAAACAGGTTTTTTAAATGTTTGCCTTATAGCAGTGCAGAGAGATGGACTAAATTGGTGATCAGCAAACTTTTCCTGCCACAATTTACTGTTTGCAACCACAATCTCCTGGTGAATAGTAGGTGCTGCAGAGGAACTACACCCCGTAAATCAGGTGGTAGGATCTCCAATATAGTTTAGGGAATTCACAGCATAGCGAAGAAGAGATTCTATCAGGGATTTCCCAAGATGCCCTAGGCCAAATCCAGTCTCTTCATAGCTGGAAACTTTTTGCCCTGCCTTCCTCTAAGGGTGATAAAGAATAGTGGATGATACATCACAAGTCTGTTTTGCTTCTTCACCAAAGTCAGTTCTTTAGAGTTTAACTTGAAATAATACTAAGTGAAAAGAACCAGAAAATTCAACAAGCCCCTACCTCTGGGATCCTCTGAAAAATCTGTCCAAAGCATATGCTTGGTGGTCCTTGAAATGTGTTGTTGGACAAGATTTAAAACTTGGAAAAATATTTGACCCTTATGAAGAAAGTATTGCTTACCTTATCTGTCACAACATTAGTTGGGTCTTTCCTAAATTAATTGTGCTTAAGGGCCCATAAAGTTTCTTCCTCACCCACCTGACATATTGCACAAATAAGGTTTCCTAATCACCCCTGTGTACCTTCACTACAAGCAAGAAGAGGCTTTTGGGAAAGTTGGTCAAAAGAACCTTAGCGTAGGTATACAGTTATCTGAGAGCAATACAGAACTATATGAGGTTGCCAAGTCAATAAATGGTGTGTTAAGTTAAAACTACAGCATGCATAGAGTGCTGATTGTGTATAATCTGCATCAACAACCTAGCTATGAATATATCCTGTGCCCAATCCTGCTTCATTATCCCATCACCTTCCCCAAGCCCTTGAGTCAACCTACATTATTTTTTATGCATGTGGAAGAAAATAAATAGGGTCCTTAAACTCCTTGATTGCAAGTATATGTCTTTACATTTCTCTCTCTCTGATTTTCTTCATCTTGCTTGTGCTATTGTACCTTGATTAAGTTATTGACATGGCCATCCAAATTAGAGGTCATTTAATTTGGAAAGTCCAATTACAGCTTTAAAGGGGATTGGTGATTCTAGATAGCTGAATTAGACCAGAGTGTTCTGAATGCAGGGCTCAAGAATATTAGCCAAATGCACAAAGTAATCCTCTCCAATCAATAAAATCCCCATTAAATTATAAATCAGATTCTATCCTTGCCTTATGCACTTCTAGGGCCAGTTTCTGGCTCTCACTGAATTCCATTTGCACCACTGCAGCAGCCAAAGTGAATTCTAAATTGCTGCAGGCTGCCCTCCTGTTGTCCAGCTATCATCGCATGGCATAAAGCAATTTATATTACCTTTACCTTTATATTATGCCACTTGGGACAAAGGAAGTACACGGGTGGCAAGGAGTGTATCGGATGATTCTGCATTGTGGCCATTACCAGAGCAGCAGCATCTAAGCAGTTATTACAAAAAGATGCAAGTCAGCAGCTTCAAAGAGTTGCCTTTTTCCAGTAAGGAGATGCAGTAGAGAATGAATTTCCTGTGGCACATGCAACATCAAAAAGTTGCCCACAAGCTATGGGATGGGGAACCACTGCAGTATATTTTAGGTATTTTGAAGTAGATGGTTCCTCAGTCACACTTGCTCTCTTTTTTACCGAATGAATATTTAATTATGCCATGCAACTGGAACATCTTCCAGCAGGAAAGATTGAAAGAGGCTACTGACCTTGCACTTTACACTTGGAAACTTTGATGCCTGGGCACTACAGGTATCTCTGGAGCAACCAAATGAGGTTGAGGTAATAAGCGATAAGTATAGCTGCCTAATGTGGCAGTTGGTGACATTTCAGTCCTTTCATGACTATAGCCCTTAGGTAAGAACTACTGTTTGTACTCATGAAAAGTTCCTTTCTGGTTTGTAACAGAAAGTGATCTAGGCAGCAGAATCAGGACCCTCGAAATAGGCATGTTAACCCCCTAAGAATTAAGTGCAGATAAAAACAAAAAAAAAATCCTCACTGGTTAGCTCCTTCACTTAGAAATATGTTTTATAATTAATTTTTACAGTGAATGCATTAGAGAACATTGTAAAATAGTGCTCTTTTGTTTGTATTAGTTTCTCAAGTAGCTGCATAATGAAAGTAGGATATCAGACGGGTTTAAAATGTTAGTAAGCACACTGCTATTGGGTTTAAGTAGAAATCCCACAGAAAAAATATCTGATGTGACATTTTCCCCTTCTATGACAGTTCCATTTGGCCATGCCATGTAGCTGCCCAAGCAGCATTTTTTGAACAAGATATACAACTTGGGTATATCCCAAGCATTTTTCCATGAACAGATTAGGTAGTTTTATGCTGGTAAACAGCTTCTTAATTTACTACTGTAGACAACTTAAATAGATATACTTACAATTTGTACTTTGAACATTAATTTTTATATTGACTTTTAAAATACAAGCACATTTTCCTTGTCAAAGTATCTGGTGAATGGAAGAAATGTTTTAAAGTATTTTAAATAAACAAATACACCACAGAACCTTACTAGCCACAATGCAGAGAAAAAGCCCAACAATCCAGCCTAAACATACAATTTACTTATCAGCAAATGTTACTTATTAATATATGTCAGCAAACATGAAGCTCTCAAATGCTATACTTTAGGTGACAGGATTTATCAGTCAGCATCAGCATGCTCAGTCTTTGATAAGGAGCAAGTGAATTTGATATATCCCTTCCTTCTGTACCATTCTGAGTTGTCATAAATGTTCCTTCATTTTCTTGGAAATATATACCAGCCACTGCAATTACTGATGTTCTTTTCTCTGTTCTTTCTTCAAAAGCTTGTGGTAAATTCATGAAACATTAGTGCTAATTATACTAACTACTGTTCATGTAAACACCCTAAATGTGCACCTGATTATACTGTGAATATGGTATGAGAATATTTAATAAACATTTTAGAAAATCTTTCTGAGCAGAAACTGGGTTTCTGATTGACCAACCCTTCATACATTCACACTCTAAAAAGTGTCCTAAAAGTACCATTTTCTTCATATTAGAAGTTTGTAATTTTACAGCAGTATCTGAGACATCAAAAATATACTAGGTATCATTCTTAAACTTTTTGAAAATTATGTTGGAGAACACAAAATAGTATTTTCCAGATATGGGCAAGGAGTGACAAGCTGTGGCTGTCCAAGATTTACTATTTTCAGATAGTATGAAAAATCTGTTACTAAATGTTGAAATTAGTTTGGGGATGAATTAGTCCTCCACTGTGAGGTTCCCTCCATCCACACCATTGCCCAGATTGATAGACATTAAAATTTGATAGTATTAATCTATCTTAGAAATACATACTGTATCTGTTATACAAGTTAAACTAGTACATATATTGTACAAAAAAGACACCACTATCTACCACTGTAATAGAAGGTTGTAGCAGAACCCCCTCCAAGGGCAGCTGTGACACTCCCCTGGTAGTCGCACAACTCCTTCCTCAACTCTAGCTCCTTGGGGTACCCTCCCTTTTCCTTTCCTACCATGCCTTGCTGAAACTATATTGGTGTTAATGGAGTCTGCCTCAGAGTCCCAGAGTGAGTCCTTGTTTACTTTAGTTATCAGGGTATCTATTCTACCTGGCTGGCCCCAGTCTTGCCCCTTGGGAACTAAGTTGTAGCCCTCCTTGCCCAATCAAGGCCTCAGGGCACCAGTTGATTTATAAGCCATATTCATGGTCTCTGTCCTCCCCTGTAGCCATGCCCATGTCTTGCAAGTTTTATTCCATATCCATCTGGAGGAGGACCCCCAGACCCAACATAAAGGTTTGGGTTCTGAGAGCCAAAAACTGTTTGGGCCTCAGTCTTCCTGGCCTTGACCCCTTTATTCTGGCTGCTTCCTTCAACCCAGATCCACTGCCCTGGACCTTGGCTCCCAGGCCCCAACCCCATCTTGCACTTTTATGCTTCAGACCCCTGAACCCTGTCTTGTGCTCTGGTCTAGCCCCTAGTCCTCTGGGTCCCCAACCCCAAGTCAAACTGCTCTCCCTGCGTCAGCCACAGTCCTCTGGGTCCCTGACTACAGGCTGGGCTGCCTGTCAGTATGCCATACCAGTCACTCCTCTGTGGCCTCCATATCTGACTAACTTGTTGTCTTTTTATGATCAGGTTACAAAGTCCCTGGATGAGCGTATCAGGGTGGATGTCATCTTCCTGGACTTTAAGAAGGCCTTTGACACAGTTTCCTACCGCATTCTCTTAAAAAAAAACTAGGTGACTGCAGCATTGATGCCTACACAGTCAGAAGGGTGGCAAATTGGCTAGATGGTCACACCCAGAGGGTGGTGGTGAACAGGTTGTTTTCAGCCTGGAGGGATGCAGGCAGTGGAATCCCACAGGGCTCGGTCCTAGGGCCTGTACTGTTCAGCATCTTTATCAGTGATCCGGATGTGGGTGTGGAATGCATGTTGTCCAAATTCACTGACGACACCAAGATGCAGGGTGAGGTGGGCATGCTGGAGGGGAGGGAAAGAATCTAGCTAGATCTATACAAATTACAGAGGTGGGTGGATGACAACAGAATGGAATTCAACGCAGACAAGTGCAAGGTGCTTCATTTAGGGAGAAGGAACCAGCAACACACCTACTGACTGAGGAACACCCTTCTTGTCACATGGTGGGAGAAAGGGATCTTGGAGTCATTGTTGACTCCAGGGTGAACATGAGCTACCAGCACCTTGTCATGCATCTACAGATGCATCGCAAGCAGGTCCAAGAAGGTGTTCCTTCTCCTCCATGCAGCATTGGTCAGGCCACAGTTGGAGTACTGTGTCCAGTTGTGGGCACTGCACTTCAAGAGGGGTGTGGCTAGCATTGAGAGGGTCCAGAGGAGGGCCACTCACATGGTCAAGAGGCAGCAAAGCAGGCCCTATGAAGAGAGGCTAGAGGGCCTGAACCCTTTCAGCCTCCACAAGAGAAGGCTGAGAGGGGATCGGTGGCCGTTTACAAACTCACCAGGGAGAGGGAAGGACCAGCAGGAATTAGGGGAGGCTCTGTTCCCCCAGGCACCACCCAGGGTTACTAGGAATAATGGCCACAAATTGTTAAAGAGAAGGTTCAGGCTGGACATCAGGAGACATTACTTTACAGTTAGGGCTGCCAGGTGCTGGAATGGGCTCCCAAGTGAGGCTCTTCTACTTTGGGGGTCTTCAAGAGGAGCCTGGACACATACTTGACTGGGGTAATATGACCCTGGCACCCATTCCTGCCCAGGGCAGGGGGTCAGACTTGATGATCTGTTTAGGTCCCTTCTGGCCCTAAGTACTATGATACTATGATCTCCCACACAGCAACAACCCAGTCCTCCAGTATCAAGCTCAAAACATAACAAAAACCAACAAGCTGCTTCACAACTAAAACTCTTTTCTACTCAGGATTAATGTTACCCTCAAACCATACCTCCCTTAGACCCCTCTCATCCTAGCACCCTTGGGTGGCTAGGCTGCCTGTCAGTCAGTCAGCAGCCCTCGTCTCCCAGGAGCTCCTGTTCCTCCAGTATGCAGGGGAAGACTGCCCTCTTGGCCTCAGACACTGGGTTTATGTGCCCAGAAGCCCCACCCCTTCCAGTCCCATGGTTCCCCAGCCACACACAGGGGTTTCCACTTGAGGTTGATGGCCAGCATGCCCTCCTTTCTGGAAGCATCCAGCTGCTTGCTGGAAGTAGCCGCCTTTCTTTACAAAGGTAAAGAAAGGTAAGAGCATCAAAAGAATGAGAGTTTAAATGGAACCCTAGATGTATACAGAGGTTTTAAATATTCTATGATAAGTGGTAGGAAGCCAACGGAGAATTCAGAAGGGACAATGACGACATTGTCTGAGTAGGTGGAGAGGAAGTTAATTTCATTTTGGATATAAAAGAATGTTATCTGGCAGGAAGGCTGCACAGGATAAGGTCATAGGCAAATCTAAACTTTTGAAAAGCGGGGTGCAGATGATAAGGAGCATCATCACATAAAACAACACATTTTCTCTAAACTAGAAGTTAATTTACTAATATGCTAGAGGCCTAGGACTGTATTATTCAGTTTAAGATTGAAGCAAAAACAAATGTAACTTCACTGGAATGAGTTAAAAATAATCTACAGGACTGTGAAATAGCAGCTTCCTTACCAGGAGCAGTTAATAGACCACAGAACTGTAGAACAAACGATAGGCTGATTGGTAGAACATCAAGACCACTGAAAAGAAGAAAAGGTTGTTAACACCTGTGGAATGAACAATTTAGAAGAGATTATGATGATCCATGAAGTCAATTGATTCTTTCAGCACTGCCTGACTAGAATGCTCCTGCCACTGCCAGGCAGTTAGTTTTAAACTTTGGGTGAAGTAGGAATCACGGGCGGGGAGTGCAAGTACACCAGTACACCCCCCAGAATCTGCCCTGGATAAGGTCACACCCAACTGGACATGTACATAGTGATGGAAACTGAGATAGTAATACTTTAATGAAAGACTAGACATCAGGAGGCGCTACTTTGCTGTCAGGGCGGCTAGGATCTGGAACCAACTTCCAAGCGAAGTGGTGCAGGCTCCTACCCTGGGGGTCTGTAAGAGGAGGCTAGATGTACACCTAGCTGGGCTTGTTTGACCCCAGTACTCTTTCCTGCCATGGCAGGGAGTCGGACTTGATGATCTGCTCAGGTCCCTTCCGACCCTACAAACTATGAAACTATGAAACTATATATGTAGCAAGTAAAAGGAGGCAGAAGGGAAGAGTAAAAACACTTAAGACTGAAGCACAGATTCTGTTTAATGCAGCAGACAGGGACATACCAGCATTAAAGTTATGGCTATCCTTATTCTTATACTTCCAAATTCTCAGCCCTGCCCTAGCCCTAGCCAGAGGTGGACTAAGGTGTACTGGGACCCTGGGAAAACACAAAATTGGAGACCCCGACCCTCCATGAGAACTGGACTGCAGTGAGGGGGGGCTTCCCCTCCTAGTGCTGGTGGGGTCAGCTGGGTGGACCCCACTGAGTGGGGGGGGCACATGCCCACTTTTCTTCCTGCTCCCCCCATCCCTACTACAGCCGAACATACAGACACAGGCACGTGCACTGTACTCACTCTCTGCACATGGACACAGACACAAACACGCTCTCCCTGCCATGAACAAATAGACACACACACATTTTCCCCTCACAGGACCTCTCCCTCCCCACTGCTGATCACATGGAGGCAGCCCTCCCCCACCCCACCCCTCTGCCACAAGCTGCCTGCAACTCAGTCCAGCTCCCCACTCAGCCCCTATTACACTTGCCTGCAGGGAGCTGCTGCCTGGATGTCCTGTATGGCCATGCAGCTGCAGAGGACTGGGCCAGGTGGGGCCAGAAGTGCTGTGCCATGTCTCGGCTGGTGGGTGGCTGTGGGGTGGGCCTAAGATGAATTTTGGGGAGCTCTCGCCCCCAAGGCCCTAGCACCACTGCCCAGAATGGCACGATGCAGCACAGTGCTCCTGGCCTGGCTCGGCCCCAGCAGCCCTCCCCCCACCCTCCACCACCAGGTGGGGCATGGCTCTCCCGGCCCAGATCAGCCCCCCATCCCCGCCAGGCACAGTGCCACCTGGCTCACCACTATCCCCTCCACACACCGTGCAGGTGCAGCACAGCTCTCCCAGCCTGGCCCCAGCCCTGTCCCCCCAGCCCCATTGGTGGAGGGGCCCCGCTTCCAGCTCCCAGGGAAACAAATGCAAAAGCTGCAGTTTTAAACTTGGCACCATTTTTGTCTCCCTACTGTGAGACAAAAACAGGTGCTGAGTTTAAACCTGCAGTTTTCACTTCCCTGGTGATGAGGATCCTGGGGCCCTGAACTGGTAGAGGCCTCTGGGCTAGTGCCCAGCTGGCCCATCTTAATCCACCTGTGGTCCTAACTATAGTAACCTGAAGACTTTTCTGACATGAACTAGTTAACAACCTGTTCCCAGTTTGGAGACTCTTAAGTATAGCATGCTGAAGTCATGCCTCCTTCCCTTATGCAACATGCCTACTGTGACTGGTACTGTAAGGAAAACTAGTGAAGCAGTCCAGTGTGCCAGTCCTGTACTGAGTGAGGTGGTACCCATGCTGGAAGCAATCCCAGTAAGGGAAAAGAGCCATACTTTTCCCTCTTGCACCAAAAACCATCACATCAGCACAGGCAAATTGAAATGCCTCCCTGATTCTGGTGATGTAAGTGAGGACTGCCAGCAGCTGCATGTTAAGCTGTCTAATGCAGGGGAAAGAATTTAGCCCCCAACTCCAGATATCTGGTTTTCTCACTCTATTCTTTAGATACTATTTAGATATTTATTTAAATTGGTATAGTTAACCACTGGTGGGGAGGGTCAAAGCATTACTCCCAGATAAAATATGTAGTTCTTTAGCTTTGATCTGAATTCTCCTGCACTTCCTCAGATAGTATCCCTCCTTCTCCACCTCATGGTACCTGCAGACCCTTTGTGGAATTGCAGACCCTTTGTGGAATTGAGGCTATAAATTAGTTTGGCAGCAAAATAGGAACTTACAAATAGGAACTTTTGGCTACAGCAGTGAATTCTGAACTGAGTTCTCTTTTAGTAACTTGTTTGTGCTTTTTGGCACATAAATCACAGGCATGCATGACCCTATGTCGGTCTTGCTTAGTTTAGAGCTATGAGACTGTTTTGAGATCAGGCAATCTTTTTTTTCCACAAGGTTCTCAGGATTAGACAAAATAGGAAAAGTATATATAGCAGACTGCTTAACCACAGAATGTCAGGAATAAGTCACCATCCCTCTTCTGGAGGAGATTAAAGTATATTTTGCAGTAGGTGTGCTATCAAAGAATTTCTGTCTGAAGACTATCCCCTTTGGCAAAAAAAGAAATCTTAATTTCTTTTCTATAGGGCTGTGACATTCTAAGAGAGAGTTTGCCCCCAAATACTGCAAGATGAGTTATGAAGAATAAGCAAAGTGGAATGTTTTTTATTCTGATTTCTTGGACATAGGGAAAATTGAACAAAGCAATTTTGAGAGAGTTCCACTTCATGGTCTATATGCAATGGATAATGTTCTGCTTTCTGCCGTTGACTAAAGGAAAATGCAGGGCTTCCTAGTTTACTAAGAAGATTTTACTGACTGGTTTAAATTGTCTGAAGGGAGTTGTACCTTTTCACTGTGTCTTCTGTATCTCCAACTTTGTTGTGGAGGTAAAAGAAATGTAATTTTTCAGCCTCTTGAAGTTGCTGAATAAATGCAGAAGTCTCTTGAAGGAAAAGATTACAAGCTGGGATAAAATCAATTGAGGAACTCTTGAAATAAGTATCCTTTCCTTCAGACAAGTAATTAATGCACTGAAGAACATGGCTTCAGTCTTGAATTTGTTATGGTGAGGCTGATAGTGAAGAAATGGAGCTTCACATTAATAGACTTCAAAAAAACAAAATATTGGGTTGGATTTTTTTATACTGCCTGAGTAAGTTATGAGTACAAACCAAAAAATCCCACTTGTTCATGCCGAAATACATGACAGTGGGCACATCTCCACGAGACAACTAGCCCCATGCTGAAGCAACTTTGTGCCCTGCCAGCCCCTCCACAGCACACTGAGCTAGGGGGAAGCAGCCCTGACTGGCAGGGGGACCAGGGGGTCAGCAAGCCAGAGGGTGAGTGACTCAGTGAGGTGGCTGCTAGCTGGAGGGAAGAGGGCCCTGAGCTCTAACTGGGACACCTGCTCCAAGTGAGGCACCTGCTTCTCTCCATCCACTTTTCCCCAATGACTATATTAATGGTTCAGCTTCAAAAAGAGTACTAGAAAAGAGACAAAATAACAGGTGCCCCACAATACAGTGGTTACAAGGCTGCACTGAGAAACCAAGTACATCCATGTTCAAACCCCCTGTAGGGGGCATCTGGGTTCTCCAGCTTGAAATGTGAGTGTCCCAGCACTTGAGCTATGGCATGGCACCTGTTCATGTGCCTTTTCCTAAGTCCAGTAGTTGTGGACTTTGGCCAAGTCCATTTTGGGGCTTCTTAGAATACTGTGCCTCCAGAAGGAGGCCATGAGTGGACTTCAGCTTCCTCTGCAAAACTACATTGACTGCACTTAGACAATTTCACCAGAAACGATCAAGACAAAAGCTAATCCATCAGTATTTGGGAGTATACACCCTGAGCCAGTTCGATAGCACCAAGTTTTGTTGTTTAACCCAAAGTTATTTGACCAATAAAGATCTTCAAAGAGGCATAACTGAGAGCTCTAGATACTGAGGCCAGTTTTGCAAGCCAGTCAGTGCAAGTTAGCTGAAAAATTATTTCTAAATGCAATAGAACAATGTCATAATGTTATAAATTTAAAGGGGGTGTTGTTGTGACCTCCAGGGTTACATGGCAGCTGAGCAAGGGGTCGTGTAGATCAGTTTTGGACTTATCTTCTTCAGTTGCATCTAATCTTGTTTTGAGTGTTCATGACCTTTTGAGCAGGTCTACACCATGGTAGCCTGATACTTCAGCTCCAGTTGCTCCATGTGCACTATCTCCACCCATACACATAAAATCATAGAAAATTAGGTTTGGAAGGGCTGTGAGGAAGTCATGTAGGCCAACCCCCTGCTCAAAGCAGGACCATCCCAAACTAGATCATCCCACCCAAAACTTTGTCTAGCCAGGTTCTTAAAAACCTCCAGGGATGGTGTCCACAACCTCTCTGTGTAACCTGTTCCAGTGCTTTACTGCCCTCCTAGTGAGAAAGTTCTTCCTAATATCCAACCTAAACTTCCCCTGCTGCAACTTCAGACTGTTGCTCCTTGTTCTGTCATCTGCCACCACTGAAAACAGTCTAGCTCAGGGGTGAGCAAAATATGTCCCACCAAGCCATTCTGTCAGGTCCATGGGGTCCCTAAAAAATTTAGAAATTTAATATTTATCTGGTCCTCGCTGCCTGTCAAAGATGACAGGAGCCAGGGGCAGTAGGACCCAGGGAAAGCCAGTGGCAGGACCCAGCAGCAAAGCC